>NW_018404696.1:506348-554991 GCF_002113885.1 Mizuhopecten yessoensis
ATATAGTTTATATAGGGAAATAACACTTTTCGGTATATATTTTATCCATTTTCAGCAGAAAATTGCTCAAACTTAGTCAGAATCATCTTGGGTAAATGAGAGTTTTACTTTGTAAAATTAGGATTCCTGCCCCATCCCCAGGGGCTAGGGCGGGGCCCCAAAGGGAACATTTACCAATATTTTCAAATTCTTATCCATTGATGACATGACAAGTATTGTATTTCACTTAGTTTACATGCTGATTTCCACATCACATCTAAACAATAAAATAAAGCTACCAGTATCTATGATATAACTCAGGTGACCGCTAAGGCCCTTGGGCCTCTTGTTTAACAGATATGTTTTGCCTGTGTTCAATTGGCAGGTTATTATCCAATCAAAAACACTGACACTGAAATACATTGTATGTAGTGAAGCAACATTCAAATAGTTAAAATTTCCACACTAACATTTTTGCTCACCTGCGTGAAGGGCAAGTAAGCCGGCAGGGGCAGGGGCAGAGGAGAGGGGCACAATAGGGGAAATAGAGGTAAAACTTTTAAATCCTTCTTCTACCATAGGGATACAGGGATTTTATCCTAGTTTAGTCTGAAGCATCCTTGGACCAAGAAGGGACTTAATTTTGTATAAACGGTGGGTGTGGCTCCCCTTAGGACAGAGGGGTGGGGCCCAATAGGGGAAATAGAGGTAAAACCTTTGAAATCCTACTTCTACCATAGGGATTGTGGGATTTTGTCCCAATTTTGTCGCCATCAAATTGTCTAGTAATGCATGTTACTATTAGGGTGTATTCATTAAAATAAGATGGCCACCAGGCCGCCATCTTGGATTTTGACATTTGAAGTTTGTTCTTGCTATATCTCCAGAAATGGATGGATCTTTCTGAAATTTCATATGTACATACAGTACCTACCATGGAGTGCTATATCTTTACCTCTTATCAAGTACTTTAAACATATCCAGGTGAGCGGTAAAGGCCCTCTGGGCCTCTTGTTGTAAGTTTACCTTAGGATTGATCTGTCGGATCTTTACACCTCAGAATGATTCTCTCAGCCTTCACATTCAGTATTGGTATTTCTTTATCACTTTCGTAGACACACTGTATAAATGATTTTCCTATCTGCAGCCCCATGAGGACGGCTCATTGTTTTTTCCGACGGTATCCACCATCAGTCTTGGGTCACATACGCTGCTGGATTTCTATTATCACATCAAGCAGGACCAGGACTCCACACAGGTAGGAAACACAGTTCAAACATTTACAGGCAAAAATATCCATGACAAAAATGCAAAAATAATACTTCACAAATTCAAAGTTGTATTTAGCAATTAGAACTTTTCACACAGAAAGGTATTATAGTTCAAACATTTATACTACCAGGATTTCACTCATGTAAATAACAAATGTCAGACCTTTACAGGACCCTGATATTACACAGGTATAGAGTATTACATTGGTATTCAAACATATTTTAGGATTGGGCGTATTAAATCATAACTCTTCACATTACACTGTATTACCACTTCCTTCGTGTGAACGGGGGTTAACAAGCACTTAGTGAATAGATAGTATGTAACATACATATTCCAAACTTACATGGGGTATTTTTTCAACAAACAATTAAAAAAAACTGGAGAAAAGAATTTACATATAATCTTTGACAGACTAATTCAGAGTGTAGAGTTGAACCTCTTCTCAATCTACTGGAAAAGTACAAACAAATTTCAGGATTAATTATTGTACAAATAGCTGAACACAAGATTGTCAAGAGTTTGTGAATAATTTAGTTCAAGCATATAAACATAAATCTTCAAACTGGAAAAAAGTGATGAAAACTCTTAATTATTTTACAGAACAACAGTACATCTCTGGATGAACGTCATTTTGTGTCTATTTTGCTGGAACCTCGAAGTCTCGTATTTGTAGCAGAGGACATGTACAAACTACATCTTCACGGAATTGCAGAGCGGACCTCGGATGTAATCACAGACAAAGTGGCTAACCTTGACATGTGTAAATCGGTCAGTGTTGGAGACAAACTGACCAGGTCAGCTCGTGTCTCACTCACCATTAGACATGTACCAAAAACACTAAAGGCCAAATTGTTCCTGGGAAAGAGATGACCGGCTCTCATCATTAAACATTTGATTACTGTTGTATTATTTATTAAATAATGTTTGTACAGTGTGGCAGGTTGTTGATGTATGTTATACATTAAAATAAAACTATCAAAAATGTCCGGGTCGTCTGGTCCCCATACATAGACTGGGATGTAATACTGGTACAGTTCCTCCGATTACTCGTTACTATATATAACACCAGTACAACGACTAAGGGTTCCTCTCAATGTTCCTTCTGGTTCCAATAAATTTCATTTGTGAAATGTTCATGGCTTTCATTGAAAAAGCATATACAGTATAAAATACTCCAAAAATGCTCAATTTAAGCATTGAACTTTGTTGATATCTCAGAGTCAATATGAATGACACAGCTTTGAAGTCAAATAAAACATACGATGCTGCCTGCAAAGCTGTGTCCTTCATATACACTGTAAATGCCATATCAACACAGTTAAACAACTTAATATTTACCACTCAACAGCATTGCAACTCTATAGCCCTATCAAGCATGGATGACATTCATATAGACCGTAAATGCCAGGGCCCAAGTGTTACCATTATTATGAAGTCATCATTGTAGCATTAGGTATCACTGACCCTCTATGTAAGATGGCTGTTCTATTCATTGAACATCTTGCAAGATACCTAAACTAATTTGAATTGTATTGAGCAGATTTTAATTAGGGCTCTTCAACCATAACATAATCACAAGTATAATGTGTAAGGTAACATATAACCTTAACTCACAACAATCACAAGTATAATGTATCAGATAGGATATTACCTTAACTCTAACACAATCACAAGTATAATGTGTAAGGTAGCATGTAACCTTAACTCGCACACAATGACAAGTATAATGTGAAAGGTAGCATGTAACCTTAACTCGCACACAATCACAAGTATAATGTGTAAGGTAGCATGTAACCTTAACTCTAACACAATGACAAGTATAATGTGTAAGGTAACATATAACCTTAACTCATACACAATCACAAGTATAATGTGTAAGGTAGCATGTAACCTTAACTCATACACAGTCTCAAATATAATGTGTAAGGTAGCATATAACCTTAACCCATACACAATCACAAGTATAATGTGTAAGGTAGCATATATAACCTTAACCCATACACAATCACAAGTATAATGTGTAAGGTAGCATATAACCTTAACTCATACACAATCACAAGTATAATGTGTAAGGTAGCATATATAACCTTAACCCATACACAATCACAAGTATAATGTGTAAGGTAGCATGGAACCTTAACTCATACACAGTCTCAAATATAATGTGTAAGGTAGCATATATAACCTTAACCCATACACAATCACAAGTATACTGTGTAAGGTAGCATATATAACCTTAACCCATACACAATCACAAGTATAATGTGTAAGGTAACATATAACCTTAACTCATACCCAATCATAAGTATAATGTGTAAGGTACAAAATGTAAAGTACATCTTTAACACAAACACAAATCACAGGTAGAGTAGGTAAGGTAGCATATATCCTTAACTATAACACAAGTGACAGGTGTGATGAATTCTCATTCTATATGCTATCTAAGAAAGTGATATCATTTGCCATGACTAAAGTGACAAATATTGGACACATTTTATCTGATATTAAATTACATTAGCTGTACATGTATAAGTTTGAACAAAAACGACACAAGTATATGATTGTTATTGAATATTTTATTATAACAAAGATGATAATCACATACTTTGGTGAAAACATGAAAGTTTGATCAGGTATGGTTCGAGGTTTGTACATGTTAAAATGGTAATTGATTACATTGATAAGTTATGGCAATTTTTGGCACTAATGGTAGCATTCATACAATACAAATTAAAATGGCACTACATGTATATAATTTTTATACGCCCGTCCAATGACGGTACGTATTATGTTTTCACGTGGGCGGGCACACATTAGTTTCCGCTCAATAACTTGAGTAATTTTGAATGGATTCATTTCAAACTTAATAGGAACATTCATTGCCATAAAAGCTCGAACAAGTTCGATAACCAAAATTATTTGCCAGTTATTTATGGAGTTATGGCCCTTTGTAGAATTGCCGAAACAGTTTCCGCTCAATAACTTGAGTAATTTTGTAAGGATTAATTTCAAACTTGGTAGGAAGGTTCATTGCCATGAAAGCTCGGACAAGCATGATAACCCTTTGTAGATTTGACGCTTATCTCTCCAAAATGTATGCACTTATGGCCCTTTGTGGCAAACTGCTCATTCTACATCTGACGGGCGTATCATGTACCGTTTCACGGAACTCTTGTTCTATAGGATGTAATGCATTTGAAAGTTTCGTCCATTTGTGATGTCCCATTGATAAAGACGAGGATGGCAGTCTCCTTATGCATACATTTTGTTCATGGGACGCTTAAATTCCATTAACACTGTAGAGGAAAACACAGTGACAGAATATCAAAGTCGACACAGAAAGTATACCACATCGTCAACACACCATGACATACTCTCAAAGTCGACACAGAAAGTGTACCACATCGTCAACACACCATGACATACTCTCAAAGTCGACACAGAAAGTATACCACATCGTCAGCACACCATGACATACTCTCAAAGTCGATACAGAAAGTATACCACATCGTCAACACACCATGAAATACTCTCAACGTCAACAGAGAAAGTATACCACATCGTCAACACACCATGACATACACTCAAAAGTCGACACAGAAAGTATACCACATCGTCAACACACCATGACATACTCTCAAAGTCGATACAGAAAGTATACCACGTCATCAACACACCATGAAATACTCTTAACGTCAACAGAGAAAGTATACCACAGCGTCAACACACCATGAAATACTATCAACGTCGACAGAGAAAGTATACCACATCGTCAACACCCCATGAAATACTCTCAACGTCAACAGAGAAAGTAGACCACATCGTCAACACACCATAACATACTCTCAATGTTCTAACAAAAAGTATACCACATGGCAACACACCATGACATACTCTCAACGTCAACAGAGTAAGTATACCACATCGTCAACACACCATGAAATACTCTCAACGTCGACAGAGAAAGTATACCAGATCGTCAACACACCATGACATACAGTCAAAGTCGACACAGAAAGTATACCACATCGTCAACACACCATGACATACTCTCAATGTTATAACAAAAAGTATACCACATGTCAACACTCCATGACATACTCTCAATGTTCTAACAAAAAGTATACCACATCGTAAACACACCATGACATACTCTAAAAGTCGAAACAGAAAGAATACCACATCGTCAACACGCCATGAAATCCTCTCAACGTCGACAGAGACAGAATACCAGATCGTCAACACGCCATGACATACTCTCAATGTCGTCACAAAAAGTATACCACATGTCAACACACCATGTCATACTCTCAAAGTCGATACAGAAAGTATACCACATCGTCAACACATCATGAAATACTCTCAACGTCGACAGAGAAAGTATACCACATCGTCAACACACCATGACATACACTCAAAGTCGACACAGAAAATATACCACATCGTCAACACACCATGACATACTCTCAAAGTCGACACAGAAAGTATACCACATCGTCAACACACCATGACATACACTGAAAAAGTCGACACAGAAAGTATACCACATCGTCAACACACCATGACATACACTCAAAGTCGACACAGAAAGTACACCACATCGTCAACACACCATGACATACTCTCAAAGTCGACACAGAAGTATACCACATCATGAAAGACGCCACACAACCGCAAACCAAGTACACACCAAAAACAAAGGACGACATTAATAAAAAGTCCCAGTCGCGAAACTAGACCTCATGTGTTTCCCAAAACACACGTGGAATCCATAATGAGGTTAAGCCATTGTCTGGAAATTGATTGTGACATCTCAACTTGGTAAGCAGGAGAGACAAGAGTATAATTACTGAAGAAATGTCGGCATAGGTCTCATGAGTCTTATAAGGACACAGTACTAGTGAGGGAAACCAAGATGGAACTGATGACCATATTGGTCAATTGATGAGACCGTGGACAGCCATTAAACTGTACCTTGTTTTACCTTTGTGTGTTGTATTTGAACAATACTTTCCTTGAGATAAGATTTTTGCGTTGTCACAGTATACCGTTTCAGGGAATAATTTCATTCCCGGTTGGCATGTTTTATCAGATAAAAAATAAGGAGTATAGACACAAAAAATACTCAAAATACCTTAAACCTATCTTGATTAAAGACTAAACCTATCTTGATTAAAGACTAAACTTATCTTGATTTTGATTTAAATAGAAATCATACACTTGTCGTGTAAAATAGAAATGTTATTTATACGATAAATGGTTCGTTTTTGGCAGCATTCCAGTTTAGGTATCCTCACGTTTCCTATATTGACTTCATGAGCTATAGTCCACTGAAATATTTCCGACAAATTCAACAAAAACCTCCGACTGAAATAGTATATGTTCATCAGTATTGTTTGAAGTGCATATATGTTGATCATGGTTGTGCTTTCACAGCATCACACCCACTCAATTACACGCATAACACCCACTCAATTACACGCATAACACCCACTCAATTACACACATAACACCCTCTCAATTACACGCATAACACCCACTCAAACACTTAATAAAGAATAAAGTATTGCACAGCATTTCAATTTCACATCACAGATCACTAATCGACTCCAATTGTGAATATCATAAAATATCAATTGAATGCATTGAATCCACGGTTGCTTATAAAGAAAAAGACATGATTTTACTTTGGGCTGATGTTACTCGGTCTTATCTTCATCTCGGCACTTCTCAAAGAATAGTTTGAACCAGTCCAAGGTTTCCAGGCGACACCGTCGAACAGTTTAGGCGGTATCACGCCGTTTCTGTAGAAGATTCCGTTTAAATTTGACATGTAGCACTTGTAATACCACCAAGCCCCACTAAAACGCTTGGCACAACTCCCGCCGAATTCCTTGGTGACTTTGTCATTGTCTACATCAATTGTCGAAAACTTATTGTTGTTGTGCTTCGCCATCCCATCCCCTGCATCGCCATGGTAACCACCAATATGAAGTCTGTAACCTTCATTCTCGTCATCGATCATGAAGTAATCGTACTCGGCGACTTTTTTGGTTTTGTTCCAGTCTGTGAGTTCTATCCTTAGAGTGTAGTGATCCTGGTTGGTCAGGTAGTGGATGTGATCATTCCCTAGCCAATGTTCTCCTCGAATGCCTGAAAGATGGAACACATAAGATATTTAGAATTAAGGTAGTTGTACCGGGGCTTACAGACATTTTGCATACAGGGCGCCAACCCAAGTAACCCTACGGAACACTTAAACTCTTCTGACCCTGATGCTATTTAAAATTCACAAATGGACTGACATCCCTCCAAGAAACTTCAGGTTGGGTGTCACTTGGATGATTACCACTTTCAGTGAGAAGATGTTGCCAGGCTTAGGATCCCCTTACTGCTAAAAACTGTAGCTATAAATTAAAAACAAACTGTTACCAGCATCACGATAGCCTGTATACATCATTTTGGAAAAGAACTCTGTTCCATGCAGAACTTTTGTGAAGGAATATAATAACAATACAGGGGAAAAAACCGGTAATCTGAGAGAAATGTGCAACGGAGCGAAACCGGAGTTCCACCCCTTGACCTTCAATCACAGCTGTTGCTGACCAGCGGTAATTCTCTGTTCTCCAATATTAGGGGGGGGGGGGGGGGGGGGGGCTACTTTTTTACATGAAATTTATCCTTTGTTTTGCTGCAGTGGGACGGGAATGAATTGTCTCAAACACAGTACTTTTGGTTAGAAATCCAATTAAACATTCATAAAGCATACGGAAGCACCACGTATGTGTTATGATAACATGCACAGACTATAGGATTTAAGATAATGCAATGTCAAAAGTCAATGTGATACTAATTTGCAATGAATCACGGCATTTTACAAGTTGAAGTTAGTAATAGTATTTTGCATAGCTTGACGGAGGACAAAAAGTAGTTCTTTTCCAACAAGTCTCTCAAGCAACAAGTCCTTTTCAAATAAACTGTTCAATAATCAATTATTCAATGAATGTTACACTCAAAGACACATTACATATGATGAATGAGTATTTGGCTTACCAGCTCATCAAATGTGCGAGTCCGATTACACCTAGAGAGTTAGATTACGTTCGTGATAGATAAGTTTCCGATTGATAGCTCTCTTATTTATATTACCCTGAAAGATGAACGTAAGACTCACATGTGACTGCACCTGTACAATAGGGAATTTGTTACAGTATGTAGGTATACTACACTGAACCATACACCTGTAACATTGGGTAATTGATACAGTATGTAGATATACTACACGGAACCATACACCTGTAACATTGAGTAATTGTTACAGTATGAAGATATAATACACTGAACCAAACACCTGTAACATTGTGTAATTGATACAGTGTGTACATACTACACTGAACCATACACCTGTGACATTGGGTAATTGTTACAGTATGTAGATATACTACACTGAACCATACACCTGTAACATTGGGTAATTGGTACAGTATGTAGATATACTACACTGAACCATACACCTGTAACATTGAGTAATTGATACAGTATGTAGATATACTATACCATACACCCGTAGACTTTGGTTATTGATACAGTATGTAGATATACTACACTGAACCATACACCTGTAAGATTGGGTAATTAATACAGCATGTAGATATACTACACGGAACCATACACCTGTACCATAGGGTAATTGTTACATTATGTAGATATACTACACTGAACCATACACCTGTAACATTGGATAATTGATACAGTATGTACATATACTACACGGAACCATACACCTGTAACATTGGGTAATTGTAACATTATGTAGATATACTACACTGAACCATACACCTTACAATAGGGTAATTGTTACAGGTGTATGTAGATATACTACACTGAACCATACACTTGTAACATGGAGTAATTGATACAGTATGTAGATATACAAAATGTACTACACGGAACCATACATCTGTAGCATTGGGTAATTGATACAGTATGTAGATATACTACACGGAACCATACACCTGTAACATTGTGTAATTAGCACAGTATGTAGATGTACTACACTGAACCATACACCTGTAACATTGTGTAATTGATACAGTATGTAGATATACTACACTAAACCATACACCTGTAACATTGTGTAATTGGTACAGTATGTAGATAAACAAAATATACTACACTGAACCATACACCTGTAACATTGTGTAATTGATACAGTATGTAGATGTACTACACTGAACCATACACCTGTAACATTGAGTAATTGATACAGTATGTAGATATACTATACCAGTCACCTGTAAAATACTACACTGAACCATACACCTGTAACATTGTGTAATTAGCACAGTATGTAGATGTACTACACTGAACCATACACCTGTAACATTGTGTAATTGATACAGTATGTAGATGTACTACACTGAACCATACACCTGTAACATTGTGTAATTGATACAGTATGTAGATGTACTACACTGAACCATACACCTGTAACATTGTGTAATTGATACAGTATGTAGATGTACTACACTGAACCATACACCTGTAACATTGTGTAATTGATACAGTATGTAGATATACTACACTGAACCATACCCCTGTAACATTGGGTAATTGATACAGTATGTAAATATACTACACTGAACCATACTCCTGTAACATTGGGTAATTGATACAGTATGTAAATATACTACACTGAACCATACACCTGTAACATTGAGTAATTGATACAGTATGTAGATATACTATACCAGTCACCTGTAAAATACTACACTGAACCATACACCTGTAACATTGTGTAATTAGCACAGTATGTAGATGTACTACACTGAACCATACACCTGTAACATTGGGTAATTGTAACATTATGTAGATATACTACACTGAACCATACACCTGTAACATTGTGTAATTGGTACAGTATGTAGATATACAAAATATACTACACTGAACCATACACCTGAAATATTGTGTAATTGTTACAGTATGTAGATATACTACACTGAACCATACACCTGATATATTGGGTTAATGATACAGTATGTAGATATACTACACTGAACCATACACCTGTAGATATACTACACTGAACCATACACCTGAAATATTGTGTAATTGTTACAGTATGTAGATCTACTACACTGAACCATACTCCTGTAACATTGGGTTATTGATACAGAATGTAGATATGCTACACTGAACCATTGACCTGTAACATTGGGTAATTGATGCAGTATGTAGATATGCTACACTGAACCATACACCTGAAATATTGTATAATTGTTACAGTATGTAGATCTACTACACTGAACCATACACCTGAAATATTGTATAATTGTTACAGTATGTAGATATACGACACTGAACCATACACCTGAAATATTGTATAATTGTTACAGTATGTAGATCTACTACACTGAACCATACTCCTATAACATTGAGTAATTGTTACAGTATGCAGATATACTACACTGAACCGTACACCTGTAACATGGAGTAATTGATACAGAATGTAGATATACTACACTGAACCATACACCTATAACATTGAGTAATTGTTACAGTATGTAGATATACTACACTGAACCATACACCTGTAACATTGGGTTATTGATACAGAATGTAGATATACTACACTGAACCATACACCTGTAGACTTTGGTAATTGATACAGTATGTAGATATGCTACACTGAACCATTCACCTGTAACATTGGGTAATTGATACAGTATGTAGATATACTACACGGAACCATACACCTGTACAATAGGGTAATTGTTACATTATGTAGATATACTACACTGAACCATACACCTGTAACATTGAGTAATTGATACAGTATGTAGATATACTATACCAGTCACCTGTAAACTTTCGTAATTGATACAGTATGTAGATATACTACACTGAACCATACACCTGTAACATCGGGTAATTGATACAGTATGAAGATATACTAGACTGAACCATACACCTGTAACATTGAGTAATTGATACATTATGTAGATATACTATACCAGTCACCTGTAAACTTTCGTAATTGATACAGTATGTAGATATACTACACTGAACCATACACCTGTAACATCGGGTAATTGATACAGTATGAAGATATACTACACTGAACCATACACCTGTAACATTGAGTAATTGATACAGTATGAAGCTATACTACACTGAACCATACACATGTAACATTGGGTAATTGATCCAGTATGTAGATTTACTACACGGAACCATACATCTGTAACATTGGGTAATTATTACAGTATGTAGAGATACTACACGGAACCATACATCTGTAACATTGGGTAATTATTACAGTATGTAGAGATACTACACGGAACCATACACCTGTACAATAGGGTAATTGTTACATTATGTAGATATACTACACTGTACCATACACCTGTAACATCGAGTAATTGATACAGTATGAAGCTATACTACACTGAACCATACACCTGTAGACTTTGGTAATTGATACAGTGTGTAGATATACTACACTGAACCATACATCTGTAACATTGGGTAATTATTACAGTATGTAGATATACTACACGGAACCATACACCTGTAACATTGGGTAATTGATACAGTATGTAGATATACTACACTGAACCATACACCTGTAGACTTTGGTAATTGATACAGTTTGCTAAAGATATACTACACTGAACCATACACCTGTTTCGTCCTTCGGTGATGCTATGAGCCAAATAAGCGTTTACCTCCGAATCCTTCCTTAAAGTCTTGCCATTTCTTCAGAAACTTGGTCGTGCCATCTTGTCGTTTGTGAACCAAAGTCCATCCTCCATTCTTCATGTCACAGAAGACCTCCACCATTGACTGTTTCCCGTATGGTTTAATCTTAAACACGCCGTTCTTCTGGTTACCACGTTTGTAGTAGTCGTAACAATCTGCAGGGGAAACGTGTCAAACTTAATGGCAAATCCTAACTCTGAATACACTGGTAACGTTTGTACAGTAGCACCTGATTTACCTAGAACTAAATTTAATATGAAATGACAATAGCAACGAGGAGGACATCAAAACAAAAAAGAAGTCAACACGAACCCCCACAAATAAAACGGAGGCTAAGTATTCCTGCACCAAATGTGGCACTCGTCATGATGTTTCCGAGATACAAAAACCGTGAAAACAAACGCGAGGCACGGATGAGTCCAGGCCTACCGAAAGAGGTATAGTGAGTATGTTAACTTTATAATGCATGAGCAAACCTTTAGTAAGGTTTTTTAGTAGATATCGCAAAATTTTAATAATTATTTTTAGTAGATATCGAAAAAGTTAATAAGCGAAAATAGGAGTATATAACTACCTTTTGGCTCTTTCTGTCCATCAGCTTCATATTTAATTGGCTTCTTCAAAGGCTCTTTTGGTTTCTTTTCTTGAGATTTAACTTTTACCACTTTGGCTTCATCGTCTTTCTTCGCCTTCGGTATTTCCTTTTTTGGTTGTTTATTCTGAAGATCTGGTATCGCCTCTTTCGTGAGCTCCGTTTTAGATTCCTTTACCTTTCTATCCTGATCCTTAACGTCGCCTTTCACTGATGTTTCCTTCGTTAGTTCCTTGAAATCGTTTGTTTCTTTAACCTCCTTTGTATCATCATTCTCTTCGTTCTTGTACGTACTTTCTGTAGGTTTGTTGTTTTTCTGTTCTGGGCTTTGAGATGTCGTCCCTTTTTCTAAGGTTGCTTCCTTTGAGGCACCGGTTACCTTTTGCTGCCTGGTGTCCTCGCTCGGTTTAAGTTCCCCGACTTTGTCATCCAACTCTTTTCCCGATACTTCCTTTTCAGTTGTTTCAGGAGGAGCGTATTCCCCCGGGTTATCTGCTTTTGTGTTAATATGTGATGACATCTTTTCATCACTTGACTTATCTGTCGTAGCTACATTCGAATCTTCTTTTGACGGTGATATTTTAATCTTTTCTCCGCCATCATCAGGTGTGTGTGCTGTTACTTTACTCCCTGAATCTGGCTGTGTAGATACCTTGGTGGTCGTACCCGATCCCCCTTGCTTTTGTGATGTATCTTTAACTGACTTGACTTCCATTTCAGTTGGATGTGGTGTTTCTTGTACGATATCTTTGACATCTGTTTTGCCTTCGGTTAAAGTGGTTTCGTTCACTTTTGTAGGATTCTCCTCAGTCCTCTTGGCAGAAGCTTCTGAAGTTTTATTTTGGAACTCTTTTTTGATTTCTTCACTTTTCTTAGCATCGGAATCTCTTCCCTTTTCATTCTCTTTGTTTTCAAGTTGTGTTTTTACACCATTATTGGAGTCCCTTTCCTTCTGTTCAGTTACTGGAGTGTCTTTCACTTTAGTATCTATTGTATTGGTTTGAGTTGAATCCAATTTTGTATTTGTTACTTTTGTTGTAGAAGGAAAATCCTTTTTCATTTCGTCGTTCGAGGAGGTATCTTCTTCCTTTTGTTTGACATCAACTGAAGATAAGTTGGCAGTGGACTTTCGTTTTGTTATATGTTCTGTACCTTTTGGTATGCCTGATAATTTCGAGATACTTTTACGCGTTTCTTTTCCATCGGATTTGCTTTCTACACATGTTTTCCATTGAAATAGTGAAAATGGAATGCAAACTCCAGATGAAGGCCCGCACCAGGTTTCAGTTGGCAACACACTTTCATTTTGCATGTATTTTTCGAGTTCCTCTTCAGACTTATCCTTTACGGTGGGCGCTTTTGTTCGTCCCAGATTGACCTTATCGTCTTCATCTATTGTTCTTTTTTGAACATCTGACACCATTTCCTCCAGTTTATTCAATAAAAACTTGTCGGTCGTTTCGACCACGCTACTTTTGCTTACTATTTGCTCCATCTGCTGCCGGATTTTGTGTGCCTCTATTCTTTGTTGTATATTTTGCTCTGTGAGATCCTGAACTCGTGTCATGATCTGGGTCATCAACGCTGTTTGGTTCATGATCATATTGTAAAGAAGTCGGTTCTGGTCTTCCAAATACTGAGATCGCGTTTTGAGTTGTCTGATAGTCATTGACTGATTGTTCAGTAGGTTTGTCAAGTAGCTGATCTTAGCCTGAAAGTCGATACTGACAGGGTGAGCTCGTCCACGCATTACGGAATAGCCATAGGCTGGCGTCTGTTGGGATCCTTGGCCGAGTTGCAAATATTTCTTTCTATCCTGCACCATTGAATCGCTCTCCTTTTTTACTTCATTGTAACTCTGATTTAGTTTAAGCAATTCATTTTCTAGTCTAAGGATGTGATTTTCCATCCTTGTTATGGTGCTGGAATGATTGTTTTTGTTAAGTTTCTCCTTCAGTAACTGATTCTCCAGTCGAATAACCATTAATTCAAGAGTCTGCAGTTTGTTCGAATAACCATCAGTTTTACTAACAACTTGTTTTTGAAAGTGATCGAAATTTGATTGAAGTTGTTCTAGAATAAGAGTATTGTCCGGTATGCCTGAAGCTTGATTCGGAGATAGCTGTTCGTCAATTGTTAATTGCTTCCCTTCGGCTGTTGTTTGTTTCTCTTCATGTTTTGTTTGTTTTTCGTCTAAAGTGGTTTCTGGTTTGTCCGGCTGATCAGTTCTATGCTTTGTTCCTACTGCTTCAGTATTGGTAACTGTCGTGTCAGCTGCTTTCCTAGGTTGGTCATTTCTTCTTTCTGTCAAGTCATCATTTTCTGGATTTCCATATGTACCTGCCACCTGCTCTGTCTTTTGTTTATGTTCCAACATATTTTCTGCTGTTGTAAACTTTTCGTCATTGTGTTTGTCTACATTTGTCTTTGTATCTTGTCCCTTTTTCGTTTCCGCTGATGTTATTGTGTTTGCAGTTTCTATGTTTCCATGACGACCTGTTTTATGTTCCGTCGTTCCATCAGCTGCTGATCCATTCTCTTCCGTAGATAACTTTTCATCACTACCTTTGTTTACATCCATGCTCTTGACATCATCTTTCAGTGAATATAAACTTGCGTCTGGTGGTAATATTTCATCACTTGATCGTCTTTCATTCGAAATTTGTAGACTTTTTTCATTAGGTTGATCGTTAACTAAACTGTTTTCGAACATTTCCATCTCTGTAGGCTTGTTTCGAGCATTGGTATCAATACTTGCTGTTTTACTATCAACACCGGGTGTTCTGTCTTTATCTATACCCGTTTCGTCCGTTTCTTTTGATTCCGCCTCATCTCCATGCTTACCGGTTACTTTTAAGACCTCAACGTTTGTGTCATGTATTTTTGCGCCTGATTCAATATCTTTGCTTTCTTCGTCAGCATCAGTAGTACTTGATAATGTTTCCGAAATGTTGGTTTGTGTTTCCTCGGTTTTTACGGAATTCAATGCTTCCCGCCCTGGTGTAGATTCTGTGTTATTACTGTGAGTGTTAGTTTGATTATTTTGCGTTTCGTTTGATTTTAATTGAGTGTATATACTTGAAATAGTATCAACACTACATGAAGTGTTAACTGTGTAGTACTTCATCAGCAGACTACACGGTGAACACACAAGTCGACTGTTAGTTAAGTTCGTCGGAAAAGATAAACTCGATCTACTGATTTCTTGGTTTAACGTATATTTACCATGACTGGTATTATTATGCGTTTCCGTTTTATTGTTATGTTTCGTATTTTCTACAAAACTATATCTTTTCTGCACGTGGTCGAATATATCGAACCGGTAACTGCGATCTTTTCTGCATGTCGCAAAAGAGATTGTGTTGTTTTCATTTTCTCCTTTTGCACTTTTGAGTTCCTTTAAAACGTCCCTGTCGGTAGCTGATGTATTGAAGGACAATTCAGAGATATTGCCTCCGGTTGACTCTTTGTTTCCGTATCCTCCGTTTATATCCAGTATTACCGTGCTTTCTGTTTCTGTTCTGTGAACGTTCTCTAATTCAGAACCGCCATATTTCCCATCGTCGGTTAGTTTCTTATCGTCTTCATTCTCGTTGTTTTTATCTATTTCTTCCTCTTCGTTTTCACTAGCTCTAGACGCATCATCCAAGCCGCCTTCCTTTGTTTCCTTTTTATTCACAACAGCACTGTCACCTGTATCTAATTCGTCTTTTATTGCCGGTTTCTTGTCTTTGTTCTCATTTTCAGTTTGTTCTATTTGTCTTTGATCCACGTTTTTATCTCTCTCAGATTCACTTTCTGTCGGTTCCTTTTCCGTCTCCACGGGGACTTTAGGATCGTCGTGTTTTTCTTCTTCGTCTTCCTTGCTTTCCCCAATAGCACCCTCACCAGTGGTTATAGCTTCCTTATGAATTTCCACAGAATTATCGCCATCAGCTGTAATTGTTCCTTCCAATTCATCCATCGTTAACAATGCTATTTCTTCGTGTTCGACTTTTTCTAAATCATCTGATGAACCACCTGACAAAACATGTTCTTCATTTGAATTTAATTCCTTAATTTCCTCCATTTCTTCCTCGCCATCGGAATCATCAGAAAATACTTCTGTTTCATCGGCTTCCAATCCATTGTGTAAATCTGTACCTTTATCTGTTGAGTGATCAACAGTCTCTTCACTATCATCCACAATTGGGTCCGTGTCATCGTCATTTACATCCCCTGTGAGTGCTGAAACATCTTCACTCAATCGGTCTTCGTTCAGTTTTGACTCGGGGTTTTCCGTTCCTACTGCACTACCGGCTAGTGACTCTCCTGACTCAGTGTCCTCCCTTCCTCCTGACTCAGTGTCCTCCCTTCCCTCTGACTCAGTGTCCTCCCTTCCTCCTGACCCAGTGTCTTCCCTTCCTCCTGACTCAGTGTCATCCCTTCCCTCTGACTCAGTGCTTGCCCTTCCTCCTGACTCAGTGTCCTCCCTTCCTCCTGACTCAGTGTCATCCCTTCCCTCTGACTCAGTGTCACCCCTTCCTCCTGACTCATTGTCCTCCCTTCCTCCTGACTCAGTGTCCTCCCTTCCTCCAGACTCAATGTCCTCCGTTTTATCTAAACTATTTCTTTCTTGGCCTTGACCCTCTTCGTTGTCATCTTGCGTGCCAGCTGCGTCCCCTTCTTCGTCGGGTTTTAGCATTTCTTCATACATTTCTAGAACAGCGCAGCTTACTTTTCGTTTCGTTTGATCCTTTTTGCTGATTAAAACCATGTCATTAATTGTCTTTTGTATGAATAATTTCTCCTCGCTCAGTTCCCCGTCAAAAACTCCTTTTGTCGTCATTTTCAGATACCACATCCTGACGTCACAATCCTCTGCTCTGAAATGGTAATGAAAAGTAAGTTTATTTCTGATGTATATATTACCAATTAAAACTGTCAGAAGGAATGATTTACGAGAGACATATGTGTGGATGTTAGCGGGGGTATGTGAGNATATATATATATATATAGAAGGGATATGGATGTTAGCAGGGGTATGTGAGTGTATGGTAGGGATATATGCATATATAGAAGGGTTGTGGATGTTAGCGGGGATATGTGAGTGTACGGTGGTGAAATATGTATACCTAGAAGGGTTGTGGATGTTAGCGGGGGGTATGTGAGTGTATGGTGGTGGTTTATATGTGTATAGAAGGGTTGTGGTTGTTAGAAGGGTATGTGAGTGTATGGTGGTGAAATATGTATACATAGAAGGGTTGTGGATGTTAGCGGGGGGTATGTGAGTGTATGATGGTGGGGAGATATATATAGAAGGGTTGTGGATGTTAGCGGGGGTATGTGAGTGTATGGTGGGGGGATATATGTATATTGAAGGGTTGTGGATGTTAGTGGGGGTATGTGAGTGTATGGTAGGGGAATATATGTATATAGAGGGGTTGTGGATGTTAGTGGGGGTATATGAGTGTATGGTGGGGTATATGTATATTGAAGGGTTGTGGATGTTAGTGGGGGTATGTAAGTGTATTGTGGGGTATATATGTATATTGAAGGGTTGTGGGGTGGTTTATATGTGTATAGAAGGGTTGTGGTTGTTAGCAGGGTATGTGAGTGTATGGTGGGGTGATATATGTATATAGAAGGGTTGTGGATGTTAGTGGGGGTATGTGAGTGTATGGTAGGGGAATATATGTATATAGAGGGGTTGTGGATGTTAGTGGGGGTATATGAGTGTATGGGGGGGTATATGTATATAGAAGGGTTGTGGATGTTAGTGGGGGTATATGAGTGTATGGGGGGGTATATGTATATAGAAGGGTTGTGGATGTTAGTGGGGGTATGTGAGTGTATGGTTGGGGTATATATGTATATAGAAGGGTTGTGGATGTTAGTGGGGGTATATGAGTGTATGGTGGGGTATATGTATATTGAAGGGTTGTGGATGTTAGTGGGGGTTTGGGAGTGTATGGTGGGGTATATATGTATATTGACGGGCTATGGATGTTAGTGGGGGTATGTGAGTGTATGGTAGGGGAATATATGTATATAGAGGGGTTGTGGATGTTAGTGGGGGTATATGAGTGTATGGTGGGGTATATGTATATTGAAGGGTTGTGGATGTTAGTGGGGTATGTGAGTGTATGGTGGGGTATATATGTATATTGATGGGTTGTGGATGTTAGTGGGGTATGTGAGTGTATGGGGGGGTATATATGTATATTGAAGGGTTGTGGATGTTAGTGGGGTATGTGAGTGTATGGGGGGGTATATATGTATATTGAAGGGTTGTGTATGTTAGTGGGGGTATGTGAGGGTATGGTGGGGGATATATGTATATTGAAGGGTTGTGTATGTTAGTGGGGGTATGAGAGTGTATGGTGGGGGATATATGTATATTGAAGGGTTGTGTATGTTAGTGGAGGTATGAGAGTGTATGGTGGGGTATATATGTATATTGAAGGGATGTGGATGTTAGTGGGGGGTTGTGAGTGTATGGTGGGGGATATATGTATATTGAAGGGTTGTGTATGTTAGTGGGGGTATGAGAGTGTATGGTGGGGGATATATGTATATTGAAGGGTTGTGTATGTTAGTGGAGGTATGTGAGGGTATGGTGGGGTATATATGTATATTGAAGGGCTATGGATGTTAGTGGGGGTATGTGAGTGTATGGTGGGGTAGATATGTATATTGAAGGGTTGTGTATGTTAGTGGAGGTATGAGAGTTTATGGTGGGGTATATATGTATATTGAAGGGTTGTGTATGTTAGTGGGGGTATGTGAGTGTATGGTAGGGGTATATATGTATATAGAAGGGTTGTGGATGTTAGCGGGGGTTTGTGAGTGTATGGTGGGGTATATATGTATATTGAAGGGCTATGGATGTTAGTGGGGGTATGTGAGTGTATGGTGGGGTATATATGTATATTGAAGGGGTGTGTATGTTAGTGGGGGTATGTGAGTGTATGGTAGGGGTATATATGTATATAGAAGGGTTGTGGATGTTAGTGGGGGTATGTGAGTGTATGGTAGGGTGATATATGTATATTGAAGGGTTGTTGATGTTAGTGGGGTATGTGAGTGTATGGTAGGGTGATATATGTATATAGAAGGGTTGTGGATGTTAGTGGGGGTATGTGAGTGTATGGTAGGGTATATATGTATATAGAAGGGTTGTGGATGTTCATTCTTTTTATTCTGCGTTATGACTTTGAAGTTGTATGTGAGAGTATGAGAGTAACCTGATGTGTATGTGAGAGTATGAGAGTAACCTGATGTGTATGTGAAGAATACAGAGGGGTTATTATAGTATCACGGGTTATACCACATATACTCGTTTGACATAGCACTTCAGTATTATAGAAATGCGATGCTGCCTTCTATCAGCCAATATCTCATTTTAAAATCGTATATTGCCTTTATTTTGCCAGTGATGTCGTTAATCTTTATCAAAATGAAAATGACACAACCATGTTGCTATTAATCAGGTAGTAAAATGTACCTATCGAATGAAAAGAGAGGGGTTCCTTTTTAAATCGCTCCGCTCCTCCAAGTGAAAGGAACCTGACCCGCCTTACACTGATAAGAAATCGCAGATAACAGTCGGCCGTTTACAAAAATCCAAACAACATTTATCAACCTATATTGAATTCAACCCATACTATAACATGTTACACGGATATATACGTTCTGTATGTCGGCTTTTAGATGTAGAATGTAAGATATGATCGTAGCTTATTACAGAAAACTCACAAACAAAATAAAACTTACCTGGATAATTTGAAGACATATAAGAAAAGTAGCACCGCACTTGCCGTTTTCATTCTCTCCAGTTGAAGATAAAGCCTAAGTTGTATGTGTTTTGCTGTTTACACCTCTTCAGTTTTTATTGATAATTGACTCCACGTGGTGACGTGGCTAGGTGTACACATCAGCCGTTCACCACATCAGCAGACATCGATCACAAACACCACCTTTTGAATCTACGCTTCTTTGTGGATCTGACGACACAGACTTCCCTATCGATTAAAGGTTGTAACACGTGTGGATTTGATTCGCAACGTCAATGCTGACCTTCCACCTTGTATCGTGTAATATCAATCTAGGGGAAAAGTGGTATTGTTCATTATTCGTATTTTTGATATATTTCGATTACGTATATTATTTGTAAATTTGAGGATAATTTGTAAATCACACAACACTAGTACCACATGTGGTTTTTACGTCGTTTGTGTTAAATCCAACAGTTTATGAAATAATATCAAAATTTTACTTGATACACAAACAACTTAGGTATTAAACGTGTCGCAACGTTCAATACCGACTGCAAGCTATGACTGAGTGAGCGATTTGAATTGTTTACATGTACAATAGCGTGACGAAATTGTATATTTCATATTTCACTTGATGCATGACGCTTCGCCTATCGATAGAGAGTGTTTACGCACTGTATCGAATAGGTTACTGGTTGGGTGTAGATCTAACTCCCTCTCCCGTTAGGTCAGTATCGGTCATACTGATGACTCAGATGGGGCCCCCTCGTCTCTTTTCATGTTTTCCTGATTTTGATTGCTTCTTTCATTTTTCTCGTTTTATGGCATTGTCCCGATCGATGATGTGATTTTATGTGTTGGCGTGATGCCGATTTATTGTACTGGGTGGCGGATGTTTTGCGAGTGCATGCTACAGAGCGGGAGGTACAGACCGGGTGTGTGTACCAGTTACACCAGTAGATGAGGTACAGACCGGGTGTATGAACCAGTTACACCAGTAGATGAGGTATAGACCGGGTGTGTGTACCGGTTACACCAGCAGATGAGGTACAGACCGGGTGTGTGTACCGGTTACGCCAGTAGATGAGGTACAGACCGGGGTTGTGTACGAGTTACACCAGTAGATGAGGTACAGACCGGGGTGTGTACCAGTTACACCAGTAGATGAGGTACAGACCGGGGGTGTATACCAGTTACACCAGTAGATGAGGTACAGACCGGGTGTATGTACCAGTTACACCAGTAGATGAGGTATAGACCGGGTGTGTGTACCGGTTACACCAGTAGATGAGGTACATACCGGGTGTGTGTACCAGTAACACCAGTAGATGAGGTACAGACCGGATGTGTGTACCAGTTACACCAGTAGATGAGGTACAGACCGGGTGTGTGTACCAGTTACACCAGTAGATGAGGTACAGACCGGGAGTGTGTACCAGTTACACCAGTAGATGAGGTACAGACCGGGGGTGTGTACCAGTTACACCAGTAGATGAGGTACAGACCGGGTGTAAGTACCAGTTACACCAGTAGATGCGTCAATAGTAGTCGTGGATTAGTGGTATGACGTCGAATTAGTGTTGCTCATTGTCGCTATATCGCTCAGCAATTTAGGAGTGGGACGACTGGTTCGCCCGTTGTCAGTATAATGTGACCGGGTGGGGTGTCCTGCTGGGTGTCTTCGGCAGTATGTTCCAGTGAGGTAGCACTATAAAGTCGGCATCAGTTCCGCAAGAAGACAAACACGAACATATCGCAGCCTCCCAAAAAACACACGCATACACCTTGCACACAGGGGAGGCCGTCCTTAAATGACCATAGCTGTTGATAGGACGTTAAACAATACTAAACCAATTCAAACCAAACCCAGGCAAACGCCTCAGATGTCCCTTGCACGTAGGGTATCTTGACCAAGCCTTTGCATTTGGTTTGACCCTTACTCATTTCTTCTGTCTTTTTTTAATATTTTTCAGTGTGTGTTTTTTACAGTTCCTTTCATGTCGTTAAATGACCAGCACTTCTCACTATCGGAACTGTGACATCATGTGACCCTCTCGTGTGATGTCATCTTGGTTTCCTGAAATCAATGCATTTATATATATATATATATGAGTTCCCGATGATTTTCAGTCATTCGGCTTAGTTATATAGACTGTTTGTTAAGTTTTCTTTATTTTTGAATTATAATGAATCAAAAGAGAAGAAAAAAAAATAAAAAAACGAAAGTATGATATGCGGCTAACAGAATTCGCAGATGAAAGATTGTTTACACATTATCATACGGTCATACTAGAGCATGTAAAAAAAGAAATAATGATGAGAAAAAATGATCACCTTCGTTATCAAGGAGTTGTTTAGTTTTGGTTATATGTTAATAGTTCACGCGGGTGGAGTCGTGATTTATGTATTTGGCAAATTGAGATTAATCAAGGAGTCTCTGGAAATTAGATAATGTCCTGCTTTCATAGTTTGAGTTATCCTATGCTTAAAACTTATTTTGAAAATGGAAAAATATTGTTACATGCCATATGTGATGATTTAAAAGTATGTGATAACACAAACCTTAAATCCGAGGATGACAATGACCTGACTTCGATTTTCGTCCCATTTAAGTATCTAAATTAATTTCAACAGAAAATTTGTATAATTTTCTAGTTGTGTGTCGAATTTTATTGAAAAGGGACGAAAAACGAAGTCAGGAAAATTTATTGAAAAGTAAACTATAATCAGAGACGTATATATCATGTAATGTAATTTGTAATGTAATATATATATATATACGTCTCTGCTATAATCAACATAGATCTATAGAACCCAACTGGAAAATAAAGTAGGTAAGGAAAAAGGAATTATGGCATTTCAATTTCTTTATTTTCAAATGCAACACTGAGATAGCACATACAAGTAAATATTACAATCCATTTATGTAAGATGACATGTCACTGCATATGTATGGACACCAGAAGCTACCAGATAATTATCATGATTCTATAAAAATACGATAAGGTCAATAAAGAAGCTCCGTTTGTAATAGATCAATAACAAATGTTACGGATTATATTGTATAGACTTGTGCAAGTCTATAAAAGGAGGATTTCCCGATCAGTGAGGGGTATTCCACAAGTCATGCGCACTCAATATTTTCTATTCTTACACACTTCCGCTTGGCGCACTTTGAAATTGAGGCATGTTTGTTTTGATGGAGGTTTTTTTCTTGTTCCACGGCATTTAGACGAGGAAATGCCAACTATAGAGAACGGTAAAGGAGAGGAAGACGAAGAAATGGAACATGAATCGCCAGATAGCGATAAAAGTTCAGAAGATGAGTCTGAATTGGGTTCTATGGACGAAGATGAGTCGGGTATGTGGTTTACCGTTAGAGTGATCTCCCTGTAAGGAATCCCTTTGCATTGGTCGATGGCGATTGCATTTGGGAAAATGCTCTTCATTTTGGAGATTTTCTATTCACATTTAAATATCTTTGCATTGCAAATTGATGTACCATTGTTAAATATGTATTTGTTTTCTTTAACGTGGATCTTAATAAACGTAAATTTATGTGAAACATGGTGTCAAATATTGCCACAACGTAATGACACCCCCCCCCCCCCCCCCCCGGTTTTACTGGCAATGATGATTGGTTATCTTACCTTGAAGGAGTCATATTTTGGTCTCTTAGAGCTTGCAGATTTTAATCCCATTTTTTTCTATGATTAAAATGAAACCTGAAATAGACTTAAGTAAAAATAAATCTGACGCATCTTAATATTGTGTTTACTTTCACTTTAAACATGTTATGTGTAGAAGTTTACAGACTTAAAACGCAAACGTTGACAATATTCAAATTCAAATTATTATTTTTTTGGGTGGAGGGAGGGGGGATCTCACAATTTCGATATATTAAGTATATGTGAGACTGTGATTCGAACACGGGACCCTCCAAATTCTAAATGGACACATCCAATTGAGCTACCTTAAGTTGCTAACGATCAACACAGTCCAGTTCCGCTACACCCTCTCTCCTTTTTTCTAAGTCTTTGCCCCGGAAGACACAACAATTCATAACTTGGGTTCTGTCATGATATCCTTTTGCTAAGCATTCACCCAGTGCTTGAAACAATTGCAAGGCTTCACAAGCTCACCAATTTTGTCACTCATTCGCTCAATGGAGAGAAAAAAAATGATATATGGCCAGACCGGGATTCTAACCCTGGACCCTTCAAACTCCAGATAGACACTCTACCAATTAAGTTACCCAGTCCAGCTACAATAAAATAAGAGTTGAAATTGAAATAAGAGGAATTATAAGAATTGTGCTTGGACAAAGAAAACACCAATTTACCATTTGAATTCATTATAACACACAATCTGCACCATATGGACATATGGCAAAAGTGATGAATACTTCCTTGATTCCCTGTCTGGCATAAAAGTGTAAGGGTATGTACATTCTACTTATCAAATGTGTGATATATATTCTTTAAAGCAGATGCTAGGTTGGAATCTTAAAATCCTCATAAAATTAAGGGAAAAGTTAAAAAATACTTCTACAGAACATAGCAGCTGTTTGCTATACAGTTTTATAAGTGTAATGACACAAGGCGTGGAACCTGTTTGTATAAAGGAAAACCAGGAAAACAGTTTAACCTACCAGTGACTTGAAATGCATAAACAAAAAACTACTTTTATTCCAATAACTCGCCCGTCCTACCTACTTGCAACAACTTCAGTGGTATTTAAACCTGTTTATAATTATTGTGTTGATTATTTAGTCTTCATACCATGTACATACATGTATATATGTGTTTTTGTTTCTAAATTTTACTACATCCTGTACATGTTCCTACATGAATTGGGAAAGTATAACAGTATTTGTATTCAAATTTGGAAGATATTCCTCAGTTTTTGGTGATGTTTGGAAAATAAATCACTTCTTAGCTAGGAGAAACATGCACACAGCCTGTATTCGATAGTAAAACTGAGTAAAAAATCACTGTAATGTACATACATATATATTGCAACACTTCGATCATTTTATTGGTACCGTAGTCAGTATTCTACACTGGGATGTTTTATTGTAAATATCTACACACGTCTGCTAAAGTCAAGGTTGTAATTTTTTATATAATAATACAATTTAATAATGGCCTGTAGCTTGCTGGGGTAAAGGGTTGTCATGATCACCTCCCTATTAATCACTCTGGCCCATTTCGTAATTCTCTGATACAAATTAACTCATCATTTACTTTTGTTCAATACCCACCAGTGAAACCACAGAACAATAGAACTACGTTAATGGAAGTATTTCCTCGGTATATACATACATACCATTTGCTTGTTGCTATAAATGATATATATATATTTTGTATATATATTTGATTTTCTGTTTCTCATAAAAGAGATTGTATTTCTTATTACTTCATAGTGTCTATTTAGTTCACAGTGTAAATTCAATTCATAGTGTAGATTCAAACAAATTAAAGTTTTCAATTTCAGATCTGGATGAAGAAGAATGTGAAAGGCGTAAAAATGAGTTCCTGGATGACATGATTGATTTGGAAAGACAGTTTACTGACCTTAAAGAGCAGTATGTATCTATTGATTTGGAAAGACAGTTTTCTGACCATAAAGAGCAGTATGTATCTATTGATTTGGAAAGACAGTTTACTGACCTTAAAAAGCAGTATGTATCTATTGATTTGGAAAGACAGTTTACTGACCATAAAGAGCAGTATGTATAGTGAGGGAACATCAGAAGTGTTCTTTTGTTGATGAAGTTGATTTTATAATCACCAAAATATCATATATACAAAATTCATCTCCAGCACACACGCAGGCATACACACATGGGGAGATATTAGCCAGGTGGCATAGGACTAGTAGTTAGAGCCTGTTAGGCAGCTCCTGCGAATTCCTCAAAATTGTATATCCTAATTGTATCAATTGTATATCTATGTACTGTAAAGCGCTTTAGAGTGGCTTATGTTAGCTAGATAGGGCGCTATATCAAATGTTGTATATTATTATTATTATTATCATTATATATACACTACACATGTATTTTGATTTTTCTTTCTTAAAAAATTCAAGCTTATCAAGTTCACAGACAGTGAAATCTAATTTATGATAAACAATGTTTAGTTTAACAAACACCTACTCCATGTTATGCATCACACTATTTCTGCTTAAGTATGATCTTTTTAAGCCGTTCTTGGCGAGAGCTGAGCGGCTTATTAATTCTGTCCAGAGAACGAAATGACGGACCCACTTCCGTTTGGGATGCGTGCGCATAATTCAGTCATGTATGCTTCCGCTATATAGTTTCGTTATCGTAAATAGAAAGTAGAATCTCTTGACACTCACCTGTGGGTAGCATAAAGTCTTCTGATACTCTTCTCCAAGTAATAATCCATACTTTATATAATTGCTGAAAACAAAATGACCAGACGATATGTAAACTGTGTATGCTTATCAAACATTTCTGTTACACAGCATGCTATTTCTGGTGTATTTATTTATGAAAATGTAACAATTCAAGAACATGACACAACTGTCTGCTGTCTGACAAGAATTTGTGCCGTATCAAAATATTATCCAATCCGGTGTAAGGGAAATAACTCTTACCTTGGTAAAGTCACATTGAGAAATGTAATTCAAGTATATTCCAAGAACATTTGTGAGATTTTGTGAGATTTTTTATATTAAATGATAGTAAATAAAGTCACTACATATATCAATAATTATTATTAATATGAATAAATAAAAATAAAAGGAGTACAATGTCTCTTTTCTCCATGCATTTTCCCCCCATACTGTTAATTCTTCATTTCACAATCACAAAATGCACCTATTCTTTATTAACCATTCACCGATTGCCATTCTGCACGTAAATGCTCATGTCACATCATTTGAGGATGCTAATTAATGAAAATTACAACAATGCGTCACACTTAAAGAGGGTGAAAAAGAGGAGACGGAGAAATGTTTTAAAGACATCATTTAAGAGGTGACTGATTTTGGAAATCCCAAAGGCAACATCATCACATGACCTGAGTTTCAATTAGCAGAATACAGAAAACATATCTCTGGTATTATAGAAGAAATTGATGCTCAACGTGTTATTGAAGCAATTCAATTTAAAGTGGTGAGCGGCTTTAATGTCACACTGACATAATTCTAGTTTCAGAATCAAAAGCTTATACTTATGGTCCTACTGATAATAAGCTAGTGTAGACAGCTGTACAGTTATATTTAATTATGTGTTCATTAGTCCAATGCTATAAAATAAATCTGTTTTCTGTAGTATCAGAAGATAGGTCAGAATGATGTCATGATCAACTATACCGAATATTTATTTCCTGTTTCCTAGACTTTACAAGGATAGGATGGGTCTGTATGAGGTCAACTATATACCCAATATTTATTTCCTGTTTCCTAGACTTTACAAGGAGAGGATGGGTCAGTATGAGGTCAACTATGTACCCAATATTTATTTCCTGTTTCCTAGACTTTACAAGGATAGGAAGGGTCAGTATGAGGTCAACTATATACCCAATATTTATTTCCTGTTTCCTAGACTTTACAAGGAGAGGATGGGTCAGTATGAAGCCAAACTTGAGGAAGTGAAAGCAGGCAAAGCCATAGAGTACCTCAACCCTCTGGCTGAGCTCCAGGACAACATGAGGATCCGAATACAGGTGTCAGGTACTGACAGAGATTCAGAAATAGAGGGGCCAATACGTATACCTACACTGGTAGTGATTAGAGAGGGAAGGAGTCGTTATATAGTGACATTGGTAGTGATTACAGAGGGAAGGGGCCGTTATATAGTGACACTGGTATAGTGATTACAGAGGGATGGGGTCGTTATATAGTGACACTGGTAGTGATTACAGAGGGAAGGGGTCGTTATATAGTGACACTGGCAGTGATTACAGAGGGAAGGGGTCGTTATAAAGTGACACTGGTAGTGATTAGAGAGGGAAGGGGTCGTTATATAGTGACACTGGTAGTGATTACAGAGGGATGGGGTCTTTATATAGTGACACTGGTAGTGATTACAGAGGGAAGGGGTCGTTATATAGTGACACTGGTATAGTGATTACAGAGGGAAGGGGTCGTTATTTAGTGACACTGGTAGTGATTACAGAGGAAAGGGGTCATTACATAGTGACACTGGTAGTGATTACAGAGGGATGGGGGCTTTATATAGTGACACTGGTAGTCATTACAGAGGGAAGGGGTCGTTACAAAGTGACATTGGTAGTGATTTCAGAGGAAAGGGGTCATTATATAGTGACACAGGTAGTGATTACAGAGGGAAGGGGTAGGTATATAGTGACACTGGTAGTGATTACAGAGGGAAGGGGTCATTATAAAGTGACACTGGTAGTGATTACAGAGGGAAGGGGTCGTTATAAAGTGACACTGGTAGTGATTAGAGAGGGAAGGGGTCGTTATATAGTGACATTGGTATAGTGATTACAGAGGGAAGGGGTCATTATAAAGTGACACTGGATGTGATTACAGAGGGAAGGGGTCGTTATATAGTGACACTGGTAGTGATTACAGAGGGATGGGGTCTTTATATAGTGACACTGGTAGTGATTACAGAGGGAAGGGGTCGTTATAAAGTGACATTGGTAGTGATTAGAGAGGGAAGGAGTCGTTATATAGTGACACTGGTATAGTGGTTACAGAGGGAATGGGTCGTTATATAGTGACATTGGTATAGTGATTACAGAGGGAAGGGGTCGTTATATAGTGACATTGGTATAGTGATTACAAAGGGAAGGAGTTGTTATATAGTGACATTGGTATAGTGATTACAGAGGGAAGGGGACGTTATATAGTGACATTGGTATAGTGATTACAGAGGGAAGGGGTCATTATATAGTGACACTGGTAGTAATTACAGATGGAAGGGGTCGTTATATAGTGACATTGGTATGATGATTACAAAGGGAAGGAGTTGTTATATACTAATAGTAACACTGGTAGTGACTATAGAGGGCAGGGGTTGTTATATACATATAGTGACACTGGTAGGTTAAGAGAGGGCAGGGGTCGTTATATACATATAGTAACACTGGTAGATTTAGAGAGGGCAGGGGTTGTTATATACTAATAGTAACACTGGTAGTGACTATAGAGGGCAGGGGTTGTTATATTCTTATAGTAACACTGGTAGGTTTAGAGAGGGCAGGGGTTGTTATATACTTATAGCGACACTGGTAGGTTTAGAGAGGGCAGGAGTCGTTATATACTAATAGTAACACTGGTAGTGACTATAGAGGGCAGGGGTGGTTATATACTTATAGTAATACTGGTAGTGACTAAGGAGGGAAGGTGTTGTTATATAGATATAGTGACACTGGTAGTGACTATAGAGGGCAGGGGTCGTTATATACATATAGTTACACTGGTAGTGACTATAGAGGGCAGGGGTCGTTATATACTAATAGTAACACTGGTAGTGACTATAGAGGGCAGGGGTTGTTATATACTTATAGTAATACTGGTAGTGACTAAGGAGGGAAGGTGTTGTTATATACATATAGTGACACTGGTAGTGACTATATAGGGCAGGGGTTGTTATATACATATAGTAACACTGGTAGTGACTATAGAGGGCAGGGGTTGTTATATATTGACACTAGCGGTGATTAGGGACAGCAGGTACAAGGGGCTGTTCACATTAGGGACAGCAGGTACAAAGGGCTGTTCACATTAGGGACAGCAGGTACAAAGGGCTGTTCACATTAGGGACAGCAGGTACAAAGGGCTGTTACATTAGAGACAGCAGGTACAAGGGGCTGTTACATTAGGGACAGCAGGTACAAAGGGCTGTTCACATTAGGGACAGCAGGTACAAAGGGCTGTTACATTCGACTGATATCTTCCTTTTGGTGTATTGCATTGATCAATCTCCATAACCAATGCATTAAACAAATATCATCAACCTGAAATTTAATTTTGCTAAATATTCATATACACATGTAATATTAAATATTCTTAATGACATTTTAATTACTTTCAGGAATTCTAAAAGAATACAGAAAAATAAGTATCCAAACTAAATTTGAGAGTGAAGAGCTAGCGACAAGACAGAATATGGAGGTAACTTTCTCGTCCCTTATCATTTATAGAATATGACAAATGGCATACAAAAAGAAATAATTCAATTATATCAGTGGAGGTAACAATATCTCCTCTATCACACAGTCAAATAAAGGTCATTATGTCTCCCCTACCATACACAGTCACATAGAGGTCATCATGTCACCCCTACCATACACAATCACATAGAGGTCACCATGTCTCCCCTACCATACACAGTCACATAGAGGTCACCATGTGTCCCCTACCATACACAATCACATAGAGGTCATCATGTATCCCCTACCATACACAGTCACATAGAGGTCACCATGTCGCCCCTACCATACACAGTCACATAGAGGTCACCATGTTTCCCCTTCCATACACAGTCAGATAGAGGTCATCATGTCTCCCCTACCATACACAGTCACATAGAGGTCATCATGTCTCCTGTACCATACACAGTCACATAGAGGTCACCATGTCTCCTCTACCATACACAGTCACATATATAGAGGTCATCATGTCTCCCCTACCATACACAGTCACAAAGAGGTCATCATGTCTCCTCTACCATACACAGTCACATAGAGGTCACCATGTTTCCCCTCCCATACACAGTCACATAGAGGTCACCATGTCTCCCCTTCCATACACAGTCACATAGAGGTCATCATGTCTCCTGTACCATACACAGTCACATAGAGGTCACCATGTCTCCCCTTCCATACACAGTCAGATAGAGGTCATCATGTCTCCCCTACCATACACAGTCAGATAGAGGTCACCATGTCTCCTCTACCATACACAGTCACATAGAGGTCACCATGTCTCCTCTACCATACACGGTCACATATATAGAGGTCATCATGTCTCCCCTACCATACACAGTCACAAAGAGGTCATCATGTCCCTCTACCATACACAGTCACATAGAGGTCACCATGTTTCCCCTACCATACACAGTCACATAGAGGTCCTCATGTCTCCTGTACCATACACAGTCACATAGAGTTCACCATGTCTCCCCTACCATACACAGTCACAAAGAGGTTATCATGTCCCTCTACCATACACAGTCACATAAAGGTCACCATGTCTCCTGTACCATACCCAGTCACATAGAGGTCATCATGTCTCCTGTACCATACACAGTCACATAAAGGTCACCATGTCTCCTGTACCATACAAAGTCACATAGAGGTCATCATGTCTCCTGTACCATACACAGTCACATAGAGTTCACCATGTCTCCCCTACCATACACAGTCATATAGTGGTCATCATGTCTCCCCTACCATACAGTCACAAAGAGGTCATCATGTCTCCTCTACCATACACAGTCACATAGAGGTCATCATGTCTCCCCTACCATACACAGTCACATTGCGGTCATCATGTCTCCCCTACCATACACAGTCACACGGAGGTCATCATGTCTCCTCTACCATACACAGTCACATAAAGGTCACCATGTCTCCCCTACCATACACAGTCATATAGTGGTCATCATGTCTTCCCTACCATACAGTCACAAAGAGGTCATCATGTCTCCTCTTCCATACACAGTCACATAGAGGTCACCATGTCCCCCCTACCATACAGTCACATAGAGGTCATCATGTCTCCCCTACCATACACAGTCACATTGAGGTCATCATGTCTCCCCTACCATACACAGTCACACCGAGGTCATCATGTCTCCTCTACCATACACAGTCACATAGAGGTCACCATGTCCCCCCTACCATACAGTCACATAGAGGTCATCATGTCTCCCCTACCATACACAGTCACATAGAGGGCATCATGTCTCCTCTACCATACACAGTCACATAGAGGTCACCATGTCTCCTCTATCATACAGTCACATAGAGTTCACCATGTCTCCCCTACCATACACAGTCACATAGAGGTCATCATGTCTCCCCTTCCATACACAGTCACATAGAGGTCACCATGTCCCCCCTACCATACAGTCACATAGAGGTCATCATGTCTCCCCTACCATACACAGTCCCATAGAGGTCATCATGTCTCCCCTACCATACACAGTCCCATAGAGGTCATCATGTCTCCCCTTCCATACACAGTCACATAGAGGTCACCATGTCTCCCCTACCATACACAGTAACATAGAGGTCATCATGTCTCCCCTTACCATACACAGTCACATAGAGGTAATCATGTCTCCCCTTCCATACAAACCATATTATCTGGCATACTGTTACGTAGGTTGAAAATTTGAATGAAACGGAACATTCCAATTTCTGTATTTATTCCAATAAAAAATTGTTTTATTTGTTTGAATTTTCAGAGTGAAAAGGATATATTATTTGACTCAGTCAAGCAGGACTTGGAGGAGAAGATCCGCAGACTAGAGGAGGATAGACATAATATAGATATATCATCAGGTAAACATGTTAGATCTATATAGATATATCATCAGGTAAACATGTTAGATCTATATAGATATATCATCAGGTAAACATGTTAGATCTATATAGATATATCATCAGGTAAACATGTTAGATCTATATAGATATATCATCAGGTAAACATGTTAGATCTATATAGATATATCATCAGGTAAACATGTTAGATCTATATAGATATATCATCAGGTAAACATGTTAGATCTATATAGATATATCATCAGGTAAACATGTTAGATCTATATAGATATATCATCAGGTAAACATGTTAGATCTATATAGATATATCATCAGGTAAACATGTTAGATCTATATAGATATATCATCAGGTAAACATGTTAGATCTATATAGATATATCATCAGGTAAACATGTTAGATCTATATAGATATATCATCAGGTAAACATGTTAGATCTATATAGATATATCATCAGGTAAACATGTTAGATCTATATAGATATATCATCAGGTAAACATGTTAGATCTATATAGATATATCATCAGGTAAACATGTTAGATCTATATAGATATATCATCAGGTAAACATGTTAGATCTATATAGATATATCATCAGGTAAACATGTTAGATCTATATAGATATATCATCAGGTAAACACGTTAGATCTATATAGATATATCATCAGGTAAACATGTTAGATCTATATAGATATATCATCAGGTAAACACGTTAGATCTATATTGATATATCATCAGGTAAACATGTTAGATCTATAGAGATATATCATCAGGTAAACACGTTAGATCTATATAGATATATCATTAGGTAAACACGTTAGATCTATATAGATATATCATCAGGTAAACATGTTAGATCTATATAGATTTATCATCAGGTAAACATGTTAGATCTATATTGATATATCATCAGGTAAACACGTGAGATCTTTTAGATATATCACCAGGGAAACACGTTAGATCTATATAGATATATCATCAGGGAAACATGTTAGATCTATATTGATATATCATCAAGTAAACACGTTAGATCTATATAGATATCAGGTAAACATGTTAGATGTATATTGATATATCATCAAGTAAACACTTTAGATCTATATAGATATATCATCAGGTAAACACATTAGATCTATATAGATATATCATCAAGTAAACACTCTAGATCTATATAGATATATCATCAGGTAAACACATTAGATCTAAATAGATATATCATCAGGGAAACACGTTAGATGTATATTGATATATCATCAGGTAAACACATTAGATCTATATAGATATATCATCAAGTAAACACTTTAGATCTATATAGATATATCATCAGGTAAACACATTAGATCTATATAGATATATCATCAGGTAAACACGTTAGATCTATATAGATATATCATCAGGTAAACATGTTAGATCTATATAGATATATCATCAAGTAAACACTTTAGATCTATATAGATATATCATCAGGTAAACATGTTAGATCTATATAGATATATCATCAGGTAAACACGTTAGATCTATATAGATATATCATCAGGTAAACACGTTAGATGTATATAGATAATATCTCTTTCAGTTTTTGAATTAGTATTGTTAGCTCACCTGGTCCGATCGAAGGACCAAGGTGAGCTTATGCGATACTGTGGCGTCCGTCGTCTGTAAGTCAACAATTTCTTTGAACGACTTCTTCTTCTTAACCACTAATTGAAATTTAATTAAATTTGACCTAAGTGGTAGGGATTAAAAATTGGCTTTATTGCTTTAAGCGACTTCTCCTCTGGAACTAAGAGATGGATATCAACCATATTTGACTGGAAGCATCCCTAGGTGGTGGGAATTCAAAATTGTACAAATGGTGGGGCTGATGGGCGGGGCCAAAAGCAGGCAATTTGGCTATATTGCTTTAAGCAATTTCTTCTCTGGAACTAAGAGATTGATATCAACAATATTTGACTGGAAGCATCCCTAGGTGGTGGGGATTCAAAATTTTACAAATGGTGGGGCTGACCCTCCAGGGGGCCGATGGGCGGTCCAAAAGCAGGCAGTTTGGCTATATTGCTTTAAGCAACTTCTTTTCTGGAACTCTCAAATTTTATATGCAGGTTCCCCTTGGTCCTTAGCTGTGCAAGGCAACTTTTGAGACTGATAGGATAAACAACATGGCCGACAGGAAGCCATCTTGGATTTTAATAGTGAAAGTTTGTTATCGCTATTTCTCGTAAAGTACGGGAGGGATCTTTCTCAAATTTTATATGTAGGTTCCCCTTAGTCCATAGCTGTGCAGGGCAACTTTTGAGACTGATCGGATAAATGACATGGCCGACAGGCAGCCATCTTGGATTTTGATAGTGAAAGTTTGTTATCACTATTTCTCGAGAAGTACCAAAGGGATCTTTCTCAAATGTTATATGCAGGTTCCCCTTGGTCCTTAGCTGTGCAAGGCAACTTTTGAGACTGATCGGATAAACAACATGGCCGACAGATGCCATCTTGGATTTTGATAGTGAAAGATTGTTATCACTATTTCTCGAGAAGTACCAAAGGTATCTTTCTCAAATGTTATATGCAGGTTCCCTTAGGTCCTTAGCTGTGCAAGTCAACTTTTGAGACTGATATGATAAACAACATGGCCGACAGATGCCATCTTGGATTGTGATAGTGAAAGTTTGTTATCGCTATTTCTCGAGAAGTACCAAAGGTATCTTTCTCAAATGTTATATGCATGTTCCCCTTGGTCCTTAGCTGTGCAAGTCAACTTTTGAGACTGATCGGATAAATAACATGGCTGACAGTCAGCCATCTTGGATTTTGATAGTGAAGGTTTGTTATCACTATTTCTCGAGAAGTACCAAAGGGATCTTTCTCAAATTTTAATAAATGTAGGTTCCCCTTGATCCCTCGTTGTGCATGTTATATTTTGAGACTGATCATAAAAACAAAATGGATTAAAAGAAGAACTAAACAGATCTTTCTCATATTGCAATGATCGATTCTATTTCTTTCACGTTAAGTACTGTACTAGTCAATATGTGAACTGACAAACTCACTTTGAAGGTTGGCTTTCGTACACATCAGTATTAAGTTTAGATCAAAAGTTACCTCAAGGTGCATTTACTGTTAACATGACTGACAAAGAACTAAAGAAGATGGTACAAAGGTGGGCGCCAAGATCCCTCTGGGATCTCTTGTAGTATTGTAAATTTGATTTTGACCTGTTACTCTGCACCCATCTAGGTATTGCCATACTCCATGTTTAGCCACATGATTCTGTAATTCTTTCGTTTTAATTTAAATGTATCATGTTGTTTTTACACTGCAGATTTATGGAATGAATCTCAGTTCATGAAGAAAAATAAAAAGAATAAAGACCCTTCAAACCCTGACAGAAGAAAAAAACCTGTGACTGTGGCTGGTATCCTTGTTAGATATTACGTGAAGTTAAACTGTCGTTAAGCAGTCATGTGTTTTCATGTAATTATGTGTATGAGGATGACATGTAAATATCAGGATTTTTTCTGCTATGGTAATAGATATCAAGCTATGTTTATGACTATTGTTTGATTATAATTGGTGAAGTGTAATACCAGCACTATAAGTCAAAAATGAATCAATGCCAACTGGCCGAGGAAACTTAATTTAACTCAATAAAATGTTCATGATTCCTATTGGCTGAATGCAAACCGAAGGTTTGTTGTTCACCTTTTGAACCTCCTAGTAATTACAATACAGAAAAGAGGGAAATTGTTTTACTTGTTTCCACCTGTACATTGGAAAAGATGTGTCGTCGTCTTGTCCAGATGCTGTTGGAATTGATTCAATATGTTGTCTTCAGAAAATATGTCCAGCCGCATTTGATATACAGTTGTACATGATTAGTTGTTTCTTACCTCTCCCTGGTCCATATATTGTATACCTGTTGATATACATGATTAGTTGTTTCTTACCTCTCCCAGGTCCATATATTGTATACCTGTTGATATACATGATTAGTTGTTTCTTACCTCTCCCAGGTCCATATATTGTATACCTGTTGATATACATGATTAGTTGTTTCTTACCTCTCCCAGGTCCATATATTGTATACCTGTTGATATACATGATTAGTTGTTTCTTACCTCTCCCAGGTCCATATATTGTATACCTGTTGATATACATGATTAGTTGTTTCTTACCTCTCCCAGGTCCATATATTGTATACCTGTTGATATACATGATTAGTTGTTTCTTACCTCTCCCAGGTCCATATATTGTATACCTGTTGATATACATGATTAGTTGTTTCTTACCTCTCCCAGGTCCATATATTGTATACCTGTTGATATACATGATTAGTTGTTTCTTACCTCTCCCAGGTCCATATATTGTATACCTGTTGATATACATGATTAGTTGTTTCTTACCTCTCCCAGGTCCATATATTGTATACCTGTTGATATACATGATTAGTTGTTTCTTACCTCTCCCAGGTCCATATATTGTATACCTGTTGATATACATGATTAGTTGTTTCTTACCTCTCCCAGGTCCATATATTGTATACCTGTTGATATACATGATTAGTTGTTTCTTACCTCTCCCAGGTCCATATATTGTATACCTGTTGATATACATGATTAGTTGTTTCTTACCTCTCCCAGGTCCATATATTGTATACCTGTTGATATACATGATTAGTTGTTTCTTACCTCTCCCAGGTCCATATATTGTATACCTGTTGATATACATGATTAGTTGTTTCTTACCTCTCCCTGGTCCATATATTGTATACCTGTTGATATACATGATTAGTTGTTTCTTACCTCTCCCTGGTCCATATATTGTATACCTGTTGATATACATGATTAGTTGTTTCTTACCTCTCCCAGGTCCATATATTGTATACCTGTTGATATACATGATTAGTTGTTTCTTACCTCTCCCAGGTCCATATATTGTATACCTGTTGATATACATGATTAGTTGTTTCTTACCTCTCCCAGGTCCATATATTGTATACCTGTTGATATACATGATTAGTTGTTTCTTACCTCTCCCAGGTCCATATATTGTATACCTGTTGATATACATGATTAGTTGTTTCTTACCTCTCCCAGGTCCATATATTGTATACCTGTTGATATACATGATTAGTTGTTTCTTACCTCTCCCAGGTCCATATATTGTATACCTGTTGATATACATGATTAGTTGTTTCTTACCTCTCCCAGGTCCATATATTGTATACCTGTTGATATACATGATTAGTTGTTTCTTACCTCTCCCAGGTCCATATATTGTATACCTGTTGATATACATGATTAGTTGTTTCTTACCTCTCCCAGGTCCATATATTGTATACCTGTTGATATACATGATTAGTTGTTTCTTACCTCTCCCAGGTCCATATATTGTATACCTGTTGATATACATGATTAGTTGTTTCTTACCTCTCCCTGGTCCATATATTGTATACCTGTTGATATACATGATTAGTTGTTTCTTACCTCTCCCTGGTCCATATATTGTATACCTGTTGATATACATGATTAGTTGTTTTTTACCTCTCCCTGGTCCATATATTGCATACCTGTTGATATACATGTACATGATTAGTTGTTTCTTACCTCTCCCAGGTCCATATATTGTATACCTGTTGATACACATGATTAGTTGTTTCTTACCTCTCCCAGGTCCATATATTGTATACCTGTTGATATACGTGATTAGTTGTTTCTTACCTCTCCCATGTCCATATATTGTATACCTGTTATCTATATTGATATATCATCAGGTAAACACGTTAGATCTATATAGATCTAACGTGTTTACCTGATGATATATCTATATAGATCTAACGTGTTTACCTGATGATATATCTATATAGATCTAACATGTTTACCTGATGATATATCAATATAGATAACAGGTATACAATATATGGACCTTGTAGAGTTAAGAAACAACTAATCATGTATACCTGTTGATATACATGATTAGTTGTTTCTTACCTCTCATTGGTCCATATATTGTATACCTGTTGATATACATGTACATGATTAGTTGTTTCTTACCTCTCCCAGGGCCATATATTGTATACCTGTTGATATACATGATTAGTTGTTTCTTACCTCTCATTGGTCCATATATTGTATACCTGTTGATATACATGATTAGTTGTTTCTCACCTCTCCCTTGTCCATATATTGTATACCTGTTGATATACATGATAAGTTGTTTTTTACCTCTCCCAGGTCCATATATTGTATACCTGTTGATATACATGATTAGTTGTTTCTTAACTCTCCCAGGTCCATATATTGTATACCTGTTAAAAGATGTTGATATTATTGAAGACTGGACAGCTATTAAAAAGGTAAGTGTATACTTTTTATTCTGATTTTGAAAATGATGAAGCTAAATAAGGGGTTTCAAGTTTTCTGACAATCTGAAATTTGACAACATCCATGTTCTCCGTCCCTATGACAACACCCATGTTTTCTGTCCCTATGACAACACCCATGTTATCTGTCCCTATAACAACACCCATGTTCTCTGTCCCTATAACAACACCCATGTTATCTGTGTCTATATAACAACACCTATGTTCTCTGTACCTATGACAACACCCATGTTCTCTGTACCTATAACAACACCCATGTTTTCTGTCCCTATGACAACACCCATGTTATCTGTCCCTATGACAACAACCATTATTCTCCGTCTCTATGACAATACCCATGTTCTCTGTACCTATAACAACACCCATGTTATCTGTCCCTATGACAACACCCATGTTCTCTGTACCTATGACAACACCCATGTTATCTGTGTCTATATAACAACACCCATGTTCTCTGTACCTATAACAACACCCATGTTATCTGTCCCTATGACAACACCCATGTTGTCTGTCCCTATAACAATATCCATGTTCTCTGTCCCTATAACAATACCCATGTTATCTGTCCCTATGACAACATCCATGTTCTCCGCCCCTATGACAACACCCATGTTATCTGTCCCTATGACAACACCCGTGTTTTCTCTCCTTAAAAGTGTTTTCTTGAACTTGATAGTTAGTTACCTATTATATTTTTATTTTTGTCTTACCAATGAATTACTTCATCTCTTTCAGGCATTAAAGCAAAACCAGAAACGTAAACCAGATATTGAGTTTTGAAGCTTTGATAAGTGCAGTTAATTACAAGGGTACAGTATTCTTATTTTGTATGTTTATCAGAGCTTACAAATCTTACATCTGAGCTCACAAAATCTGAAATCTCATCTGAGCTCACAACATCTGAAAATCTCATCTGAGCTCACAATATCTGAAATCTCATATCTGAGCTCACAACATCTGAAATCTCATATCTGAGCTCACAACATCTGAAATATCATACCTGAGCTCACAACATTTGACCTGCCAAAATATAAAAACTCACATCTGAGCTCACAACATCTGAAATCTCATATCTGAGCTCACAACATCTGAGCTCTCAACATCTGAAATCTCATATCTGAGCTCACAACATTTGACCTGCCAAAATATAAAAACTCACATCTTAGCTCACAACATCAGAAATCTCATATCTGAGCTCACAACATCTGACCTGCCAAAATATAAAAACTCACATCTGAGCTCACAACATCTGAAATCGCATATCGGATCTCACAACATCTGAAATCTCATACCTGAGCTCACAACATTTGACCTGCCAAAATATAAAAACTCACATCTGAGCTCACAATATCTGAAATCTCATATCTGAGCTCACAATATCTGAAATCTCATATCTGAGCTCACAACATCTGAAATCTCATATCTGAGCTCACAACATTTGACCTGCCAAAATATAAAAACTCACATCTTAGCTCACAACATCAGAAATCTCATATCTGAGCTCACAACATCTGACCTGCCAAAATATAAAAACTCACATCTGAGCTCACAACATCTGAAATCTCATATCTGAGCTCACAACATCTGAAATCTCATACCTGAGCTCACAAAATTTGACCTGCCAAAATATAAAAACTCACATCTGAGCTCACAACATCTAAAATCTCATATCTGAGCTTACAACATCTGAAATCCCATATCTGAGCTCACAACATATGAAATCTCACATCTGAGTTACAACATCCGAAATCACGTATCCTAGTTCGCAACATCTGAAATCTCACATCTGAACTCACAACAAATGATGAAATCTGACATTTTTGTGTTATTTATTACAAATTGTTTTTTTGTTTTAAGATATTAAGCCTACTTATGTTTTTCACCTTCCCATCACTCACCACAAACTCCAGCTTCCTGCTATCACAAGTCCCATATAGCACAAGGTGGCCTGGATCAAGTGAGCCCTGTTATCACAAGTCCCATATAGCACTCGGTGGCCTGGATCGGGTGAGCCCTGCTATCACAAGTCCCATATAGCACTAGGTGGCTTTGATCGGGTGAGCCCTGCTATCACAAGTCCCATATAGCACTAGGTGGCTAATGGGTGAGCCCTGCTATCACAAGTCCCATATAGCACTAGGTGGCTTTGATCTGGTGAGCCCTGCTATCACAAGTCCCATATAGCACTAGGTGGCTTGGATCAGGTGAGCCCTGTTATCACAAGTCCCATATAGCACTAGGTGGCTTGGATCGGGTGAAAAACTATCCTGCTATAATACACCATTGTCACAAATTTACTGTAAGACAAAATATAAATTGCAAAATCTTTGTATATTTCTTAGAAAGGTTGTATTGATGGATGTACTTCAGCAATTAAATATATTTTATAACTTTTAATAAATAGTTAAATATGTATTGTCATTTTATATTCATTTTATTTTATTTATGAAATTAATTTGTTACTCTTCCTCAACTTTTCCATTCCTATTCTGCGACATGAACAAGGGAGGTAACTACGTTTTACTTCATTTAAAAGATTTTTCCCTAATGGCAAAATTATGTGTTGGTGATGAAAATTCACAAATTATATATGACTTGAAATGACATTTTATTCAATATCTATTATATCTTTCAGAAAGTGGGAAGCATGATGGTATCACGACAAGAAAATTGATCTTGGTCCATGATAAAGATTTGTATGTCAGAGATTATACAGAGTTAAATAGGACATTATAGAGAGTTGTATGTCAGAGAAATGTCGTATTCCAATAGTGTGCAATGGAGAAATGACATCACACACTGATGTATGTCGGAGAAATGACGTGGTTGTGCTTTCCAGTCGTTGCGGTGTGGATGGAAATTCCTGTTATTTTCCTTCCATGGATTTTCAACTTTGTGTTCAATATAGTGAAATGACTGCAGGGAACTAGTTCCGTCATCAGAATGTGACTGACAATGCAGCTAACAGACAATAGGCTGTCACAAATTCTTAGTTTTTTATTGTCAGGTCCACTACACAATGTGCTATGTGTAGGAGACTTATTTTAAATCTGATCAGTTTGACTTTGGACAGAAGTTTCATTTAGTAAAGAACTTTTTAACAATTAATTAATAAATATTGTTTTCCTGAAACTAAGAGTAAACACTAGTGTTCATATGATGACATTTATTCTGCCCTGCTTTACTCCATTTTTGCACAGAAGACCAACACATAGTGTTTAAACTGAGTGCTGTCAGAAAAATGCAGTGTTGCATCTTAACCAAATATATGGTTCTTTTACATGTTATAACATATACCACAGACTTTCACCTCTGAAATTAGAAATGGCTTTCATTTTGTCAGCAGTTTGCAAGTGTGTAGAATCTGTGCATCATATTCTGGCCCAATTTTAGCAACTACAACTTCCTTTTGATGAGGATAGAGTACTCGTAATTCATATGAAAATCCAGCTTCTGTTCATATAGAATTCTGAAGATCCTCAATTATAATAGATACATCAAAAACTGTGTTCAGAACATAACAACGGGGAATTCTTAAACTAGTTCATAGTATCTATAGCTTTAGATTCATGCTGAATGACTCCAGATTTCTCTGTGCTTACGCAGAGCCAATCACAGTTTTTGTTAAAAGGCACTAAAGTTACATTACACTAAGAATGTTTTTGTACTAATAATTAAACCGTACTAAAGTGTGTTGTATCTGAACTAAAAACTCGTCATCCTTTGAGGTACTTTGGCAGCTATGTTGAATATTCATTATGATTTATCCATGAAAACTAAGAAAGAGAATGCAAACATTTTTCTGTCCAGATATTCTCGGTATTATCTATCATATTTCTTTCCTACAAAGGGTCAGCATTTAGGAAAGGACTTGTTGCTGTCGGTAGATGATTGAGAGATAGGAAAGGACTTGTTGCTGTCGGTAGATGATTGAGAGATAGGAAAGGACTTGTTGCTGTCGGTAGATGATCGAGAGATAGGAAAGGACTTGTTGCTGTCGGTAGATGATTGAGAGATAGGAAAGGACTTGTTGCTGTCGGTAGATGATTGAGAGATAGGAAAGGACTTGTTGCTGTCGGTAGATGATTGAGAGATAGGAAAGGACTTGTTGCTGTCGGTAGATGATTGAGAGATAGGAAAGGACTTGTTGCTGTCGGTAGATGATTGAGAGATAGGAAAGGACTTGTTGCTGTCGGTAGATGATTGAGAGATAGGAAAGGACTTGTTGCTGTCGGTAGATGATTGAGAGATAGGAAAGGACTTGTTGCTGTCGGTAGATGATTGAGAGATAGGAAAGGACTTGTTGCTGTCGGTAGATGATTGAGAGATAGGAAAGGACTTGTTGCTGTCGGTAGATGATTGAGAGATAGGAAAGGACTTGTTGCTGTCGGTAGATGATTGAGAGATAGGAAAGGACTTGTTGCTGTCGGTAGATGATTGAGAGATAGGAAAGGACTTGTTGCTGTCGGTAGATGATTGAGAGATAGGAAAGGACTTGTTGCTGTCGGTAGATGATTGAGAGATAGGAAAGGACTTGTTGCTGTCGGTAGATGATTGAGAGATAGGAAAGGACTTGTTGCTGTCGGTAGATGATTGAGAGATAGGAAAGGACTTGTTGCTGTCGGTAGATGATTGAGAGATAGGAAAGGACTTGTTGCTGTCGGTAGATGATTGAGAGATAGGAAAGGACTTGTTGCTGTCGGTAGATGATTGAGAGATAGGAAAGGACTTGTTGCTGTCGGTAGATGATTGAGAGATAGGAAAGGACTTGTTGCTGTCGGTAGATGATTGAGAGATAGGAAAGGACTTGTTGCTGTCGGTAGATGATTGAGAGATAGGAAAGGACTTGTTGCTGTCGGTAGATGATTGAGAGATAGGAAAGGACTTGTTGCTGTCGGTAGATGATTGAGAGATAGGAAAGGACTTGTTGCTGTCGGTAGATGATTGAGAGATAGGAAAGGACTTGTTGCTGTCGGTAGATGATTGAGAGATAGGAAAGGACTTGTTGCTGTCGGTAGATGATTGAGAGATAGGAAAGGACTTGTTGCTGTCGGTAGATGATTGAGAGATAGGAAAGGACTTGTTGCTGTCGGTAGATGATTGAGAGATAGGAAAGGACTTGTTGCTGTCGGTAGATGATTGAGAGATAGGAAAGGACTTGTTGCTGTCGGTAGATGATTGAGAGATAGGAAAGGACTTGTTGCTGTCGGTAGATGATTGAGAGATAGGAAAGGACTTGTTGCTGTCGGTAGATGATTGAGAGATAGGAAAGGACTTGTTGCTGTCGGTAGATGATTGAGAGATAGGAAAGGACTTGTTGCTGTCGGTAGATGATTGAGAGATAGGAAAGGACTTGTTGCTGTCGGTAGATGATTGAGAGATAGGAAAGGACTTGTTGCTGTCGGTAGATGATTGAGAGATAGGAAAGGACTTGTTGCTGTCGGTAGATGATTGAGAGATAGGAAAGGACTTGTTGCTGTCGGTAGATGATTGAGAGATAGGAAAGGACTTGTTGCTGTCGGTAGATGATTGAGAGATAGGAAAGGACTTGTTGCTGTCGGTAGATGATTGAGAGATAGGAAAGGACTTGTTGCTGTCGGTAGATGATTGAGAGATAGGAAAGGACTTGTTGCTGTCGGTAGATGATCTAAAGATGGTCGGGTAAACATCATTCTGTGTTGAGTGCTAGATACAACGATATATTTATATTAGTGATCATTTTACACATCTCTGTTGTGTTGATATATTTCTATTGGTCTAACAGATATTCGGTCCAACATAGCATTTTGGACACCAATTAAATCAGTTCAACATTTATGTTTGCCTCTTCTTTAAATAAAGCTTTTAGTCAATAACAGCGGAACGCATTTTGAATTATTTAGGAATGCATGTAGTGCATCCTTGGCCTAAGGGGGAACATTTCTGTCAAAATAAAAGTCCCTTTCCTTGGGCTAAGGGGGAACATTTCTATCATAATAAAAGTCCCTTTCCTTGGGCTAAGGTGGAACATTTCTATCAAAATAAAAGTCCATTTCCTTGGGCTAAGGGGGAACATTTCTATCATAATAAAAGTCCCTTTCCTTGAGCTAAGGGGGAACATTTCTATCAAAATAAAAGTCCCTTTCCTTGGGGACACAGGGAAAGATTCATTAGGTGAATAAGTCTAATATATTGGCAAGTAAATGCCGATATCATTTTGAGTTATACCCGCCTTATCTGAACTATTAGCTGATTTGATTGTACTTCACCGACGTGATCGCTGTACATGCTGGAGAGGTCAAAAGTTCAGCTTTACATTTCCAGATCGAGGATTTACATATTTCTGTTTTTGTTCTAATTTGGTATGTTTTAACACTACATCATGCTCTATAAGTGTGATTACCTACTTCTGTATCTTAAAATCCAATAAGAGTTTGCTTTAAAAGGAACTCTTTTTGATTTCTATTGTATGTAAAGATTATCATTTGCCTTTGACCTTTGGGTAATTATATAAATTTCAGTATGTTTACTGAAGAGGAGGTACCATTTGATGATGACAATAGGGCAGCCATTAAAAGTCTAAGATGTTTTGGTACTCAGTAGTTTTGGTGACCTAAAAAGAGGATGTTTTGGTACTTCCTTGTAAAGGCAAATAAATGCTGAAGAATCTTGAGATATAAAATCAGTAGGATACACAACTCAAAAAGCAAATAAATTTCAGGTTGAAGCATTAGTGCAAATGCCAAATACCTTTTAAATGTATCAAAATTACTTTTGGGAAGTATACGTACCACAAATATCTTTTAGAAGTACCAACTGACCAAGTACAAAAACATGTACTCCATTGAGAGGATGTTAGTGTGCATGTATTACTTGAACTGTATTGCGACTCGGAAGGTAGCCATTTCAGAGAATTGGTTTACAGGTATATTTTGTACCCGTAAATGTGCTGTACATCTCCAGCGATCATTGATCAGGGTCTTATGCAGTAGACATACCATTTGTTTTTATAACCTAAGGTCAAGGTCACATAAGGCCGACTTGTACGACTTTGTGATGTCTAAGGTCACAATTAGAACAAAGAGGTTCAAAGTTGTATGTTCAATGTTTCTGTTTGGCTTTAAAACATTTAATTTCCCAGGAGATACAACTTCTATTCTGAGATCTTATAATTATGTAGAAGACTACCTTAATTTACAATATCATTTCACTAATGAAGCCAGTATAAATACAGTTGAGTTCTAGTAACTTGTAATCGTATCCCCTTTATCGTCAGTAATAATTTGTGCAGATAAATATCAAAATTCTATTTTGATAACAAACTTTAGTCTAGTAGGTAAAACAAGAAGCAGATTCAGTTTTTATGTCGAGTGGCTGTTTGTGTATCACTAGAAAGTGTTCAGTATGATAAGAGGTGTCGAAGTGGTCCTTAGATTGTACCATACATATGACAAATACATGTTTATCAGATTTTTCTTTTAATTTGTCAATTTTTGTAAATTAAAAGATTAATAATCTGTTTGTTTTGTTATTTTTTTGATTACCAGGTATTGTTAATCAACAAATATATAGAATTTAGTTTTCTCAAACTCTTCCATCTCATCTCAAGAGGTAGATACATTCTTGGCACTGGGGTTGGTCCCGACGTCTGGCCCAGTCCAACGGGACTTGCTTCTTATTTCATAACAGTTGAGATCCTCACCCAATAACTAGATACTGAACAAAATTGGTGGGCATTAGGAATACACTCCTGTCCTAGGTGTCTGCCTACCCAAGGGGATCGAGTCCTCGTTACACCTTACCCCGGTATATATTGTAATCTTTTAATAAACAGGTATGGTACTCAGCAGGTTTTGAATTGAAAATAAAACCCCAGGTGAGCTATTGAAGCCCCTGGGCCTTTTGCACAAGACAAAGGTTCCAGATATTTGATCAGTATACACCTGGGATAATAGCGTGTTATTAGTTTCTCATGACTAAAACCTACCTTAATGTCATATGGGTCAAATGAGTTAATAACTTCAAACAACTATATCTGAAAAATCACAAGGCTGACAGCCATGACATGTAAAGCCGTTATGTGATTTTGATCATAACATAAACCATGGAATCCCAATGCTATGACTCGATTTGCTTGCTGAACATTAAGAAAAGAACACAATTATGATAAAGAGGATCTGGTCCCGCCCTTAGGGACTTGGTCTTAGGATTGTATATAAATGGAGGGTGTACCCCTCTCTCATCCCTGTGACAAGTTAACTGAACTTTGTCTGCAGCATCATTAGGTAAAGGAACTCCATCAATAAGGGTTGTGTCCCCTTGAGGGAAGAAGGACGAGACTTGATATGGAAAATCAAGTTCTAAAATGACTACTTGTATAATATAGGTGAATGGAAATGAACATGATTTAGAACGGCCATCCTCAGTTGTAATCATAGAGTGTGCCCCTAGTCACTAGGGGCAGTGTCCAATAGAGGAACCCGACATGTTCAAATACCTTAACATCCAGTTAGGGAACTGTGATTTTAATTTGATGTTAAGTATCTGTCTTGGCAAACAACAGCCTTCCTAGTCTCAGCTTATACACTGTATTTAGTATTCTTTGATGTACCTTTACCATATCAGACAAATTTTAAATAAACTGAAATACTGGGTATGCTGTAAAGGCCCCTTGGCCTCGAGTAATTTTATTTGTTAAACACAACAGATATAAAATAATAATGACAGTACAAGAATTAATAAAATGGGATAAACGTTTTTTTCTTTTCGGCCTCTACATCAGGGCTCTGTCCTACAGGAGGTAGTTGGTCCACTGGATCAAGTAGAGCATATTTCCTAATTGCTACTTCATTTGACCTTTTGATGTTGAAGTGAATCACCTGCAATGAGAAAGGAAATATAGTTTGTTTAAACATATTTTTATTGCCTTGAAAATGACAAAAAGGATTGGGTACAAGTTCTTACAACTTAATTAAGCCCTCTCCTAACTGAAATACAGTTTACGTACATCATAGCTGTCTTAACATGTACATTTCATTTTTTTTTATTTTTTAAATTTAAGTTGAATTATTAAAATAGGATGTTGACGACTGTTTCTCTGTACCCCGATCTACTCATAGAGAATTAACCTAGGTTTTCACACAGATAAAGAAAATTCAATTCTTCGAACATGATGTAATTGTTGTAGTTAAGACTAGAAGCGGTTTGTATCCTTAATGTACTTACATACATAGTTAAAGGTTTTACTGTTTTGTTCAAAAGTGAGATCATGATTACCCCAGAGAAGTGTGTTTATGTCTGTTAGGAGGATCTCTGGAAGATTTAAGTTCCTAAGATTTCTTACCAGGTGATTTCTTACAGTTGAGTAATTTGGACATGTATAGAAATAGTGATGTACATTTTCTAC
>NW_018404696.1:557779-589058 GCF_002113885.1 Mizuhopecten yessoensis
TGTTAAGATGCATACTTTATAAACGATCTCCAGTGTTAAGATACATACTTTATAAACAATCTCCAGTGTTAAGATACATACTTTATAAACGATCTCCAGTGTTAAGATGCATACTTTATAAACGTTCTCCAATGTTCAGATGCATACTTTATAAATGATCTCCAGTGTTAAGATGCATACTTTATAAACGATCTCCAGTGTTAAGATGCATACTTTATAAACGATCTCCAAGGTAGCCCAGCATGCTACTAAGCAATAAGCATCACACTTGGCCTTTTGGTTATTCAAAAGAAGTTGCTTGAAGACCTTTTTCATCTTTAACCATTGATCTTGGAAGTGAGACAATGTCATTCATTTGAACAAACTTGGTAGCACTTCATCCCAGTAAGCAGCCAGATAATCATCACCCTGGGTCTTTTGGTTACTCAGAAAAAGTTGTTTAAATATTTACACATATTAGAATTTGATCCCTGTGACCTTGAAAGTTGGTCAATGTCATTCTTTTGATCAAACTTAGTAGCCCTTCATCTCAACTTTGGACCAGATGAGCTAAAAATAATTTATATCAACAAGGCAAACCAAAGTCACCCAACAGTCATTATTTCTTAATTCACCAACCTGTACAATTATCTCGGGATAAAACTTTTTCAAAGACAGAGGTTTTTTAGCCCACCATCATCTGATGGTGGGCTATTCAAATCACCCTGCGTCCGTGGTCCGTGGTCCGTCCGTAAACAATTCTTGTTATCGGTATTTCTCAAGAAGTACCAGAGGGATCTTTCTCAAATTTTATATGCAGGTTACCCTTAGTCCTTAGCTGTGAGGGCAACTTTTGAGACTGATTGGATAAACAACATGGCCGACAGGCAGCCATCTTTGATTTTGATATTGAAAGTTTGTTATCGCTATTTCTCAAGAAGAACCAGAGGGATCTTTCTCAAATTTTAAATGTAGGTTCCCCTTGATCCCTCGTTGTGTATGTTATATTTTGAGACTGATCATAAAAACAAAATGGATTAAAAGAAGAACTAAACAGATCTTTCTCATATTGCAATGATCGATTCTATTAGTACTGTACTAGTAAATATGTGAAATGACAAACTCACTTTGAAGGTTGGCTTTCATACACATCAGTATTAAGTTTAGATCAAAAGTTGCATTTACTGTTAACATGACTCGATCAAACAGATTAGAGGAAAGAAGAGCAAAGATCGAACTGACAAAGAACTAATGAAGATGGTACAAAGGTGGGCGCCAAGATCCCTCTGGGATCTCTTGTTATTTGCAGTTATGAAATATAATCTTACCCAAGAAGGATGGCAGCTCTTCTCATATTCTTGGCTAAATGTTTTACATTTTGATTCAGCAAGGCTTTCCGGCGTCCGGTCCAGACACTTCCAATAGGCATCCCTGGAACTATAACATTCTTTTCTGCTTTGTTTTCCATCTCTGAAACCAACAGACAGAATTAATTGCACAAGGTATAGAAGAAAGCATGTATTCCTGCTTACAAAGCTATGTCAGATTTCAAATCCTTTGCTTTGATGTCTTGATGGTGCTGCACAGTAACCAAATTCAGGAAAATAAATATTGTGACAGGTGCCTTTGTTTATAAATATTACTTTCCCTTCATGTCCATGTAATTTTTTTTCTAATGACACTCAATATGTCCATCTATACGTATCTGTGTTTTTATAGGGCGAAACAACCTGGGGCGAACGGGTTCGAAACAACCCGTTACCGGTGATGTCATCAGATCAATTGTTTGTTTGAGTGATTTTAAGTCGATACAGAATAGTTCGGCTTTCAGCACGATTCAGATGAATGATGCGAGGATACATGTATACTAAAGCTATACCTAATTAACCCATCAGTTTCCCCCATCTCTCTTCGTGTTCAGGCAGTGCTTCAATACAACAGGAAGTGCCTCACAACACACAACTCATATATATACCTGCGCAAATGTAGTTCATTATGAGCTTATATTTTAGAACAAATGATATTATATACCCCACTGAAAACTCATTTACAGATTGTTCGTTATTCATGGGTTATTTTTCCAGGATAACTTTAATTACAAAACTCTTATTTGAGTGAAATGCGTACGAATATAAAAAGTAAATAGAAGTACTTAACCGGAAGTAGTATAGTCCACAGCAACATGGACGATGTTATTTAGAAAATCACGTTATGTGGAAGGAATGGGAAACGACACGTGCATCGGCGATGCATTGAAGATGTAAAATAAACATTTCCTTTTCATGTTTCTTTGATAAGATGAACATCTTGATATAATGTCCGAATGCACTCATGATACCACAGGAGCTGAGACAGAACAAGTATTTTCAGAGTTGCAGAAACGCAAAATGGAGGGGGATGTCGTGACGTTGGATGCTGGTGATCCTCAAACCCCAATCAAAACATTAATGATTGACAGTGATTTGCCAAATGGCAAGATCAAACATAGAGTCAACGAAAATGGGTTGGTGTCGCATATACTCACAACCGAAAGTCCCAGATTGACCGAGAATTGCGATGCACCCGAGGAAGTGGAAGTGTGTTCCTCTTGCGAAAGTGAAAATACGATTGATACACCACTGACTGAACGAAGCAGTATTGACTGTGCTGGTCTTGGAAGTGACGCAGAGTCGTCGTTGTGTGAAGCCGTGCAACACTTAGGGATATATGCACCGGGAGGAAGTGATATAAAAGAAGGAATAGAGTACATAGTGTACAAGTCAGAATTACAAATGCCTGATATCATGAGACTGATAACTAAAGACTTGTCGGAACCATACTCCATTTATACGTACAGATACTTCATTCACAACTGGCCAAAATTGTGCTTCCTTGTAAGTTGTAAGGAACTGTTAAGTTGTTATATTTAATTTCACGAATCCAGCAGAATCCACACATATGTTCTGCAGTTAGTGTCGACAGAATGCCCAATATTATTTCAAGTGAGGATGTGCATCAGCCTTAAAATATGAAGGAATCGAAAATGCAATAACCTCTTGGAAAGTTGAGTTTCCAACCAAATCAATGAATTGAGATTCCGTCTTGTTTTTTCATACTTTTGATTTCAGCTGATGTGCTAATCAGTGGATAATCATCAGAACATAAATGTATACTGTCAGTTTTTAGTTCAACTGACATATCGAAGTCAGGCTTTGACACTACATAAAACAGGGGTCCCATGGCCCATGGAGTTAAGGAGGACAAACTAATCCACCCACCCCCAATCCAGGCCAGCTTTTTCGGGGTGGGGGGGGGGGGGGGGGGGGGGCAGAAGTTTTGAAAGTGGAAAGTGTCGGCCTCATTTCCAGGCATTGCATAAAGAAATTCTGTTAATGTTGCCTGGGCAGGGCTTTCAGTTGACCCTTGATATTTAGCAATTTCAGAAGTCAAATAGAATTATGCAAAGGAGACTGTTTTAATACTGGTTCTTCCAATAATTTCTTGCAAATGTTCAGGCTGCAACTATTTAACTGTTAAAGGTACCAGTGTATCTTATGAAACTTGCAGTAAATTCTTTTGCAGTGTACTGTCAATATATATGGGTCACTATAACCTTCTTGACTTCAAGGCCAAAGGTCAAAGAGCATACTTTCCAGTAACATCTTGTCCATACGGTAACAGTTAATCTGTTAAAGCTATCTTGATTAATCTTGCAGTATATATACCTGCATTGCCAAAGACAAAATACAGTGCTATGTTATTAGGTCACTGTAATGTTAACCTTGACCTCAAATGCAAAGGTCAAAGGCCAACTTTTGAGTATATATAATAAAATCAGATTTTAGATAAGATATAAAGAAACTTCAAGGTCAAAGGTCAAATGAGTGCAAATTTTCCAGGAACATCTTTTCCAAGCAATAACTTAAAATATAAACTACTTAAAAGATATCATAAAGTTTACCTGCAATGCCCACAGAAGATGTCACTGTGACCTTGACCGTTAAGGACAAAGGTTACATAGCTGCAGACTTTTCAGTAACTTTTTTGTCAGTTCTGTAACTAAAAGGTTCAAGATATCTTGATGAATTTTGCTGTATAGCTAGAACGTTAACCCTCTCCTTTCTTACACATTTTATGAAAACACTTTCTTTCTTTTCACAATAGGCTATGGATGGAGCCAGATGTGTTGGAGCCATAGTTTGTAAATTAGATATGCACAAGAAAATGGTACGAAGAGGATACATAGCAATGTTAGCTGTAGATTCTGATTACAGAAGGAAAAGAATCGGTAAGATGAAGTTTTCATGTCTTTTATCTCATTTAGTGTTAATGTCTGAAAGTGTTTTAGTAGGAAACATGTTATAACTTGTATTGGTGTTGGTTTTAAAACAGTCTGAAGATGAATGTAACATTGTGCAAATTTACTATGATCATGAAATTAAAGGCCAGTAGAAATGTACATGTTCAATGTATTTGCTGGGATGACATTTTACAGTTAACAGTATAGCATTATCCTTTGATATTCAAAATTAAGACATATCCTTTTGCTGTAGAGCTAAAACAAATGTTCAAACATTCACAAATAAAGACCCGATTCCACAAGTATTCACATGATACATTGAAATTTACTTCTTTCATACAAATCCAGCTTCGGATTAAACTATAAATATGTATATATTGGACGGTGATAATTTAGTACAAAGTTAGTGCTTCTATTAAAAATATGGAGTAGAGTCCACAATGCATACCGTAATATACCTCAGCATCAAATTTGATTGAAATCAAACAATATCTGAGTTTTAACCAATGAGTGGTCATTCCACAGCTGCCATTTATCTTGTTCAATGATCAATTGATAACTCACTGGCGTGTCGTATTAGAGTGATAACTCACTGGCGTGTCGTATTAGAGTGATAACTCACTGGCGTGTCGTATTAGAGTGATAACTCACTGGCGTGTCGTATTAGAGTGATAACTCACTGGCGTGTCGTATTAGAGTGATAACTCACTGGCGTGTCGTATTAGAGTGATAACTCACTGGCGTGTCGTATTAGAGTGATAACTCACTGGCGTGTCGTATTAGAGTGATAACTCACTGGCGTGTCGTATTAGAGTGATAACTCACTGGCGTGTCGTATTAGAGTGATAACTCACTGGCGTGTCGTATTAGAGTGATAACTCACTGGCGTGTCGTATTAGAGTGATAACTCACTGGCGTGTCGTATTAGAGTGATAACTCACTGGTGTGTCGTATTAGAGATTACGTTGCCATCATGCAGCAATATATATATACACCAAATTTCAGCAAAATCAGATATTTTGATTTTGCATGACCAATCAAATGCCAGTTTATGGTAGCCATCTTGTTTAATGACTTAATGTAAATCATGTTATGGTTTGCAGTGTCATATAATACACCTGTATAACAAATTTGAGCAAAATCAAACAAAATTTAAATTTTGACCAATCAGAGGCCAGTTTATACTGTGGCAAAAAAATGGGTGTTAAATTTTTTCAAAGTACAGGTAGGCTTAAGTCCCCAAATTCATTTAGGGGACTTATAATGGTGAATAAAATGAAATTTCTTTAAACGATGTATATGCAATTATATTTGTTTGGATACACATTAGTTGAATATATTTCAACTACTTGCTGAAATTTTATCGAATTCCTCCTTCCTCTGCAGGTTCTCATCTTGTCCGTAAGGCAATCAGAGCTATGATACTAGATGACTGTGATGAGGTAAGAAAGTTCATACCAAGTGTATAGCATTTAGTGTATAGCATTTAGTGAGCCAAGTACAGGCGTTGTTAAGTTTGGTGAACAAAATATGTACATGTTTAGTGCAAGGTTTGGTGAGTAAATTACCACCAATTATTATATTTTCTCCATGTAAAATAAAACAAGTTTATTATGTTATTGTCAGACATGTGCAGTACTTTATGGCTATCTTCTTCTTTGTAATATAAAAAATAGGAATATTTTGTGTTTTTGGTTCTTATTGTTTCTATGCAAGTTCCTTCCACTGCACAACTTCCATGGCATGTGATTGTCATGGGATCGTAATTGACATAGAGCAGCAAAATATTAAAACGTTGATGGGACAACATGTAATGCAAAAACATGTAAATCATGACTGTTTATATCACTTCTTTCACCCTACTGACTGTTACATTACACAATCGTTAGCTAAGACGCAGTATGAGGCTAGTCCAGAAATCATTTTGAAAGTGAAGTGACCACAAATTGCAACTTTCTTGAATTTTTCCGGTTCCGGTTCAGACAACCTAAAACTAATCGAAAACAGTTTGATTGTGTATTATAATATATGGGTTATTATAATATTTTTCTCTGTCAGATGAAATATCATCATAATAAGCAGATTCCACCGTTCTTAGACCACATTATCATGTGCTATGTCTATGTAATAATAAGCCAAAATAATGAAGAAACACTTTGTAATTTATATACCATTGACAAAAATTATTTATATGTGGCCTATTAGAGGCTACCTATAGAGGGGCTGGGGATATATGGGTAAATCTTCTATTAATGACGGTTTATATGCACTATTTACTGAGAAAAGAAAAATCTATTAAATATTTCATGAAAATTCATATTACATGTATTTAGAAAAATCTGTCTTTTTGTCTGTACAATATGCATTCTTTGGGGCAGGTAGAAATTATTTTTATCAAGTGGATTACTAAGGTCTACTTACCTTGGTCAGCTGCTTTGAAAAAGATGTTTTTACACCCCTGCCCCCTTGGGATTTAGCCCTCATTACAGCTTACATTTCTTTTTATAACTGTTATTTACAATGTTTTAAATTGAAAATAAACTTCCAGGTCAGTTACTAAAGCCTTCGGGCCTCTTTTTCTTGCAGGTTGTTCTTGAAACAGAAATAACCAACAAAGCAGCCTTGCGTCTGTATGAAAATCTAGGATTTGTACGCGACAAAAGATTATTCCGCTACTACTTGAATGGTGTGGATGCATTACGACTGAAGCTGTGGTTACGATAGACTTGTTGTGTACAGAAGTGTTGGTTATGAACAGCAGTACTGTTTTATTGTTTGAAGGAGTTGTGTGTGCAAAGGGGAAATATAATTGGATAATTTATTTTGCATCATGCATGTATATATATATAGTTACCAGAGAGACTGTATGTTTGGTTTATGAGCAACAGTAGGTATATAGGTGGATGTTGAACCAAGGACCATTACCTCTTTCTTGTGTTCAGTGAATGTAATGTGTTATTTGTCATTTACCATCGTGTGGTTAAAATAGGCAGACTATACAGACAAAAGTCAGTCGTGTGGTTATAATAGGCAGACTAGACAGACAAAAGTCAGTTGTGTGGTTATAATAGGCAGGCTAGACATACAAAAGTCAGTCGTGTGGTTATAATAGGCAGACTAGACATACAAAAGTCGGTCGTGTGGTTATAATAGGCAGACTAGACAGACAAAAGTCAGTTGTGTGGTTATAATAGGCAGACTAGACATACAAAAGTCAGTCGTGTGGTTATAATAGGCAGACTAGACAGACAAATGTCGGTCGTGACGTTATAATAGGCAGACTAGACAGACAAAAGTCAGTCGTGTGGTTATAATAGGCAGGCTAGACAGACAAAAGTCGGTCGTGTGGTTATAATAGGCAGTCTAGACAGACAAAAGTCGGTCGTGTGGTTGTAATAGGCAGTCTAGACAGACAAAAGTCTGTATTTAGCCTCCTACTTTTATACTCATTCTATCATTTTTTAAATTATTAAATATTTTGTTCTGAACCAAACATAATTAAAAAAGTTTTATCAAGTTAGATTCATCATCAACAGCAGCTGATAGCCTCGTTTTTTGTGACAGTTTGTCGATGCATCATAAAGGGATACTGATTCTTGCCTAAAGAAAGTCATTAGATGTTGAACTGCCAGTGTGAGTGACGTTATTGTGATCACCAGTTTGTATATATGGCCTCCATTACACTAGAAAGTCAACCAATCAAGTGCTTTGTGATGAAAAATGGTACTGGAAATATACTTTCATATTTTTTATACAAAGATAATAATCATTTTGTGTTTTGAAATGTTAAAAGAGTTTCCTGAAATTGTACCCTCATCTGTTCAATTCTGTGTTATAATTACTTTAGAAAAGTGTGAAATGTCTACATTATTTTCAAAGTCCCAAGCATGAAGATTGGAGGATGATACATTCATCTGTTCAATTTTTGGCCTTTCACAGCATTGAATGTGTGTAGATAGAAGAGATGCTTTATGAAAGACTTCAAAATTCACTTTGGTCTCTTTAGAAACTAAAAACAAATGTAGTTAAAACATTATTTCTTTCCATTTCAACATTTATAATTATCTGTCCTTGAAAATATTGTTTCAAATTTGGAAGTTTGACAACCTACATGTACAGGGCACGGCACATTGAACTATAACAGCGAGATGTGCTGTTACTGTGATCGGTGTGTCTAACATCATGTGATCAGTGTCTAGCTCCTGTGATCAGTGTCTAGCTCCTGTGATCAGTGTCTAGCTCCTGTGATCAGTGTCTAACACCATGTGATCAGTGTCTAACATCATGTGATCAGTGTCTAGCTCCTGTGATCAGTGTCTAGCTCCTGTGATCAGTGTCTAACACCATGTGATCAGTGTCTAACATCATGTGATCAGTGTCTAGCTCCTGTGATCAGTGTCTAGCTCCTGTGATCAGTGTCTAACACCATGTGATCAGTGTCTAACATCATGTGATCAGTGTCTAGCTCCTGTGATCAGTGTCTAGCTCCTGTGATCAGTGTCTAACACCATGTGATCAGTGTCTAACATCATGTGATCAGTGTCTAGCTCCTGTGATCAGTGTCTAGCTCCTGTGATCAGTGTCTAACACCATGTGATCAGTGTCTAACATCATGTGATCAGTGTCTAGCTCCTGTGATCAGTGTCTAGCTCCTGTGATCAGTGTCTAACACCATGTGATCAGTGTCTAACATCATGTGATCAGTGTCTAGCTCCTGTGATCAGTGTCTAGCTCCTGTGATCAGTGTCTAACACCATGTGATCAGTGTCTAACACCATGTGATCAGTGTCTAGCTCCTGTGATCAGTGTCTTACACCATGTGATCAGTGTCTAACACCATGTGATCAATGTCTAACATTATGTGATCAGTGTCTAGCTCATGTGATCAGTGTCTAGCTCCTGTGATCAGTGTCTAGCTCCTGTGATCAGTGTCTAACACCATGTTATCAGTGTCTAACATCATGTGATCAGTGTCTAGCTCCTGTGATCAGTGTCTAGCTCCTGTGATCAGTGTCTAACACCATGTGATCAGTGTCTAACATCATGTGATCAGTGTCTAGCTCCTGTGATCAGTGTCTAGCTCCTGTGATCAGTGTCTAACACCATGTGATCAGTGTCTAACATCATGTGATCAGTGTCTAGCTCCTGTGATCAGTGTCTAGCTCCTGTGATCAGTGTCTAACACCATGTGATCAGTGTCTAGCTCCTGTGATCAGTGTCTAGCTTCTGTGATCAGTGTCTAACACCATGTGATCAGTGTCTAACATCATGTGATCAGTGTCTAGCTCCTGTGATCAGTGTCTAGCTCCTGTGATCAGTGTCTAACACCATGTGATCAGTGTCTAACATCATGTGATCAGTGTCTAGCTCCTGTGATCAGTGTCTAGCTCCTGTGATCAGTGTCTAACACCATGTGATCAGTGTCTAACATCATGTGATCAGTGTCTAGCTCCTGTGATCAGTGTCTAGCTCCTGTGATCAGTGTCTAACACCATGTGATCAGTGTCTAACATCATGTGATCAGTGTCTAGCTCCTGTGATCAGTGTCTAGCTCCTGTGATCAGTGTCTAACACCATGTGATCAGTGTCTAACACCCTGTGATCAGTGTCTAGCTCCTGTGATCAGTGTCTAGCTCCTGTGATCAGTGTCTAACACCATGTGATCAGTATCTAGCTCCTTTGATCAGTGTCTAGCTCCTGTGATCAGTGTCTAACACCATGTTATCAGTGTCTAACACCATGTGATCAGTGTCTAGCTCCTGTGATCAAAGGAGCTAGATACTGATCACATGTTGTTAGACACTGATCACAGGTGCTAGACACTGATCACAGGAGCTAGACCCTCATCAAAGGAGCTAGATACTGATCACATGGTGTTAGAAACTGATCACTGGAGCTAGACACTGATCACAGGAGCTGGACATTGATCACATGGTGTTAGAAACTGATCAAATGTGTTAGACACTGATCACATACATAATGTAAGATACTGATCACAAGGGCTAAAAACAGATCACAAGAGCTAGACATTGATCACTAGAGCTAGACACTGATCACATGATGTTAGACACTGATCAGTGTCTAACATCATGTGATAAGTTTCAATCTATTGTGATAAGTGTCTAACATCATGTGATCAGTGTCTAGCTCTTGTGATCAGTGTCTAACACCATGTGATCAGTGTCTAACATCATGTGATCAGGTTCAAGCTATTGTGATCAGTGTCTAACATCATGTGATCAGTGTCTAACACCATGTGATCAGTGTTCAATATCATGTGATCAGTGTCTAGCTCTTGTGATCAATGTCTAGCTCTTGTGATCTGTTTTTAGCCCTTGTGATCAGTATCTTACATTATGTATGTGATCAGTGTCTAACACATTTGATCAGTTTCTAACACCATGTGATCAGTGTCTAACATCATGTGATCAGTGTCTAGCTCCTGTGATCAGTGTCTAGCTCCTGTGATCAGTGTCTAACATCATGTGATCAGTGTCTTAACACCATGTGATCAGTGTCTAACATCATGTGATCAGTGTCTAACATCATGTGATCAGTGTCTAGCTCTTGTGATCAGTGTCTAGCTCCTGTGATCAGTGTTTAGCTCCTGTGATCAGTGTCTAACACCATGTGATCAGTGTCTAGCTCTTGTGATCAGTGTCTAGCTTCTGTGATCAGTGTCTTACACCATGTGATCAGTGTCTTGCTCTTGTGATCAGTGTCTAGCTTCTGTGATCAGTGTCTAACACCATGTGATCAGTGTCTAGCTGCTGTGATCAGTATCTAGCTTCTGTGATCAGTGTCTAACACCATGTGATCAGTGTCTAACATCATGTGATCAGTGTCTAGCTCCTGTGATCAGTGACTAGCTCCTGTGATCAGTGTCTAACACCATGTTATCAGTGTCTAGCTCTTGTGATCAGTGCCTAACATCATGTGATCAGTGTCTAGCTCTTGTGTTCAGTGTCTAGCTTCTGTGATCAGTCTCTTACACCATGTGATCAGTGTCTTGCTCTTGTGATCAGTGGCTAGCTTCTGTGATCAGTGTCTAACCCCAGGTGATCAGTGTCTAGCTCTTGTGATCAGTGCCTAGCTTCTGTGATCAGTGTCTAACCCCAGGTGATCAGTGTCTAGCTCTTGTGATAAGTGTCTAGCTTCTGTGATCAGTGTCTTCCACCATGTGATCAGTGTCTTGCTCTTGTGATCAGTGTCTAGCTTCCGTGTTTAGTGTCTAACACCATGTGATCTGTGTCTAGCTCCTGAGATCAGTGTCTAGCTTCTGTGATCAGTCTCTTACACCATGTGATCAGTGTCTTGCTCTTGTGATCAGTGGCTAGCTTCTGTGATCAGTGTCTAACACCATTTGTTCAGTGTCTAGCTCCTGTGATCAGTGACTAGCTCCTGTGATCAGTGTCTAACACCATGGGATCAGTGTCTAACACCATGTGATCAGGGTCTAGCTCTTGTGATCAGTGGCTAGCTTCTGTGATCAGTGTCTAACCCCAGGTGATCAGTGTCTAGCTCTTGTGATCAGTGTCTAACACCATGTGAAGTGTCTAGCTCCTGTGATCAGTGTCAGCTTCTGTGATCAGTGTCTAACACCATGTGAAGTGTCTAGCTCCTGTGATCAGTGTTACTAGTCCCTTTTTGAACTACCTCTGTTTTTAGATGACTCTTACATTATGTATGTGATCAGTGTCTAACACATTTGATCAGTTTCTAACACCATGTGATCAGTGTCTAGCTCCTGTGATCAGTGTTACTAGTCCCTTTTTGAACTACCTCTGTTTTTAGATGACTGCAATCATGATTGACAATTCACAAAAAAAAGAAGGAGGACACTATTACAACAGAGGGTATAAACTCTGAAACGGACAGAGGACACTATTACAGGGTTTTTGAGTTTCTTGTTCTAACTCCATGCTATGTACATTGCACTGTGACCTTTCAGTGTCCCAGTCATTGTTATATTGTTGATTGTTACGTGTTCACAGTATTTATTATGTGTGTAGGTGATGTGAGTGCGGATGTTTTGATACTAGTTTCACTGTTGGATCCAGGCTTACTCGTGGTACAGACAACTGTTCTGGTCTTCCTGTGTTATGCAATTAAATGTGATCCCATATCAATCATCAACTCACAGTAGAGTCTAATCATTAAGTATTAATACCGTTCACTTAAAGAACAAACAGAAGTTATCATGCCATACCTCACAGATGTGTTCACATTATCCCCCATTTCTGTGTACATACGTTTTTCATACAGATGAATGAAAGAGCTAAAGGGGAATTCTTCTTTTGAAGTAACCATTTTCATTGGGAATTTGTTTTTATGAAGTAACCATTTTCGTTGGGAATTTGTTTTATTATATACATGTACATACATTTTTGGCTAAATTCTAAGAAAATAAATAGTGGTTCCTATTATTTAAAAAGACCATCGTGATTGCAACACATACTAGATATAATTTGTTTCCATTTGATATTGGATGTGGATGCACAAGTATGAAATAATAAGCCTTGTTGAAATGTAACGATTCCAGGCTGTAATTGATGTATCTGGTATTCCACCAATCCCTGGGAATCTCCAGGCTGTAATTGATGTATCTGGGAATCTATGAGGAATGTTTTGTTCCATTCTAATGAAGACAAATACATATTGTAACTACTGTCAAGTATCTTCACAATAAAGAAAATTTAATGGAAATCAGACCTAAAATTCCAGGACATTCTCAACAGCAACATATGCTACTTACCAGGTATAATGCTGTCATTGAGGAGTTTACCTGACCAAGTACACCATTATACCTTCTCAATTGTTAACATATTCCTGAGGTTTGCAATTATTGATATTGTAGGAGAGTGACAGCTGAAAACTAACTGAAATGATTTGCTTTGCATTTGATCGATGAGTGCCAGGTATTTGTTGTTGTTTTACGAGTGTTGATGGTTTGAGATGTTGGTTGAGATGTCGGGTGTGAACTGTGCTGGTTTGTTGAGGTGTTATATTGCCTAAACATAAACATAAACATATATCATTGAATATTGTTCATCATTTTATTCAGAACCCTTTCAGTTTATAATAGGTTGAAAGTCGGCTACATTTGATATTACTGTAACAAGATGATAAGGCACCACTTGATACACATTTTGGCTCCATTTTTTCTCTATTAAGAAGGATGAAATTCAAAAGCTATCTAACTTTCCTGGTGGATATGCTGTAAATAAGACAATTGCATAAATGGGAGATATAGATTGATGTATCCACTCATAAGTGACAAATTAAGGAAAGTTTTCTGAGTTGGCACTAGCAGCTAAGCTGTTGATGTGTGGTGTAGAAAAGTTGGTGGGCACTAGATAACAGGTATGTAAAGAGGCACTACCTAGTACACTGTATGTATGCTGACAACTTGTGTGGGAGGTTGGGCTCTACCTAGTACACTGTATGTATGCTGACAACTTGTGTGGGAGGTTGGGCTCTACCTAGTACACTGTATGTATGCTGACAACTTGTGTGGGAGGTTGGGCTCTACCTAGTACACTGTATGTATGCTGACAACTTGTGTGGGAGGTTGGGCTCTACCTAGTACACTGTATGTATGCTGACAACTTGTGTGGGAGGTTGGGCTCTACCTAGTACACTGTATGTATGCTGACAACTTGTGTGGGAGGTTGGGCTCTACCTAGTACACTGTATGTATGCTGACAACTTGTGTGGGAGGTTGGGCTCTACCTAGTACACTGTATGTATGCTGACAACTTGTGTGGGAGGTTGGGCTCTACCTAGTACACTGTATGTATGCTGACAACTTGTGTGGGAGGTTGGGCTCTACCTAGTACACTGTATGTATGCTGACAACTTGTGTGGGAGGTTGGGCTCTACCTAGTACACTGTATGTATGCTGACAACTTGTGTGGGAGGTTGGGCTCTACCTAGTACACTGTATGTATGCTGACAACTTGTGTGGGAGGTTGGGCTCTACCTAGTACACTGTATGTATGCTGACAACTTGTGTGGGAGGTTGGGCTCTACCTAGTACACTGTATGTATGCTGACAACTTGTGTGGGAGGTTGGGCTCTACCTAGTACACTGTATGTATGCTGACAACTTGTGTGGGAGGTTGGGCTCTACCTAGTACACTGTATGTATGCTGACAACTTGTGTGGGAGGTTGGGCTCTACCTAGTACACTGTATGTATGCTGACAACTTGTGTGGGAGGTTGGGCTCTACCTAGTACACTGTATGTATGCTGACAACTTGTGTGGGAGGTTGGGCTCTACCTAGTACACTGTATGTATGCTGACAACTTGTGTGGGAGGTTGGGCTCTACCTAGTACACTGTATGTATGCTGACAACTTGTGTGGGAGGTTGGGCTCTACCTCGTACACTGTATGTATGCTGACAACTTGTGTGGGATGTTGGGCTCTACCTAGTACACTGTATGTATGCTGACAACTTGTGTAGGAGGTTGGGCTCTACCTCGTACACTGTATGTATGCTGACAACTTGTGGTGGAGGTTATGCTCTACCTAGTACACTGTATGTATGCTGACAACTTGGGTGGGATGTTGGGCTCTACCTAGTACACTGTATGTATGCTGACAACATGTGTGGGAGGTTGGGCTCTACCCAGTACACTGTAAAATATCCAGTTATTAACTGTGGGCGATATAACAAGGGTTTGGTAAAATATCCAGTTACTAACCTAAGTTATTAAGGGATCCTTCAAAAACTAGAACCTTGAAACATGTTAAGAAAAGGAAAGGAGGCAACAAAAACCTAGTTTTAGTGTTTGGACAACCGCATGAAGTATGTTAACTTGTGAGCTGGAAATTGTTGGTACACTTATAAAATGATTGAAAAATATATTGGATTCAAAATCACCTTGAAAGTGGTTTCATAATGAAAGGTTCATACTCTTCAGTTCTCTTAAGAGAATGAAGGACCAGTCTACAAATAGTTTCCTTTTGTTTGTGACCATGTTAAGTATTAAAAACATGAAGGTGTTCTTTGCCCTGTTAATATGGATTAATGTAAATGTTGCACAAGAACCCTAATCACACACTCACTGGACGTTGTCGTCGTGTTGTGTGCATAATCCATATGTAATGTGGTCCTGGTCAGACCAGGCCAACTAAACTATTTGTTGCTTGTATGATTTATAAACTATTTTAAGAAAACAAGATATCAGGACTGCAATGTTTGTAACACTGGTTTATATTGGAGTTATTCCCCCTTGATCAGTATTGTACTGATGAATAAAGAAGATTTTTAAAGAAATGTTTTCATTTTTGTGTAATTTTTGTACAAGTACTGATGGTGGATGTCCCTTGATCAACACCAGCGAAGTTGGTTTAGTAATGTCACATTATTCAGGGAACCATTTTCTAGCCGAAAATTTGTTTTAGTTTCAGTGATAAGTCATTCATATTACACTGCTTTTCGTTTATTTGGAGAGAGTTGAAGCTGATTGCTGTTTTCTATGGCTAGATAGGGCCCTATATCAAATGTTGTATATTTATTTATTTATTTTATTTATGGTCCATTATCTGTTTGCCTTTTAATAATTCTTGTTACTGCTATTTCTCAAAAAGTCCTGAAACGATCTTTCTCAAATTTCACAGCAAGGGTCTCCTTGGTCCATAGTTTGTATGATTCATGAGACTGGTAGTGAAAAATAGACGGCTGAGATTTGACAGTTTGCTATCGCTATTCCTCAAGAAGTACATGATGGATCTTTCTCAAATTTTTAGCTCACCTGGCAATTGAGCGTATGCCTTGGTGCGTTGTCCAGCGTCAATATTTTGATTTAAACAACTTCTTGTTTATAACCAAAAAGCCTAGGGTGATGATTTTTGGCCAGAAGCAAACTGGGATTCAGGGCTATCAAGTTTGTTAAAATAAAAGAACTTCAACCATATTCAAGGTCACAGGGGTCAAAAATGTTAAAAACTTTATACAACTTCTTCTGAATAACCAAAATACCCATGGTGATATTTGACTGTAGCATGTTCAAATGACTGACCTTGAATTATGTTCAAGGTCACAGGGGTTAAATATGTTTAAAATCTTTAAACGACTTCTGAATAAACAAAAGGATCAGTATTGTGATATTTGGTCAGTAGCATGCTGGGATAAAGGGCTACCAAATTTGTTCAAATGAATGACTTCCACCTATATTCAAGGTCACAGGGGTCAAATATGTTAAAAGCTTTAAACGATTTCTTGTGAATAACCAAAATGCCCAGGGTGAATATATTTGGCCAGTAGCATGTTGGGATGAAAGGCTACCAATCTTTTCAAGAAATAACCTTCACTCATATTCAAGGTCACAGGGGTTACTAGTCTAAAAAAGCATGAAACAATTTCTTCTGAATAACCAAAATGCACAAGAGGTTGATATTTGGTCAGTAGCAGAATAGGATAAGGGCTACCAAGTTTGTCAAAAATAAATCACCAAGTCTTATATTTAAGGTCTCTGGGGTCAAATATGTTAGAAACTTTTAAACAATCTTCTGAATAACTAAAAGGCGCAGGATGATGATATTTGGACCAATAAAATGATGGGATGAAGGGATACCAAGTCTGTTCAAATGAATGACCTTGACATTTATTCAAGGTCACAGAGATAAGATATTTCCAAAAACTATAAACGACAGCCAATGTTAATATTTGGCCAGTAGCATGCTAGGATGAAGGGCTACCAAGTTTGTTCAAATTAATGACATTGAATTATATTCAATGTCACACATCCCTGGCTTCACGAAAGACCAAAATTTCATCTTTCTGAAACTAGATTGATCACTTAAACCGTCATTGTGTCTTTCATTTTTGTCGTAAAACTTTATTTATGTTCAATATGATAAAAATAATATGCAACAAAGTGGAAAACTAATGATTGTTTCTTTTACATGTTTACTGTAATTGAAGCACTTCGATTTTTGACCACGAAAAATGTGAAAAATAACACAATAATATTGATATTGTAAACTGTTTTTATTGATTTTACCACATCCATTCATGTGATCCTAAACACGTGAACACTGAACGTCTGGTGCACTTTTAAAACCAAAACAAAACATTGATGATAAAAAGGAAAGCATTCATGGAAATGTCATCTAATATCCATGACTCGTGTTCCCTTATCTTCTTTCGCTCTCAACAATCGAAAACAGTCCACCTCTAACTCGAACAGCTACAACAACCATAGGTGCCATACATGTCCTACCTGTGAAACATTGCAGGTTAATACTGCCTTTTGTCCAATAGTCATTTTCCTTGTGGAATGCGAAGTGTTTCGAGAATCAGCTTGGATAGTTTATCCTTACTAAGGCACGACACCGGCAATTCGGACAACCAGCAACGTCTCTATCAAAACCACGGTCACCACACTTTAACTTACAATATTCGTAGTCACACATTGCGTTTGAAGGTTTATATGATGAATCTGAAACAAAAAGGGAACACATTTGTGCAGAAATCACTTTAATAGCATAAATATAAAACATTTCTCGTGGCTACATTGTAATGACTTGTGTCCCGTTAGTCTATAGACAGCTTACTAAGGAAGGTACACAGTATTTAGTGAAGGTTTGTTCCCTGGGTTATATACAAATACAATTTTACTGCATTCAGTTTACTGTAAAACTGTAACTCATCTGATTGATGATGTATCTCAGACCGCGAATATCAACGTCTTACATTTATTGATAAGCTGGCAGGCTGAAATCCAAAGACCATTAACGTTTTGATAGATACACTGATAAATGTTAGAGAACATTGATATACGACAGTTTATTTCGCTTCATTGAATCGATCAGATATATTTGAACTAGGAAAAAAGACTAAAACAAAGTTTTAAATAAATAAACGAGATAATTTTTTGGTTTCGTCGTAATTTCTGTTTTTATGATGATTTTATAAACTACATGAATAAAAGGTTTAATCTTCTCACTTATTTATATTTAAATTAAACACCATTGCTTCTCTCCGAAATGTGATTGTGTTTATGGTTTTACCCGTATACTTGTCATCCTCGATATCCTCGATTACGCTCACTTTCGCTCTCTACAGTGTAGTGAAGAGAGCGAAAGTAAGCGTAACCCCTGGATATCGATGATGTATACTTATTGGATCACAGTGTAATTAATAACAAGTGAACATTCGGTCCAGATGTGGTTTGGGTTTTGGGTTTTACTTCTACACAACAGCTGTGATCAGTTGAGATGACTATGTTGTGGCTATACTGAAGGGTCACTCTAAAGCATCAACCCGCTGCTTGACACGGTAACTATTCTGATAACGGGCTAATAATGTAAGGTGCCTATATAGAGAGGTACCTAAATATAGAGGTACCTATAGAGAGAGGTACCTATATATAGAGGTACATATATAGAGAGGTACCTATATATAGAGGTACCTATATACAGATGTACCTATATAGAGAGGTACCTATATAGAAAGGTACCTATATATAGAGGTACCTATAGAGAGAGGTACATATTTAGAGAGGTACCTATATATAGAGGTACCTATATAGAGAGGTACCTATATAGAGGTACATATATAGAGGTACCTATATAGAGAGGTACCTACATAGAGAGGTACCTATATAGAGAGGTACATATGTAGAGATGTGCCTATATAGAGAGGTACCTATATAGAGAGGTACATATATAGAGAGGAACATATATAGAGAGGTACATATATAGAGGTACATATGTAGAGAGATACCTATATAGAGAGGTACCTATATATAGAGGTACATATATAGAGAGGTACATATATAGAGGTACATATGTAGAGAGGTACCTATATAGAGAGGTACCTATATAGAGAGGTACATATATAGAGAGGTACATATATAGAGGTACATATGTAGAGAGGTACCTATATAGAGAGGTACCTATATAGAGAGGTACCTATATAAAGGTACATATGTAGAGATGTGCCTATATACAGAGGAACCTATATAGAGGTACCTATATAGAGGTACATATATAGAGAGGCACCTATATATAGAGGTACATATGTAGAGATGTGCCTATACACAGAGGTACCTATATAGAGGTACCTATATAGAGAGGTACCTATATATAGAGGTACATATATAGAGAGGTACATATATAGAGGCACATATGTAGAGAGGTACCTATATAGAGAGGTAACTATATAGAGAGGTACATATATAGAGAGGAACATATATAGAGAGGTACAGATATAGAGGTACATATGTAGAGAGGTACCTATATAGAGGTACCTATATAGAGAGGTACCTATATATAGAGATACATATGTAGAGATGTGCCTATATAGAGAGGTATCTATATAGAGAGGTACCTATATAGAGGTACATATGTAGAGATGTGCCTATATACAGAGGTACCTATATAGAGGTACCTATATAGAGGTACATATAGATGTGCCTATATAGAGAGGTATCTATATATGTAGAGATGTGCCTATATAGAGAGGTACCTACATAGAGAGGTTCCTATATAGAGAGGTACCTACATAGAGAGGTACCTATATAGAGAGGTACATATATACAGAACAGACTTGGTAAACATGATAACAGTTATTAGTAACGAAGATTGTAATTGTTTAACCTACCTCCAGCCGGCTCACACTGACAGGACCAACAACTGGGCCCCGTCACTGCGGGGTTAGCAATGGAACAGTATATGGCGCATGGGGTACACTTCATTGGGGCTGTAATGATAATAACAATGGAGATAGAAAACTATGTGTATGGTGTTAAACGGACGAAATGGAATTACAAAAGGATTAGGGATATTAATACATCAAACAATTTTAATTGTAGGTCAATTGGTAAAATGATATTTCTTATTTTTTTATGTATTGCATACATTGCTTTTTGAGCCTGTTCAACAAGTTTTTTTCTTGCTTTACAAAAACTGCCATTATAATGTTATGTAGGTAGCTTAATTGTGCCAAACATCCCTCCATTCTCCCACCCCAAGCCGACAGGGAGTTTCTTTCTACCTGGAATTGTGGCCACTTGTTAACACATATCTAGGTACATCGAGAAATATAATACTACCGTAGTACAACTTTTGAAGCATTGTTTGTACTTCATAAATCTAACGTGATAACCTTGTGATACATCTCACCAAAAAACGTGCTAATGGCACTACACATTTGAAGTGGATTTTATCGTTTATTATACCTGACCCCTTGACCTATTGCTTCACTTTGTGTGTGTTATTAATGTATGATTATTTTCATGAAAACACGCATTCTGTGGGTATTGATGAATCAATACATGTCCCCTACCGGCCCCCCAAACTTGAACCTTCAGATTTTGGCCAAGATAGTTAAGTTGAAAACATGTGAAAAATTTAAAATAAAGAAACTTATTTTTCCACTGTCATTAAATAGCATTAATGTTAGACGCCTAAAGAACCTCTGTACATAAAATCAGCATCCTAACACTATTATTAAGTGAACGGTGAGCCATTACAAAACTTTAACCCAAACTTTAACCTGCAGATTTTGGCCAAGATAGTTAAGTCCAAAACCTGTCAAAAATTGAAAAGATATATCCATTTTCAATCCACAGTATTAATGCTAGACCCCTATAGAACTTTATGCAAATAATCAACATCGATCCTAACATCATTATTAAGTGTATGGTAACTCATTACAAAACTTAAACCAAAACCTTAACCAAAGGTAACGGACGGACGACGGACGGACGGCTGGACGGACGGACGCAGACAAAACCTATAGTCCCCCCGGTTTCACCGGTAGGGGACTGATAATATGTGTATACCAAATGTAAAAACGTTCTTAATTTGTTATATAGACCCAACGAATGTCGGCTGCATATGATCCTAAGTAATTTTGTAGAAAGATATAAAATACGTATGTAAAAGTGACGCTCCTCAGCAATTGGATTGTATTGCTACCACAGATACTATAGTACGTGTTCCATAACTTATCTATGTAAATATCGCATGATGCACTACAAATATTCCACCCACTTCCCAACATTATTATTTTCTTTTAGATATTTATATTTAAGTAGATGTAGATACTCCAAAAATACAAACACCAGGCAGCCACCTCGGCGACAGGTATAAACACAGGTAAGTACACAGTCATACCATTGGAATGTAATTGACACCATCGCGTCTAAGTACCAACAGGTACTGTTTTATTCTGGTCGATCTGTCTGAGATATCGAAAATTGCAAAGTCATATTTTTCTTTAAAGCATATGTATTAGTTACAGACATATCTACACATCCAAAGACACATACAGACACTCATTCTTTCCATACACCATAATACAGTGGAACCTCCTACCCAAAACAATAATCCAATCAGAAACACTAGCAGAATTCAGGACATGCACCACATATAACATAATCGAACATATACAAAACCTACAACATAACTAACGCTCACTGCTTTTAACCTGTTTTTATCCTATAGCAAATAACAAAAAATATAATAAAAAATCACTGTACATAATAATCAACGCACAACATCACAAGACCGACTACCGTAATCGTCGGTATCGACGGAGGAAGTAATGTATATTATGTGTAGTTTTAGTGAAATAAAACAGTATAAAGTCACTATTTTGTAAATACAAAATACAAATCACTTTAAATTATTTTAAATGTTCATTAAAAAACCGATTTAATGTTAAAAGATGTGTCAATGATCTTTGGATAATCATTACACGTAATATACCCAAAAACTGTTATTCAGTAATAGGGCATTATCAACTGTCTATACAAACGAATTCACTTCAGTAACAATGGGCAAGACGACCAAGCTTTATCTATTGTATAATCGTAATATCTATTGTATAATCGTAATATCTATTGTATAATCGTAATATCTTTTGTATATTAAAAATGTGTGAAAGGAATGATAATAACAAGACTCCACTTACCTGTTGATACAGTCACTGCTAATAGAATAAGGATGAAAATTAGTCTAGTGCCGACTATGTTGTACGTCATGTTTTTGGGCTAAACAGAATGGCCAGGTCATGACGACGTTAATTAAAGTACTGAAGTACATACACATAACACCACATATACACCTGAGTTGTTTATGGTGACGTAGACGTTCACTGAGCTGGCCTTTCTACCTGATTGACAGCTGTTCAATAAGACAGGCGATACAACGATACCCAGGACCAGGTGCGGATACTCGGAACCGTCTCCTCGCCTCCCCTCGAGCTCTCACTGTGGTAATGGACATTAGTGGACCCTGGCGCTCATCAGCACGGGACTGGACGCGCGCGACACCTCCCACCTCACGTACAGGGGACGAAACACCCCATGTCAGTACTCATAAATAAAGTGCCTTATACTGTTGTTAAAACTAAATATTTTCACTGGAGCAGGTGATGGCACAAGATGGTGGATTCCTTTTGTATGATTCCGCTCGGCGATAAAGGTTTAGATATCTACTGTGCTATAGCTGTAATTAAACCTATCAAAGGGAAAGTCTTCGGACCAGTTAGCCCCGAGTATCCAGTGCCCGGCACACGATGACAGTGCTAAAATCATAGGAGTGGACAGGTGACCTCTTGTCCCGACACCAACCAGAACAGAAGAACACTATATTGCAGCTAAACCTGACAACGACGATGAACTTTTTATTCGTATAACGATCGAGTAGAGAGATGCACAAACATGATGCATTGCGATTTAATTATCTTGTTAACATCAACAATAAATTTTACCAGAGACGTATATGTCTCTGAATTTACCAATGATATCAATTCAAGGTTGCTTACAAAATTGAGGAACGTATTTAAGTTAAATATGTTTGGTCTTTTGAAATAATATTTAGACATATGCCATCTTCGATACTCCAGGGGTTACGGGCACCTTCGCTCTCTGCACCCAAGGAATATGTCATAGCAAAATTGAAGACACGAAGATAGCTGTTTGATTGGTCTCAACTTTTTACAAAGGAGCGACACCCGACTTTAAAGTCTGTCAATTTTAACCGTTAGGTGACCGCGAAATTGTTTTGATGTACATCAAAGGATCGAACTAGCCTTCTTGTCTCTTTCAATTTGGCTATGACATATTCCAAGGGTGCAGAGAGCGTTAGTGAGCGTAACCCCTCGATATCGAGGATGTTGTGAACGTAACCCCTCGATATCGAGGATGTAGTGAGCGTAACCCCTCGATATCGAGGATGTTGTGAACGTAACCCCTCGATATCGAGGATGTTGTGAGTGTAACCCCTCGATATCGAGGATGTAGTGAGTGTAACCCCTCGATATCGAGGATGTAGTGAACGTAACCCCTCGATATCGAGGATGTAGTGAGCGTAACCCCTCGATATCGAGGATGTAGTGAGCGTAACCCCTCGATATCGAGGATGTAGTGAACGTAACCCCTCGATATCGAGGATGTAGTGAGCGTAACCCCTCGATATCGAGGATGTAGTGAGCGTAACCCCTCGATATCGAGGATGTAGTGAACGTAACCCCTCGATATCGAGGATGTAGTGAGCGTAACCCCTCGATATCGAGGATGTAGTGAGCGTAACCCCTCGATATCGAGGATGTTGTGAACGTAACCCCTCGATATCGAGGATGTAGTGAGCGTAACCCCTCGATATCGAGGATGTAGTGAGCGTAACCCCTCGATATCGAGGATGTAGTGAACGTAACCCCTCGATATCGAGGATGTAGTGAGCGTAACCCCTCGATATCGAGGATGTAGTGAGCGTAAACCCTCGATATCGAGGATGTAGTGAGCGTAACCCCTCGATATCGAGGATGTAGTGAACGTAACCCCTCGATATCGAGGATGTAGTGAACGTAACCCCTCGATATCGAGGATGTAGTGAGCGTAAACCCTCGATATCGAGGATGTAGTGAGCGTAACCCCTCGATATCGAGGATGTTGTGAACGTAACCCCTCGATATCGAGGATGTAGTGAGTGTAACCCCTCGATATCGATGATGTAGTGAACGTTACCCCTCGATATCGAGGATGTAGTGAGCGTAACCCCTCGATATCGAGGATGTAGTGAGCGTAACCCCTGGACATCGAGGATGGACATATGCTTTGTTATACTGGTATTAATTGTTCAGTATAAATGAATAGATAATGAAATTGATGAAATAAGTTATATAATCTTTCGTATCGTGCTAAACTGGACTACCTTCCATATTCAATTGATATTTTAATATTACCTGTTCTAAATTTACAATACACCCCAGCTTGGAGGGAGGTCAAGAAGGTACCTTCCTCGACTCAGGTCTAGTTTACATACTCTTTGGTTAGTTCCTCAGCAGAAATCAAACATTCCGTTTCTCCAATAACATATGAATTTATCTTTTGTCTCATTAAAATGTACTCAAATGTACTCGTTAGTCTGTGTTTAGTTGTAAACTGTCAAAGATATGCATTATTTCATAGGCTTTGACAATGATCGCCATATAGGAGTAAGTCTCAAGTTAAATCTTCACGAAACTCTCTTATTAATAGATTACGATGCTGGGTGTATATGTGACAGACACAGAGGAAGTGATAAGAGTCTTCGCAAACGTATTCAGCTGCTTTGGTTAAATTTGCTCTAAATAGGTCATAGTTGAGATCGCATGGGTTCTCAAACGACAATAAGGTATAAATTTAGTTTACGAGAATCCCATACCAGAAAGCATATATTCCTTTTGATTTTATATTTGTTTCAAAAGAAGTGAGAGTAGCCAAATTCTTTATTGATATATCTAGGTCATTCCACATGTTTGAAGTTGATGGAAAAAAATAATTGCGCATAGTTTCAAGCCTAAAGTTTGGTTGTCTTAAATGTTGAGAATGTCTTAGGTTATAACGGGAAATATCCCCAATGCTATCTGGTAGGGTGTCACACAAATAATTTGGAGTGGTATCGTTTTTAATTGTGAAGGATAGGGATAATTTTCTGTTTTTCCTTCTAGTACTTCGTGGAACCCAGTCAATTTCATTAAATATATGTTCGACTTTTGTGTATATGGGTAGTCCTGTTACAATTCGTGCAGCGTCTATCTGAGTATTTTCAAGTTTTGATGAATTTACTACTCCACAATTGTCCCACACTTCACATGCATACTCTAAAAGGGGTCGAATTTAAGTTAAATATAGTTTTTTAGTGTTATTTCTACTGAGTATACATTGCATTTTACGAAGGGTTGCTATATATTTTGCCTTTTTTTAGCAAGTTCGTCTACATGTTTATTCCATTTGCCGTCGCTACTTAGTATAACTCGAAGGTGTTTGCGGTTATCTGTTAAAAGGATAGAAGTATAGTTAAAAATAAATTTGGGTTGAAAGGGCAGATTTGTATTAGAAGCAATCATGATTTCTTTTTTTGTTTAGGATTGAAGGACATCAGCCAATTTTTAGACCATTTCTCTAGAGTTTTAAGGTCTTTATTTCTTCACTATTTCAATATTTTCTAGGTTTGGTGATGAGTATGAAAGCGACGTATCGTCAGCAAAAAGACGAGATAAAGAGGAGAGTTAGGCATAAGTTGAAATGTGGTTAATAGAGGTCAGGAAGAATAGGGGGCCTAACACTGAACCTTGGGAACACCGGCGTTTCATGAATAAAGACGGATTGCTTACGCTCAAAAAGATAGCTTTCCAATTAAGAAGACTGCCTGAAATACCATGTTGATGAAGTTTGTATATAAGCTCTCTGTGCCAAACTCGATCGAAGGCCTTTGAAAAATCACAAAAAGCAAAAGCTGTATGTTCATGATTTTTTAATGCTCACAGCATAGAATGGTACATTTCAATGAGTTGATGCACACAAGTATGATTGGGTAAGAAACCAGACAGAAATCTGTAAATAAGATTATTAGGGTTAAAAAAGCTGTAAATATGTTTATAGACTACACGTTCAAATAATTTTCCAACACAGCTTAAGAATGATATTGGTCTTTAATTTGGAACATTATGCGTGTCGCCAGACTTAAAGATTGACATGGCGTTTGCTAATTTCCATTTATCGGGATATATGCCATTGAATAAGGAGTGATTAAAAATGAGGGAAAGGGGAATGGCAATCTCATTTGCTACACGTTTTAACATACGATGACTGATTCCGTCTGGCCCTGTTGCCTTATTTACATCTAGTTTGTTAATATACGGAATTTTGGACAAAAGAGAGTCGGTTCGTTTTTCTAAAATGTGAATAGGTTTGTTTCGGTCTACTTTGGAATGACTGGAGATTGAAGAAAATAGTCATTAAAAAGTTCGTATATTTGCTTAGTTTCGTTCGTGTATTCGTTAGCATTTTCATCAAAAAGTGGTGATATATCAGTATGCTTCCTTTCAGTACACGCCTTAACAATTTCCAGTAGGTTTTGGGGTTAGATCTACTTTTGACTATGATAGAGTCTATGTTTTCGTAGAAAAGTTCTTTTGGTCGTTTTATCATATTATTTGTTTCTTGATTGCTTATATTTCATCCTATTAGAATCATTATTATTATTTATTAGTATCTTTTATTTAAGCGACCTCTAGTACGTATTTGCCTTCTGACAATGTTATTGATATCTACAGCGTTAAGTATAGTGGTTGTCAGAAAACGGCACACATGTCATTTACATCATTAAACATATTAAGTTGGTTTTCCCATGATATATTTGTGATAAAATGTTTAAACTTTTCAATGTCTGTTTTGTCATATAGCCATACCTTTCGTTTGCAAACTGTTGGGTTTGTTTCGGTACTTCAATTATTGTAAAAACAGCATTGTGGTCACTTATATTTTCATCAATGTTAATTACTTCACTGAAAAAAATGTTGATTGTGTTACTGACAATTACTGGATCTAATAACGTTGCTGAATGGTCCGTTATTCTGGTAGGTTCGGTTATAATATTTGACAACTGGTACAAATGAGTAAGTTGAAAAATTCGTCTCTGGAGGTTTTTATAAAGTCAACATTTAGATCGCCCATCAAAATAACATTATCTGTAATATAGAATGCCAGGTCGGGGGAATGTTTTAGTCTCTGCCATATACCGTCAGAATAGTTTAGATTAGGTGGTCTGTATAGATTACCTATTATATGTGTAGTATTATTTAAATGAACTTGAACCCTTATTTCTTCATCATTAGCAAATTCTAACTCGGGTTTTCTTTTAACTACGAGAGATGGAGAATATTATAACAATACACCCCCTCCGAACATATTCCTGTCTTTTCGAAACGGATTGTCGCTAAATCCCTGTAGCTTAATTTCTTCATTAGGAATAGAAGGATCCAAATGAGTTTCGGCTATACAAAGAATGTCGACATCGTCGGTAAATGCGTCAATGTAGCTTATTTTGTTTCGTATACTTCGAATGTTTAGATGCATAAGATTCAGTGAATGGATTGCCGTCATATTACTAGAGTTTGTACCAGGGTTCGAATGGATGTCTTCTGATGTCAGAAGAAGATGGATTATCATAGGAAAGAATATGTTTACCTTATTGATATAAGATTTTTGTAAGAACAAATATATCGTAAATAACCATTTTTTGGCATTGACTTCAAAAATATTTAGAAAATCAGCAGGGTATGTTTTGAAAGTGTATGTTATTAAAATGTTTGCAACTTTACAGTGAAAAGAGCCTATGGCAGCCCTCCACGCACCAACATCATTACCTACTAAGGAGGGTATAGATCAGATTTGGGGGCGAGAGAAGGGCTTTCATATACGGGCAGTCTAATACAGAGCAGCTGGGGATGACTGGATGTGAATTTAGAAAAAGGAAAGGGCATTGAGGTAGACAAGGCAGTGGATGAGGTAGGAAGGGAAAGGGCATTGAGGTAGACAAGGCAGTGGATGAGGGTAGGAAGGGAAAGGGCATTGAGGTATACAAGGCAGTGGATGAGGGTAGGAAGGGAAAGGGCGTCGAGGTAGACAAGGCAGTGGATGAGGGTAGGAAGTGAAAGGGCATTGAGGTAGACAAGGCAGTGGATGAGGTGGGAAGGGAAAGGGCATTGAGGTAGACAAGGCAGTGGATGAGGGTAGGAAGGGAAAGGGCAAAGAGGTAGACAAGGCAGTGGATGAGGGTAGGAAGGGAAAGCAAAGATAAAGAAAAAGGTTAAAAGTTTGAATAGATATTGGGTACATTATCTTCATAGGGACGATGCCATACATGTGGTGATTCCCAAATATCAGCAGACAGGTACTGATATGGGATTGAATCCTTTACCAGTTGTTTACTATCAAATAAAGTTAAACCAAGTATTGTAAAATGTTAAAAAAAAAATGTTGAAAATCTGTGACTATTTCTATTACATTATCATTGCATGAAAAATATAAATCGTCAGTGATTTCTTTTCTAAACCAAATACCATTAGTTTTGTTTTTCTATTATTAACTTTGATTGTTTTTGCAAGTCTTATTAACTTTGTTTTTGCAACTCGCCAATACGTACGTGTCTCATCTACTCAGACATCTACAGGTTTATATGTTTTAGTAAGTGTAAGGGACTCTTTATCTAGGATTCTACTCAGACATCTACAGTTTTATATGTTTTATTAAGTGTAAGTGACTCTTTATCCAGGATTCTACTCAGTCATCTACAGGTTTATATGTTTTAGTAAGTGTAAGCTACTCTTTATCTAGGATTCTACTCAGACATCTACAGGTTTATATGTTTTAGCAAGTGTAAGTGACTCTTTATCCAGGATTCTACTCAGACATCTACAGGTTTATATGTTTTAGTAAGTGTTAGGGACTGTTTATCTAGGATTCTACTCAGACATCTACAGGTTTATATGTTTTAGTAAGTGTAAGTCACTCTTTATCTAGGATTCTACTCAGACATCAACAGGGTTATATGTTTTAGTAAGTGTGAGGGACTCTTTATATAGGATTCTACTCAGACATCTACAGTTTTATATGTTTTATTAAGTGTAAGGGACTCTTTATACAGGATTCTACTCAGACATCTACAGGTTTATATGTTTTAGCAAGTGTAAGTGACTCTTTATCCAGGATTCTACTCAGACCTCTACAGGTTTATATGTTTTAGTAAGTGTAAGGGACTCTTTATCTAGGATTCTTCTCAGACATCTACAGGTTTATATGTTTTAGTAAGTGTAAGTGACTCTTTATCTAGGATTCTACTCAGACATCAACAGGTTTATATGTTTTAGTAAGTGTGAGGGACTCTTTATCTAGGATTCTACTCAGACATCTACAGTTTTATATGTTTTAGTAAGTGTGAGGGACTCTTTATATAGGATTCTACTCAGACATCTACAGTTTTATATGTTTTAGCAAGTGTAAGGGACTCTTTATCTAGGATTCTACTCAGGCATCAACAGGTTTATATGTTTTAGTAAGTGTTAGGGACTGTTTATCTAGGATTCTACTCAGACATCTACAGGTTTATATGTTTTAGTAAGTTTAAGGGACTCTTTATCTAGGATTCTACTCAGACATCTACATTTTTATATTTTTTTAGTAAGTGTAATGGACTCTTTATCTAGGATTCTACTCAGACCTCTACAGGTTTATATGTTTTAATAATTATAATGGACTCTTTATCCAGGATTCTACTCAGACATCTACAGGTTTATATGTTTTAGTAAGTGTAAGGGACTCTTTATCTAGGATTCTACTCAGACATCCACAGGTTTATATGTTTTAGTAAGTGTAAGGGACTCTTTATCTATGATTCTACTCAGACATCTACAGGTTTGTATGTTTAAGTAAGTGTAAGGGACTCTTTATCTAGGATTCTACTCAGACATCTACAGTTTTATATGTTTTAGTAAGTGTAAGGGACTCTTTATCTAGGATTCTACTCCGACATCTACAGTTTTATATGTTTTAGTAAGTGTAAGGGTCTCTTTATCTATGATTCTTCTCAGACATCTACAGGTTTGTATGTTTAAGTAGGTGTAAGGGACTCTTTATCTAGGATTCTACTCAGACATCTACAGGTTTATATGTTTTAGTAAGTGTAAGGGACTCTTCATCCAGGATTCTACTCAGACATCTACAGTTTTATATGTTTTAGTAAGTGTAATGGACTCTAGGATTCTACTCGGACATCTACAGTTTTATATGTTTTAATAAGTATAAGGGACTCTTTATCTAGGATACTACTCAGATCTCTACAGGTTTATATGTTTTAGTAAGTGTAAGGGACTCTTTATCTAGGATTCTACTCGGACATCTATAGTTGTTTTTTTTATAATTTGTTTATTTTTAAAGACATTTTTATTACATAAATACATAAACACACATACACCCACATACATACAATTCCCATTTGCATGGTTTGTCTCTTGCATCGTCATATCTTTCATCATCATCATCCTCATCGTGACTGAATATCATCATCAGCCTTGTCAATCATCATCAATAGTAATACACTATTATCATCTTAATACATCATCATCATCAACAACATCATCACCAATCTATCATCATCCTAGCATCATCATCATCAACATTCTATTAATCCATCATCATCATCGTCATCATTATTCTATCATCCTCATCATCATCATCATCATCATCATCATCATCCTATCATCATCACCAACATCATCAACCTCATCATACTATCAATCCATCATCATCATTCTATCAATCTATCATCATCATAATCATCATTCTATCAATCCATCAAATCCTTCATCATTCTATCAATCCATCAAATCCATCATCATTCTATCATCATCGTCAACATCATCAGTCTATCAATCTATCATCATCAGAAACATCATCCTATCATCATCATCATCATTCTATCAATCTATCAATCTATCATCATCAGAAACATCATCAACAGATGCATCCTCAATAATCATCAATACATCAGCCACATGCTACCATTAATATATATATGTTCTTATATATATAAAAATAGATATTGACAACCATACACAAATACTCATCCCACCATATATTCTGATAAACATTCACCTCACACACACATGTACATCTCACACACACAATACAGACAGACTTGTAGAGAGAGAGAGAGAGAGAGAGAGAGAGAGAGAGAG
>NW_018404696.1:595255-629173 GCF_002113885.1 Mizuhopecten yessoensis
AAAGGGAAGCAATTCCAAATTCCTATGCAAATTAATTATCCAAAGGTTTAAAATGATATATTCTAGAGGAAACTTGGTACCACTCTTCTGACAAACCTATAAAGATATACTGTACACACAAGAAGAATAACTTCACAGTGGTACACTTTTACATGAAACTTTGATTCATAACAAATTAACAGTAAATCCTTCTGTACAATATGATGGGAACTTCGTCTTTATTTTATTCTCCATTCCAAAAATAATATATATATCTTTTGCCTTAGCTTTCAGTACTTTCAGTACTTTGATTAACCTTCGTGAATGGATGCTTAAGAGAAGGCATTGACCTTGCTGATTACAAACTTTAACCTGAAACTATAGTTGTTAATTTTGTTTACATGTATACCACTTAATTACTTCATTAATTACTTTCGCACCTTTTTACATCACGACTAACAAGTTCTATCTCTCAGGTTCATACCGTACCTATGCATGTATATCCTTTGGGTTACCGATGAGGATATTGAGTTTCCCGTCAAAACCGATTATGTTTTCCCTATATTTCCCATTGTCTTGAAACGTTCTATAAATTCTGTATTATATTGGTTTCCTATTTGGATTGAATAAAAAAATCGCCAAAATTGTTTTTTGGGATTTCCCCTTTATTGTTGTTTTTGGGGGATTCCTCCTTTATTGTTGTTTTTGGGGGATTCCTCCTTTATTGTTGTTTTTGGGGGATTCCTCCTTTATTGTTGGTTTGTTTAGGATGGGTCACCTGCCCGACCACGTGGGTTTTCACCGGGTACTTCGATTTCCTCCCACACTAAGACCCCTACGCGCTAACATCCGGGCCAACAAGAGTGATTAATATAAGTTGAAATAACTTGTTTCATAATTGTTGTTAAATAAATAAAGTTTATATTTAGGTCACCAGTCAGTGCAAAATATTGGACTATCAACATTGTTTAAAAGCATACTTAAATTAAAGGTATTTTTGTTTGGTGCCTTTTTCATGATGTNCCCCCACGCGCTAACATCCGGGCCAACAAGAGTGATTAATATAATTTGAAATAACTTGTTTCATAATTGTTGTAAAATAAATAAAGTTTATATTTATATTATATATTCATATAGTACAAAAGTAGTTACAGTGAAACTAGTTGCTTTACAGAGAAGAGTTTCAAGTCACGGAGGAGTAAAGGTAAAGGCGATAAGCGTAATAAAAACACTATACACTGCAGCAATAATAACGGGTAATCTATCTTCCATTTAAAAATTTTAAGCATGAAAGAGATTCATAAGTCTGCCATTTGCTTCTCTTGAAAGTTAAAACTTTATGCTGAAAAACTATATATTATCTGGTTGGTAGTTTTACACACAGAGATAATGTTTGTTGGCAAGGTGTCTGGTCGACACTAGGTCTGCATCTACTTACTAATATGACCTTAATTCCAACTTTGTGGTGTGTTTCAGTGTCTCGGCTGACCAATATGAGGTGGTGGACGGAAGTTCTCACACGTGGTGCTGGAAGTACCGGGAGTCGCCGCCGGTTTTTGTGGGGGATTCTGGGGATTTCCGATTGTTTCGGTGCCTCCTCAATTCCCATTGTTGTATTTCTGTGTCAACAGTTGGAACTTCGGCCTTGTACAAACTAGAAACCACAAGTTGTGTGTTGAAAGATAGTGGTATACATATTCCATCGGGACGGAAGAGAAAATTAAGTAATAGTTTAAATCTGGAATAAATTGATTCGCAGAAATATTACTTTTTGATCGTTTTGATTATTATAAAGTCACAGAACCTATTCCCGCTCTAAATTTGTATTGTTTTATATTTAACTGGTTGCTCTGTCAGATCGGCGACAATTTTCATTTGATAATTATTATAAATTATTTGATAAATAGTCAATAAATCTGTTTGTTTTATGGTGGTATATATTTCTCAGAATTAAAAAATGTTGTGAAAATTATAATTCTGTATTGATTATATCACGGAATTAGATAAGATCGTTGCCTCCCTACGCAGAGGTGCAGATAGTATCGTTAGAGATTTGGGCGAGATTGTGATGTAGAGGCGTTCACTGTTATCTAAGTCCGTGATTATATCTATTCTAACGCATGGACACGTAATAGGGTATACTTTTATGTCTACTACAACAAGTGTTGGAAACATGATCTAACCCTCGTTTTATCGCGATAATTTATCAAATAAATGTCATTCACACTGGGGAAACACCTCCAATCCGTGGACTATTTATAAAGCATAACTAAACCAAAGGATTCTGTAAATTCCTCGTTGATTGGATAGAACTTCTCAGTTTGGATTGGAAGACGACGATGATTGGTCATTCACGGTGAAGTTATTCCAAGAAATCGCGACTATTATATATTCTTCTGAGAATTGAAGCGGGTAGCATTCACCAGTTTGAATAAAACAGGACGAGTCATGAACCTCCTTTTTAACTTTACACAGCTGTCTCCCAAATAATGATGATTGGTTATTACGTTATCTAACTATGTTTATAAAGGTTTCCCAAAAGGGTTGGTCGTAATCATATGTCCATACATATCTAAAATATACTTAAAATGACTTAATGACGGAATTGGTGACGTCCCACGAATCGACGAAATGTTCTAGACTTATTTGTATCCGCCACGGATGGCAATGATAATATAAGCATGCATGTTATCATACTTAATTTTGTTACAATCCTCCGTTACCTGTCTAAAGTGACCGAATAAAAAGTACGGGTCAGTCTGTGAAGCATGAAGTTTTACCTGTGGTGTATCTTTACTGGTGTTATAGAATGACCATACACTTAATACACTAAATACATAAAAAAGCCTTAGTTAAATATACTACATCCGAGCCTAATATAAATATTTTAAATACGTTTGTATGCGTTTTATCCGGGAGCCGCCATCAGCGCGCAACAGTTAAAAAGCAACACCAAATATAGTTGTTATCTTATAAATTTCATTTTATTGGTGTCACTCTCGAAAGTAATATAAATAATATTGTGTGCACAGCTTGGCCAATAAAAAGCAGCCTAGGTAAAACGTGACTTATAAAAAACATTGAAAATTACACAATGCATGTTACACACTATTTGACGCCTCGGTCGTTTATCAGTCGTGAATCACACGAGGGTATGGTTAAAATGGTGCTTATCACCGACAAATCATGGTTTTATAATCTCGATGGTACACTTCTGTCTAATACTAAATATAGCCCCCTTTTTAAAAAAATGGAGATTCACCGACTTCATTTTGTATTTACCTTCAATAAAACACATACGTTTAACGACAGAAGTGTGGTTAATAAAACAGTGTTTGTGTATTAAGACTTCTCCCGTGTACCACCTATCATGGATCAATGAAATAGAAACTCATCAGTATATATAGTTTTTAACTCCAGATAAGTAAATAATGTGTATACTAATTAAGAGGAGTAGGTTTTCAGTACATGCAATGGTATTCAACTATTCCTAATTAAGACCTTGACCTTATTCAGATTCATGGCATGGTAACTCGTTTTATGGCAAGTGGGAAACACATATCTTGAATATTGTCAGATTAGCCTCTAAACATTTGTCTGTTTTACGAAAATTGAAATTTACTGTGATTAAAGAAATTTTATCAAAATTATACATTGTATTCATCAGACCTATTTTAGTATATGCGAGTGAAGTGTGGGATGGTTGTATCAATGCAGACTCCGATAAAATAGAAAAAGTCTAACTGGAAGCAGCCAGAATAGTTACAGCTTTGCCTTTATGTGCTAGTAGACAGTCTTTGTATAGTGAAACTGGCTGGGAAAAATTGAAGACACACGGAAAAAAAAGAAGTTATTATTATACAAAATGCACCATAATTTAGTTCCTCCTTACCTAAACGACATCGTACCTGATAAAGTAAATGACATTTGCAGATATAGTTTAAGAAATGGTCAAGATTTTGTATTACCCAAGTGTCGACTAGTTTTGTATGAAAAATCGTTTATCCCCAGTACCCTGAGAATGTGGAATTCATTAGATATTTCAACTAGAACTCTAGAAACAGTGTCAAAATTTAAACATAGCATTTTTAAACAAGAGGCCCAATGGGCCTGCATCGCTCACCTGTTATTAATCTCACACTTGTAATCTTAAAAGTGGACTAAAATACAGCTACAGGCAAAATATCAGTGTTTCATTCATAAGAACCTATTAAAAGATTTAAACATACGACACCTTTGACCTTGAATGTCGAACAAGGACATTATAATATTAGGTTGAACAGAGTTTATAGTCTTCCAACCCAGCATGCTTCTGGAAAAATATCATTACCCTGGACCTTTTGGTTATGCAGAACAAATCATTTAAAGATTTAAACATATATTGACCACTGTGACCTTGAATATGGGCGAAGGTCATTCACTTGGTAGTCCTTCATCCCAGCATGTTAATGGCCAAATATCATCACCCTTGGCCTTTTGCTTATTAAGAAGAAGTCATTCAATGGTTTTAAACATATTTGACCCCTGTGACCTTAAAATATATATGTCAAGGTCATTCATTTGAACTTGGTAGTCCTTCGTCCCAGCATGTTACTGGCATTCAATCCTAGGCATCTTGGTTATTCAGAAGAAGTTGTTTAAAGGTTTAGAACATATTTGACCCTGTGACCTTGAAAAAAGATGAAGGTCATTCATTTGAACAAACTTTATAGCCCTTCATCCCAGCATATTACTGTCCAAATATCATCACTCTAGGCCTCTCGGTTATTCAGAAAAAGTTGTTTAAAGGTTTTAAACATATTTGACCCCAGTGACCTTGAAACTGAGTCAAGGTCATTTATTTGAACACACTTAGTAGCCCTTCATCCAGCATGTTACTGGCCAACTATCATCACCCTAGGCCTCTTGGTTATTCAGAAGAAATTGTTTAAATGTTTTTAACATATTTGACCCCTGTGACCTTGAATATCTGTCAAGGTCATTTATTTGAAAAACCCTGGCAGCCCTTCATCCCGGCAGGTTACTGGCCAAATAGTATCACCCTAGCTAGGCCTCTTGGTTTTTCAGAAGAAGTTGTTTAAATGTTGTTTTTTTTACATATTTAAGCCCTGTGACCTTGGATATAGGTCAAGGTTATTTATTTGAACAAACTTGGTAGCCCTTCATTCCAGCATGTTACTGGCCAAATATCATCACCCTATGCCTTTTGCTTATTAAGAAGAAATTGTTTAAATGTTTTTAACATATTTGACCCCTGTGACCTTGAATATCTGTCAAGGTCATTTATTTGAAAAATCCTGGCAGCCCTTCATTCCGGCAGGTTACTGGCCAAATAGTATCACCCTAGCTAGGCCTCTTGGTTTTTCAGAAGAAGTTGTTTAAATGTGTTTTTTTTTACATATTTAAACCCTGTGACCTTGGATATAGGTCAAGGTTATTTATTTGAACAAACTTGGTAGCCCTTCATTCCAGCATGTTACTGGCCAAATATCATCACCCTATGCCTCTCGGTTATTCAGAAGAAGTTGTTTAAAAGATTTTAACATATTTGACCCCTATGACCTTGAATATAAGGCAAGGTAATTTATTTGAACAAAGTTGGAAGCCCTTCATCCAAGCATGTTACTGGCCAAATATCATCATCCTAGGCCTCTTGGTTATTCAGAAGAACTTGTTTAAAGATTTTAACATATTTGACCCCTGTGACCTTGAAAATTGATGAAGGTCATTTATTTGAACAAACTTGGTAGCCCTTCATCCAAGCATGCTTCTGGCTAAATATCATCACCCTAGGCCTTTTGGTTACTGAGAAGAAGCTGTTTAAAGTAAAAAGTTGACGCCGGACGACGGACGCCACGGATGCCATAAGCTCACCTGGCCCTTCGGGCCAGGTGAGCTAAAAAAACAAAACTGTAACTAAACTGTCTGTAGGTAACAGAAAATTCAATATAATACATACTAGACTCCGTCACGGTTGTAGCGCATTGAATGCAGATCTTTTCAAACGTAATTTAGTCTTATCACCAGCATGTAACTGTTCTTTCTCAATAGAAAACCACTTTCTTTATTTTTTTCATTGTAATATATATATAGCCAGTGTCGGGATATACTTTTCAGACAATTGTCTAGATATGATATATAGCCATTGATCTAGATATACTGTTGAACGGTTCTATTAATCTGAACCAGACTGATAATGATAATATACGGTTGTTTGTACAAGAATATATCAAAAATACGAATCGTTTTGCATAACCTGCTTCAGTATCAAATAATAAAGACAAATCACCACTATTAGTCAAATGGAATGTTAAGTATAAAATTGCGGTTTACATGCAGAAACTGGTTCCAACACTCAGTGGTACCTATTCACTATGCTTTATTATACATGTACATACTTTAATTGTTAGTAGACATTCATACTATATATATGCCATTTTCAGTGAAATTCCTTGAACTAGTACTGATATAAGGGAAATGCATATTTCCATCTGTATACGTTATGTTAAGTTTTATAAATATATATATATAATATTTATAACAACTGTTCATGAAATGCTGCCATATATGTATGTTACCATTGTATAATAGTTTATGGAAGAGGACGTTTCTAAGTTGTTTAACTTGTGTCCAATTCCAATTGAATTTTTCAAATAAAATATGTTTAAACTAAACTAACTCATTTTATTAACTTTACATAGCTGTTGCCCGTAAGACTAAGGTTATTATGTTATCTAACGAGATATTTCTGTAAAGGTTTCCCAGATAGTGCTGGTGGTATCCGTGTGTTTATAACTCGAGATAGCCATAGCGAACAAAATATCAACTTCAAACAATTTGAGTCTCCGACGACATATATATCCCAATAAGAGTGGCGAATATCATTTACATGTAAAATCTTCATCATAATTGTTGTAAAAATGATAAAAAATATATTTTGATATATTTTTCTCCGTTAATTACATTCATTTCGAGTAAAAGCCATCGATAAACTACCAGTAATTAGTGTTGACATCATAATGGTACTGTGACGTTGCATTTTGTGTGCTGTTAAAATTTGGACAGATCGTGAAGAGTATACGTATATGGAGGGGAATCACCGCAATAATTCCAAGTTTTTTTGTTTTATGTTGAAGGCATACATTGTTATTAACATCAAGATGTAAATTTGGTATTTCACAATTTTAAATACCGGTGGTACAAATAAGTAAAAAAGTATATATTTATACATGTTATTGCTCAACCAATATAACGTCTAAATCCAACACAGTAGGTCAGTACTCTATGAATATTAATACATAGAATTAAGTAGAACGATAACTCATGATAAATAAACTACGGAAAGTCTACCGACAGATGGTTGACATACATTTTGTCTGTACCTAGAATTTATATACTGGATATATTAAATTGATTCTACCAACACATTATCTATGTTGTAAATACATATTCATCTTGTCTATATGATATCGACGACCACAACGCAACGTTCCTCAAAATAAGTGCTCATATATTATTCTATTTCACAACATTGCCCAAGACCATGAAAATAACAATGGAGCATCTTAATTAGTATGCCAACCATCTTGATTTAGAAGTTATCCGACTAGATTTAGCGACATGTTAATAAATATCTAAAATAAGATTAGAATGACATTAATAACAAAATTGGTGACGTCACACGAATTGATGAAAATCAAATGAAAATTCCCCAAGATTTTCTGGCCTTATTTTTATCCGCCACATAGGCATGTGGTATTACTTATATATAGGCTCTATAGGCATGATACCATGTGCTAGTTCCAATTATTGATTAAGAATTTTCAATGCATTTTTATTATTAATTTTGAAAGTTTGCATGATTTGGATACAAGTATTCAGTTTATATTGTGGACTGTATTAATAATAGCGAGTGTTTCGTATTTATAACAGTGTGTCATGATGTTTTCTGGTTTTTCCGCAAAGTTTTCGGTTTTTCCGTCGCTCACGCCTACGTAGCAAACCGATACAAATTCGGACATGATCGGGTAGTTCCGTTATAGAGACCGTCTCGGCAGATTTCTTCCTTTATTGGCTTGACAACGTGATATTCTTTGGGATTCCGTCAATTATAGAAGATAACATTATAAAATATCGTATCAAACGAGAAGATGGTAACACTACAATGGCCGACAAGAGCCTGGCAAAAAGATTTGAATTTTCATATCTTTTTAGGTCACCTGAGCTTTGCTCAAGTGACCTATTCTAATCGCTTTCCGTCCGTCGTCGTCCGTCGTCCTTCGTGCGTCGTGCATAACCTTTTTACATTTTCAACTTCTTCTCAAGAACCAGTGGATGGATTTTTTTCAAACTTGGTCAGAATCATCCTTGGTAGATGAGACTNGTTCTCCCTTGGGGAGGGGGTAAAGTTTACTATAGTTTATATAGGGAAATAACACTTTTGGGTATATTTTGACAACTTTCTGTGGGAAATTATTTTTACTTGGTGAGAATTATCCTTGGAGGAAGATGGTTTCAAATTGTAAAATTGAAATTCCTACCCCAACCCTAGGGGCCAGGGCGGGGCCCCAAAGGGAAAATTAACCAATGTTTCCAAAATTTTCTCCTCCAGACTCAGAGGTACTCATTCATTTTCTCTGCATGGAAAGAAAATCATCAGGGGCTTTATTTAAATCGTAAATTTCAGGACCCCCGAGCTATCCGTTCTCCCTTCGGGAGAGGGTAAAGTTTACTATAGTTTTTATAGGGAAATAACACTTTTGGGTATATTTTATCCATTTTCAGCAGAAAATTACTCAAACTTAGTCAGAATCATCTTTGTTGAATGAGAGTATTACTCTGCAAAATTGGGATTCCTGTCCTAACCAGGGGTTAGGGCGGGGCCCCAAAGGGAACATTTACCAATATTTTCAAATTCTTATCCTTTGATGACATGACAAGTATTGTATTTCACTTAGTTTACATGCTGATTTTCACATCACATCTAAACAATAAAATAACGCTACCAGTACCTATGATATAACTCAGGTGACCGCTAAGGCCATTGGGCCTCTTGTTGTACCATGTGACACTTTTTACGATGGCCGACAAGAGCCTGACAAAAAGATATGAATTTTCATATCTATTTGTACCACGGTACACTTTTATATGGTACACAAAGATATGAAAATTCAAATCTATGTGTACCATGTAAAAGTGTACCATGGTACACAAAGATATGAAAGCAGAAATAAAATCAACCCGTTGCTTTTGTATCTTTCTGTACCAAAATAACGGCCGAACACAGCCATGGTACAGAAACATGTGAAACCGTCAGACGAAAAGGTTACCAAGCATGACATTTTACACCCTGATAAGGCTGTCATCACATACAATGAAATGTTATCGCACGGAATGTCTGTTATTTTTATTACACCAAATCGAGACATGCCAAAGTCTTTAAAAATGGTAGTTTCTACTCCTGCTTAACGCTTAGCAAATAAGGAGTGGGACGACTGGTTCGCCCGTTGTCAGTATAATGTGACCGGGTGGGGCGTCCTGCTGGGTGTCTTCGGCAGTATGTTTCAGTGAAGTAGCACTATAAAGTCGGCATCAGTTCCGCGCTATCACAAGGAGACAAACACGTTCATATCGCAGCCTCCCAAAATACACACACATACACTACACGCATGCATCAATGACCTTAGCTGTTAATAGGACGTTAAACAAAATCAATCAAACAAACAAACAAAATTACACCAAATGAGCTACCAAACTATTACTTACTCATTTAAATTTAAATCAACTATTCAATATCCTTTACCGAATTTTATAAATGTTTTACGTTAAAAAGAAAGTCATTATGGATTATTATTCTAATACTTACATTAATTTTCTAATGTATTCTATCTGCTTCAACTTCTCAAATGAAAGAAACTCCAAATCAGTTGAAAACGTCGACGGGGTCCGTAGGGGACAAGGGGACAATCAATTTAATTACTTCGAAGGAAAGTCTACCTTTTTATATTTTTCGGGGGGGAAATACAATGAGCTAGTTGTACGATTCTTTTATAATCTGGACATCTATCAAAACAAGGGAATTGACAAAAATATTCAGATGTCCTTTATCCCTTTTGGAAACCCTGTCAAGGCCCCAATACTTACAACTAACTTACATCAGCAGTGATTAATGAACTTCACGACTTGTTTCGACGTTGTAATTAGGGCTTCACTATTGGGGGTCAGTTCTGGTCATAGTGTCCGATAACAACATTCCCATGCTCTGGTGGTACACTTTTTTCATATCTATTTGTACCGTAGGAGGTACAAAAAGAAATGAAAAAAAGTGTAACGCGGTACTAAAAGGATAGAAGCTTTCACATCTTTTTGTACCGGGCAAAAGTGTACCACGGTACAGAAAGATATAAAAATTCAAATCATTTTGCCGGCTGATATCGGCTGTTGGTACATATACATGTGAAAGTAAAGAGTTTTTTTGTAAAGTTGTTTATAATCTGTATGTACCATGGTACACTTTAACATGGTACACAAAGATACATATACATTGTAACAATATATATATACATTGTAACAATATACATATACATTGTAACACTATATACGCCAGCAAGGTACCAAATATGCACCACAATTAAACACAATAAGATGGAAAACATGGTAACAAAATATACGCAAACATCGTAACATTATAAACATTACCAAAGTAACAAATCTCATAAAATAGTAACAATTACGAACCGAGTAACAAAGGAGAAACCAATAAAGTCATACCATTTAGGCCACACAAACACAGTAACAAGATATAATCAACGTCATGCTCTGTCTTATGGGTCCTGATGTTGTCCTCCTTTGTCGCGGGTGATGAACTTACCGCTGTTGACGGCGATGAAGTTGCTATGTCGAACCGGTCAACACCTACAGAGTCTTTCCCTTGGCATTTAACAAAAATTCAGAGCTTATCGGTATCTGTGAGTGAAGTCCGAATTATTCTGACGTTTTATCGACTTTTTTCATATCGGTCTGTCGTCGATAATCGACGACAGATCGATATAAAAAAAATGGGTAAAACGTCAGAATAATTCGGACTACTGTGAGTGGTGTGATTGGGGTTTCACGTTCTCGCTACAGCCAGGGTCATATAAGGACGGAGGTCAAAGCTATCTGTCAACATGTGTAAGTCTGGTGTCGGGGCTAGAGGAAGGTGGGCACCAGAGATCTATCTGAGAACATGTCTAAGTCTGGTGTCGGGGCCAGAGGAAGGTGGGCACCAGAGATCTATCTGTCAACATGTCTGAGTCTGGTGTCGGGGCCAGAGGAAGGTGGTCACCAGAGATCTATCTGTCTACATGTCTGAGTCTGGTGTCAGGGCCAGATGAAGGTGGGCACCAGAGATCTATCTGTCAACATGTCTGAGTCTGGTGTCAGTGCCAGAGGAAGGTGGGCACCAGAGATCTATCTGTCAACATGTCTGAATCTGGTGTCGGGGCCAGAGGAAGGTGGGCACCAGAGATCTATCTGTCAACATGTCTGAGTCTGGTGTCCGTGCCAGAGGAAGGTGGGCACCAGAGATATATCTGTCAGCGTGTCTGAGTCTGGTGTCAGTGCCAGAGGAAGGTGGGCTCCAGAGATCTATCTGTCAACATGTCAAAAGCTGGTGTCGGGGCCAGAGGAAGGTGGTCACCAGAGATCTATCTGTCTACCTGTCTGAGTCTGGTGTCAGGGCCAGATGAAGGGGGGCACCAGAGATCTATCTGTCTACATGTGTAAGTCTGGTGTCGGGGCCAGAGGAAGGTGGGCACCAGAGATATATCTGTCAGCGTGTCTAAGTCTGGTGTCGGGGCCAGAGGAAGGTGGGCACCAGAGATCTATCTGTCAACATGTCTGAGTCTGGTGTCGGGGACAGAGGAAGGGGGGCCCCAGAGATCTATCTGTCTACATGTCTGAGTCTGGTGTCAGGGCCAGAGGAAGGTGGGCACCAGAGATCTATCTGTCAACAGGTCTGAGTCTGGTGTCGGGGACAGAGGAAGGTGGGCACCAGAGATCTATCTGTCAACATGTCTGAGTCTGGTGTCGGGGACAGAGGAAGGTGGGCCCCAGAGATCTATCTGTCTACATGTCTGAGTCTGGTGTCGGGGCCAGAGGAAGGTGGGCACCGGAGATATATCTGTCAACATGTGTAAGTCTGGTGTCAGGGCCAGAGGAAGGTGGGCACCAGAGATCTATCTGTCAACATGTCTGAGTCTGGTGTCGGGGACAGAGGAAGGTGGGCCCCAGAGATCTATCTGTCAACATGTCTGAGTCTGGTGTCGGGGACAGAGGGAGGTGGGCCCCAGAGATCTATCTGTCTACATGTGTAAGTCTGGTGTGGGGGCCAGAGGAAGGTGGGCACCAGAGATCTTTTTGTCAACATGTTTAAGTCTGTTGTCGGGGACAGAGGAAGGTGGGCCCCAGAGATCTATCTGTCTACATGACTGAGTCTGGTGTCGGGGCCAGAGGAAGGTGGGCCCCAGAGATCTATCTGTCAACATGTCTGAGTCTGGTGTCGGGGACAGAGGAAGGTGGGCTCCAGAGATCTATCTGTCTACATGTGTAAGTCTGGTGTGGGGGCCAGAGGAAGGTGGGCACCAGAGATCTTTTTGTCAACATGTTTAAGTCTGTTGTCGGGGACGGAGGAAGGTGGGCACCAGAGATCTATCTGTCTACATGTGTAACTCTGGTGTCGGGGCCAGAGGAAGGTGGGAACCAGAGATCTATCTGTCTACATGTGTAGGTCTGGTGTCGGGGCCGGAGGAAGGTGGGCACCAGAGATCTATCTGTCAATATGTCTGAGGCTGGGGTCAGGGCCAGAGGAAGGTGGGCACCAGAGATCTTTTTGTCAACATGTTTAAGTCTGTTGTCGGGGGCAGAGGAAGGTGGGCACCAGAGATCTATCTGTCTACATGTGTAGGTCTGGTGTCGGGGCCGGAGGAAGGTGGGCACCAGAGATCTATCTGTCAACATGTGTAGGTCTGGTGTCGGGGCCAGAGGAAGGTGGGCACCAGAAATCTATCTGTCAACATGTCTGAGTCTGGTGTCGGGGACAGAGGAAGGTGGGCCCCAGAGATCTATCTGTCTACATGACTGAGTCTGGTGTCGGGGCCAGAGGAAGGTGGGCCCCAGAGATCTATCTGTCTACATGACTGAGTCTGGTGTCGGGGCCAGAGGAAGGTGGGCACCAGAGATCTTTTTGTCAACATGTTTAAGTCTGTTGTCGGGGACAGAGGAAGGTGGGCCCCAGAGATCTATCTGTCAACATGTCTGAGTCTGGTGTCGGGGACAGAGGAAGGTGGGCACCAGAGATCTTTCTGTCTACATGTGTAAGTCTGGTGTCGGGGCCAGAGGAAGGTGGGAACCAGAAATCTATCTGTCAACATGTCTGAGTCTGGTGTCGGGGCCAGAGGAAGGTGGGTGGTGTTGGGGCCAGAGGAAGGTGGGCACCAGAGATCTATCTGTCAACATGTCAAAATCTGGTGTCGGGGCCAGAGGAAGGTGGGCACCAGAGATCTATCTGTCTACATGTGTAAGTCTGTTTTCAGGGCCAGATGAAGGTGGGCACCAGAGATCTATCTGTCAACATGTGTAAGTCTGGTGTCGGGGCCAGAGGAAGGTGGACACCAGAGATCTATCTGTCAGCATGTCTAAGTCTGGTGTCGGGGCTAGAGGAAGGGGGGCACCAGAGATCTATCTGTCAACATGTCTAAGTCTGGTGTCGGGGTCAGATGAAGGTGGGCACCAGAGATCTATATGTCAACATGTCTAAGTCTGGTGTCGGGGCCAGAGGAAGGTGGGCACCAGAGATCTATCTGTCAACATGTCTAAGTCTGGTGTCGGGTACAGAGGAAGGTGGGCACCAGAGATCTATCTGTCAGCATGTCTCAGTCTGGTGTCGGGGCTAGAGGAAGGTGGGCACCAGAGATCTCTACATGTCTGAGTCTGGTGTCGGGGCCAGAGGAAGGTGGGCACTAGAGATCTATCTGTCAACATGTGTAAGTCTGGTGTCGGGGCCAGAGGAAGGCGGGCACCAGAGATCTATCTGTCTACATGTGTAAGTCTGGGGTCGGGGCCAGAGGAAGGTGGGCACCAGAGATTTATCAGTCAACATGTGTAAGTCTGGTGTCGGGGCCAGAGGAAGGTGGACACCAGAGATATATCTGTCTACATGTGTAAGTCTGGTGTCGGGGCCAGAGGAAGGTGGGCACCAGAGATCTATCAGTCAACATGTCTGAGTCTAAGTTAATATTACTGCTTATTTATTAGTGTATGAATCGGGGTTCTATCGCCATTGTTATATCAACTTTCAACTAGATTTTTTTTAAATGGTTCGAAAAATTAAGCACGGAAAGGGAGCAGTAATATTAAAAGGATATAAGATACAATTATCTTTTAAAAAGATTGCAACACGATGTCAATATCCCCCACTGCTAAATAATGATAATAATATACAACATTTATATAGCGCCCTATATAATTTGTAAAGTTACTCTAAGGCACTTAACAACATATGGATAATAGTAATGGTTATAATTGTTAAAACAAACAACAAAGGCTTGCAATCACTTTCATACATTTAACAAGCAATGTGCACATAATTGAACAAATAAAAGGGTGGTATTTACATGACGTCTTTGCAAAGATTCTAAAATGCAGACGTGAAGAGGTGAGTTTTTATGTCCCTCTTGAACTTGGCCAGGGTATTTGACTTCCTAATAGCAGATGGTAAGCTATTCCACAACGTAGCCGAAACCCTCCCAAAGCATCTGTTTCCGTAGGTCCCAGTACGAGATTTTGGGACACACAACAAAGATTCTGACTCCGACCGCAGTGGTTTTGACGGCTGATACAGGGTAACAAGCTCCTGTAGGTACTGAGGAGCTGTTCCATTCAGTGCCTTGTATGTGTATACCAGAATTTTGTACTGCGACCTGTATCTTACAGGTAACCAGTGCAACGAATAAAGCGCAGGTGTGATGTGCTCTCTCTTTCGAGTACGAGTAAACTAGGTATTCAATACATAGAGACGCTCTCTCTTCCCAGGAGTACCAGTATACCATGTGATCTATGCTCTGAAAGCCTCGGCCGGACGGACGGACTGGCAGAGGGCATTACCTTATGTATATGCAGCATTGAGGGCATTACCTTATATATGCAGCATTAAGTTCAAATAATGTATATATTGTAATTGTTCAATGAATATAGAACCGGCCATATGTCCAGGGAGGGTCAGAGGTATTCAACGTAACAATTATGACGTCAACAGTCGGGGATATTAATTACTTACTCACTGCAAGTGTGACCCAGTCTTAATTGTTATTGGGCCGTTTCTTTTTCCATTATGTAATGATTAGCTATTGAAACACAAAGGAAAAAATGTAATTAAAGTAAATGTAAAGAGGTAGGAAGATTAAAATACGGCTATTGTTTCCAATCGTAGTTAATAACATATATTTTGATATTTTTAAATTAAAAGTGTAATTAGCTTCCATTTGAAGAAAAAATATTACTGTGTACTTATCAAAAAGATACACTTCATTTAACCAGGAACAACTAAGCAAAGTCCATGCATACTTTGTAAATCGGTCATGCGTATTTCAGTCATTTATTTGTTATGAGCTAAATGGAACTTTGAAGTAACTATTCAAGAAGAACGATAGAACCATCCCAAGTAATTACAGACCAGTATCTCTAACCAGTATCTCTAACCAGTATTACTTGCAAACTTTTAGAACATGTCATTTGCTCGAACCTAATGCAGCACTTTGAAGATCATAACATCTTAAATAGCCGACAACATGCATTTAGAAGACGACACAGCTGTGAAACCCAACTCATTAACGTGATTCACGACTGGGCAACTGCCATTGACAACAGGAAACAAACTGATATATTTATTTTGGACTTTGAAAAAGCATTTGACACTGTACCACACGAGCTTTTAAAAAGGTAAACTTCACAAATATGGTGTGCCGAAAAATATCTTGAATTGGATTAACGTCTTCCTATCTAAAATATCTCAATGCGTTGTAGTGAATGGAATTAAATCTGAAACATCAACAGTACTATCAGGAGTACCTCAAGGGACAGTTCTTGGTCCCATCCTATTTCTAGTCCATATCAACGATATAGCAGATAATGTAACACCTGAAATTAGGCTGTTCGCAGACGACTGTGTATGCTACAGAGAAATAAAAAACGAAGATGACTGTGCAGAACTACAGAAAGATATTGACACTCTTGGTAACTGGGCTAATAATTGGGGGATGAGATTTCAACCAATTAAATGCAACATGATGGCATTGAGCCGCAGGAAGAAGACAACATCATTCGAATATACATTAAAAGATACCAAACTCCAATTCTTAACATCTATCAAATACCTAGGAGTCAACATCACCAATAACCTACACTGGGGAAAACACATAGATGTGATATGCAACAAATCTTACAGGACATTAGGATTATTGAAAAGAAATCTTCAATCATGTCCACTCGAAGTTAAACTCCAGGCATATAAAGGACTCATACGACCTGTCCTCGAACATGCGAGCACTGCCTGGGACCCACACCAAATATATCTTCAAGATCAGCTGGAAAATGTACAAAAAAGAGCGGCAAGGTTCATAACATCAAACTACAACTACGACCCAGGTAGTATGACAGCAATTTTAGACCAGCTGCAACTACCATCCCTAAAAGATCGCCGAACTCAAAACAGACTTATCCTCTTCTGCAAAGGCATACACGGTCAAGCCAACTTACCATCTGAACAATTGAAAGAACCATCTAGGACGACCAAGAACATGCATAGCCAACATTACCTGAGATTGCAAACAAAGTCAGACACATTAAAATTCAGCTTCATACCAAACACAATTAAAGATTGGAACCTACTACCACCGGATATTTTCACCAAAATCAAAACAGCTAAAGAACCGGCTAAAACTTTCAGTAATATAGTAAGGGGGGTCCCACTTAAGTAAAGTACTTGACGCACGCGCGGTGTAATAATATCCTTGGATGTGTCACCGTATACCTATCGAGTCAAGACAATGCAAAAGTAACCTTTGCAACGACCCCTCTAAATTGCCGGAGACGACCGAGTCATTTTTATCCAATCAAAATGACATATTTTGGTCGGGATCTGTATTTCCCCGTAATCTATTTTTAGAAGTTGACGTCCTCTTGGAATTTTTCAGGTAGGCTAACAGAACACTCCACTACAGTAATTTTAGCTAAACTTTGGGAAGCCCACGATCGGTTAAAACCATTTGCCCCAGCACAGGGATATCAGACCCGGTTACGCCATGGATTTCGGTAAGTTATTTCGAAGACGTCGTTATGAAATTGGAAAAGCACGAGCAGTAAACGGAACAAACTTCGCGTTAGTTATTTTGGTTGGACATGTCGGCAATGTTGTCGGTCGCCATGTTGTCAAAATTCGCTCCTTGATTTATGACATAATTTATAACGCATATTTATGAACTTATTTTAATGTTTTTGAGTGACTACATTATTGTTTTAGTGAAATGTGTGATTTGTACTAGTTAGTAATTGGGAATTTCTAGCTCGTGCTATCGGCAAGTGCACGTCATTATGGTGGAAAAACCAAGGGGAAGTCAACTCAAATGACGTAGTATAAGGCGGGTTTACCGGGGCAATACTCTTTACACTGGAAAAAGACATCTACTATTTATGATCAAGTATGAAACTAATACCGGAAGAAATCGACACGATCGATGGCAAATACTTGTAAACACGCGCACAGACATACACACTTCCATTTTTCTGATTTGTGATATTAGGAAGTACAAGGCCGAAACACCACCAATACATATCTCGTCAGTGAAGCAGGAAGCCGTCACACAGTACACACAGATTTACACATAAACCTGCTACTGAGATGTAAATACAGGTAATCACGTGGAACAGGTCAGCAATAAGATTTCACTAATTATGTGATTACTGTAATTTATATTACTTAGGATATTACTGATGGGATCACAAAAACTGTAAGTGACATCCTATCCAGTATGATCATTGTGTTAAAGTGGGTACTAATTATATAAGAACGGGGAAGCATTTCTTTCCAATAAAAATTCAGTTATGAGAAGTAAACATGGTGAAACAGGAGATGGCAAAATGCACGGCCAGACCGGGGTTCAAACACGGGACATACCTCTGAGCTCCAGACGGATGCTCTACCAATAGAGATACGTTGACGAATGACCCAGTCTAACCTCACATGGGATATTACTTTACGAGTACCACTTCTGGAGACAATATTTAGGCAGCCTGCAAAATTATGGGTAGACCGATGGTCTGAGGCTTCCGGAAATTACTTTGATGTATGTGTGTTTGAGAGTGTCTGACTGCCTGCGGGGACAAAGTTAGAAATTTTATTGAAGTTAAGTTTGAATTGAATGTGCACAAGTTTTGCAGAAATAACAGCCCTGCAAATGATGTAGAAATCATAAAATATCAAACTTCTGCCAAAAACTATTACTGGAGTGTGACATGTACTATTTTTCAACCCCAATGTGAACCCTTCCCAGCTCCAATACATACCTGTGACCTTACATCGTGGAAATTAATATATATACATGTAAAAATTGATACACATGATCACAACTTCTGAGACCAGTCAGTGATATTGTAAACTTTATTTAGGTGGACAGTACTAGTCCTATGTATAGACCTTTTCCAAAAAATAGTGATTACAAAAAAATATTAATCTATAATTTAAATCAGTACTTTAAAGAAGAATATAGTAGACAGCATTAGATAACAACGTACCACATTATACACCATACTGATCTCTGTATCAATCAGTCCTACAGGGCCCGTATGTTTAGTGGTGAATCGAACAATAGTTAAGTCAAGGAATAGCGTCTTATGTGTATCAACCTGATTCATAACCCATAACACAGAACAAATGGAAATTGTTGGTTCTGTTAGGATGATGTAATCAGTTGTCCCCCTTGTTTACAGGTCAAGGCTATACAGACGAAATTCAGATCACAAGCAGTGAACTGCAGCAGCTGATTAATGAAGGCAAGCTCAACATGGATAATATCACAGACCCTTCTATACTGAATCACTTGATTACCGAGCAGCCCATGAACAGTATGTATAAATATTAACATCATTCAATACTACATCAGTTAACAGACGGTTAAGAAGTCAATTTGGGAATTATGAGACTGATCGTTTTTAGGAACAGAGAGTTCGATTCTCCTTAGAGGGCATGTCTCGGATAAACATGGATAGCGGATTCATCCTGCACAACACACCTACATATATATATATATCTATAAACTACATTTTGAATACGTTTTTTCTTGAAGAATGATTTTTTTTCTAAAAGTGATTTCCCCAGATATGGGACTTGTGAAAACCATGGTTACGACATCAAACTACACCAAAAAATGCAAAAAAAACATAATTTTTAACCCAAAATTTCACCCATGCAAGTAGTATTTTTTTTCTTAAAACCTGTCTTAAATTAAATACTGTCTACTCTGTAACAGAAATACTCACGTTTTAGCATAGGTCATACCGGTGGATTTATTCACAATATTAACACATGTGCTGAGTACAAAATAGACTACATGAAAAGCTAGCTTTTGTTGTGTAGACACAGATTTGTAAATGGCCAAAAATGTTGTCTCAAACCAAGTTTGAATTATTTATTTTTTTCAATGTGAAGCCCAAATAGTCCACTTCATCATGTATATGCCAATTTTAGTGCTGATTTGTTTTGATACATGTAATATTACAGGGGTTATTCATTGTACAAAAATATATATATCACCCATGGCCACCGTACACTACCTGTACACTGCTAATTAAGCCCAAGCTAATACAGATGTCATAAGCTCAAGTTTGGTAGTCGTATGATTTCAGTGACTATTCCAGACGATGACCCTACCTTACAAGTTTGGTAGTCATATGTTTCAGTGACTATTCCAGGCGATGACCCTACCTTACAAGTTTGGTAGTCATATGATTTCAGTGACTATTCCAGGCGATGACCCTACCTTACAAGTTTGGTAGTCATATGTTTCAGTGACTATTCCAGGCGATGACCCTACCTTACAAGTTTGGTAGTCATATGATTTCAGTGACTATTCCAGGCGATGACCCTACCTTACAAGTTTGGTAGTCATATGTTTGTGTGACTATTCCAGGCGATGACCCTACCTTACAAGTTTGGTAGTCATATGTTTCATTGACTTTTCCAGACGATGACCCTACCTTACAAGTTTGGTAGTCGTATGATTTCAGTGACTATTCCAGGCGATGACCCTCCCTTACAAGTTTGGTAGTCATATGATTTCAGTGACTATTCCAGGCGATGACTCTACCTTACAAGTTTGGTAGTCATATGTTTCATTGACTTTTCCAGACGATGACCCTACCTTACAAGTTTGGTAGTCATATGTTTCAGTGACTATTCCAGGCGATGACCCTACCTTACAAGTTTGGTAGGCATATGATTTCAGTGACTATTCCAGGCGATGACCCTACCTTACAAGTTTGAATTTAGAAGACTTAAAGTGTTTGAAAATTTTGAAGAATTTTCGTCATATTTATGTTATGTTATGAGAACCATTTTTAATCTGCCAGTCACACCAACAATGCCTGCAGTCCCAACCAATCCAGGCTTTGGAGGTCAAACTCAAGTCAAACCAGGAGGCTCACGACCTGTCATTCGGCAGGGCAGTAGAGGAGGCACAAAGCAGGCAACGACTGATGGTGTGTATGTTGAAATTGTTGAACAGCCGAAACAAAGAGGGTTACGATTCCGTTACGAATGCGAGGGACGATCAGCAGGCAGCATTCCAGGGGACAAAAGCACTACAGAGAGGAAGACCTTCCCAACAATCAAAGTAAGATCACAATCAATTACTGTACTAGCTGTGTGTATAGTGATCCAAGAACTCTTCATTGTAGAAGTGTTATGTACCGGTATTACTAAATTCAGTAAGCTGATAGTAATGGATTTGTGTAACCTCAGGAGTTGTTTACTTGTTATATAGAATATTGTTCTCAAAATGTTGAAAGATGTAATTCTCTAGAAACATTTCCCATAGTGTCACAACTATTAAGGACTTAAGTAATGATAACTGTTTCCTCCCACTACTACAGATTGTAAACTACAGCGGAACAGCTGTTGTAGTGGTCTCCTGTGTAACCAAAGATGCACCCTATGAGCCTCACCCTCACAATCTCGTAGGGCGCGACTGTAAACGAGGAGTGTGTACACTCAAGGTCAAGGACACAAACACTGTCAGGTAGGTTTATATATTAGATTATACACTGGCCTGCATAAAAAATACCCAGATGAAGTCAAAGTCAAAGAAAAAAATCAAAGCGTGTGTTATTCACATGTTCTGTCGCTGATTAATAATAATTTACTTTGTGAAAATCACAAAACATTTACTTAAATTTATTTGAAAAAAACATTCACTTTCTTTTCAGTTTTCCACACCTTGGAATCCAGTGTGCCAAGAAGAAGGATGTAGAGAGCAACTTGAAACAGAGAAAAGAGATTAATGTTGATCCCTATCAGAGTAAGTGGATGTTGATCCGTATCAAAGTAAAGGATGTTGATCCCTATCAGAGTAAGTGGATGTTGATCCCTATCAGAGTAAGTGGATGTTGATCCGTATCAGAGTAAGTGGATGTTGATCCGTATCGAAGTAAAGGATGTTGATCCGTATCGAAGTAAGAGGATGTTGTTCCATATCGGAGTAAGTGGATGTTGATCCCTATCAGAGTAAGTGGATGTTGATCCGTATCAAAGTAAAGGATGTTGATCTGTATCGAAGTAAGAGGATGTTGATCCCTATCAGAGTAATAGGATGTTGATCCCTATCAGAGTAAGTGGATGTTGATCCGTATCAAAGTAAAGGATGTTGATCTGTATCGAAGTAAGAGGATGTTGATCCCTATCAGAGTAATAGGATGTTGATCCCTATCAGAGTAAGTGGATGTTGATCCGTATCGAAGTAATAGGATGTTGATCCCTATCAGAGTAAGTGGATGTTGATCCCTATCAGAGTAAGTGGATGTTGATCCGTATCGAAGTAAAGGATGTTGATCCGTATCGAAGTAAGAGGATGTTGATCCGTATTGAAGTAAGAGGATGTTGATCCGTATCGGAGGAAGAGGATGTTGATCCGTATCGAAGTAATAGGATGTTGATCCATATCGGAGTAAGAGGATGTTGATCCATATCGGGGTAAAAGGTTGTTGATCCGTATCGGAGTAAATGGATGTTGATCCGTATCGTAGTAATATGCTGTTGATCCGTATCAGAGTAAGAGGATGTTGATCCGTATCGAAGTAAGAGGATATTGATCCATATCGGAGTAAGAGGATGTTGATCCATATCGGAGTAAGAAGATGATCTAGATCTGTCCAAAATGACATGTTGTCACATGGTGCCTCCAGTTCACAAACAGTGGAAGAAAGATTTGAATAATTTGACATCAAATCATTTTAATATACCAAATACATCTAAATATACCAAATACATCTAAATATACCAAATACATCTAAAACCTATTTCTACCCTGTTGTTCATTGTTGTTTAAGTCCGATGGTTAGGCTGATTGGTGTTGTTTGTTGTAGGTGGATTCAAACACATTCCCAAGGCTGCAAACATGGATCTGAATGTAGTGAGACTGTGTTTCCAGGTTTTCCTGCCAGACGAGTCGGGAAAGATATCTCGAATCGTTCCTCCGGTAGTCTCCCTTCCCATCCACGACAAAAGTAAGTCATCAGATAAACCATTTTAAATGTCGGTGTGCATCAAGTTTCATCGTCACTGAATTATACCTGTCTGTAAGGAAGTGGTAAGATTGGGGGATTGGTTTGATTGTCACTGAATTATACCTGTCTGTAAGGAAGTGGGAAGATTGGGGGATTGGTTTGATTGTCACTGAATTATACCTGTCTGTAAGGAAGTGGGAAGATTGGGGGATTGGTTTGATTGTCACTGAATTATACCTGTCTGTAAGGAAGTGGGAAGATTGGGGGATTGGTTTGATTGTCACTGAATTATACCTGTCTGTAAGGAAGTGGGAAGATTGGGGGATTGGTTTGATTGTCACTGAATTATACCTGTCTGTAAGGAAGTGGGAAGATTGGGGGATTGGTTTGATTGTCACTGAATTATACCTGTCTGTAAGGAAGTGGGAAGATTGGGGGATTGGTTTGATTGTCACTGAATTATACCTGTCTGTAAGGAAGTGGGAAGATTGGGGGATTGGTTTGATTGTCACTGAATTATACCTGTCTGTAAGGAAGTGGGAAGATTGGGGGATTGGTTTGATTGTCACTGAATTATACCTGTCTGTAAGGAAGTGGGAAGATTGGGGGATTGGTTTGATTGTCACTGAATTATACCTGTCTGTAAGGAAGTGGGAAGATTGGGGGATTGGTTTGATTGTCACTGAATTATACCTGTCTGTAAGGAAGTGGGAAGATTGGGGGATTGGTTTGATTGTCACTGAATTATACCTGTCTGTAAGGAAGTGGGAAGATTGGGGGATTGGTTTGATTGTCACTGAATTATACCTGTCTGTAAGGAAGTGGTAAGATTGGGGGATTGGTTTGATTGTCACTGAATTATACCTGTCTGTAAGGAAGTGGGAAGATTTGGGGATTGGTTTGATTGTCACTGAATTATTCTTGTCTGTAAGGAAGTGGGAAGATTGGGGGATTGGTTTGATTGTCACTGAATTATACCTGTCTATAAGGAAGTGGGAAGATTTGGGGATTGGTTTGATTGTCACTGAATTATTCTTGTCTGTAAGGAAGTGGGAAGATTGGGGGATTGGTTTGCTAAATTGATGTAAATGTTGATGTGTAGTTGCAGTTGCCCAAGTCTTTAAAAAACCTTAATCTTTAGTATTCCCTTTAGTAAAGAATCTTAAAAGATATTAATTTGACTGTTTAATAATTTTCTTGAATAGTTTCCCTAATACACAAGTGCTATCAATTATTGTATTGTGTAACTCTTAAATTTCACCTTGGTTAACAACCACAAGACTGAGTCAACATTAAAACGAGATATGTCACAGGTGGAACTCTTTTTGGAAAAACCCACATGTCACAGTAAGGTAGGATACATCTTGAACCCTTTTTTGTTTTGTAGAGGCCTTAAATGAGCTTGTGATATGTCGTGTGGACAGGTCATCGGGAAAGGCAAAGGGTGGCGATGAGGTGTTCCTTCTGTGTGAGAAAATTAACAGAGGTAAGTGGTCAAACACATACTAATGTTTTATCTATAAGAATGTGTTATACTATTCTCTGTTTAAGCCTTCCAACAAATATAATCTACACCAAGCAGCGTTAATGACATATTATTTCATATTTATTGTAACTAGTGATGGTTTTGTGAAGGCAGTGAATGACACATTGATTGTAACTAGTGATGGTTTGGTTAAGGAAGTGAATGACACATTAATTGTAACTAGTGATGGTTTGGTTAAGGAAATGAATGACGCATTAATTGTAACTAGTGATGGTTTGGTTAAGGAAATGATTGACACATTAATTGTAACTAGTGATGGTTTGGTTAAGGAAATGAATGACAGATTAATTGTAACTAGTGATGGTTTGGTTAAGAAAATGAATGACACATTAATTGTAACTAGTGATGTTTTGGTTAAGGAAATGAATGACACATTAATTGTAACGAGTGATGGTTTGGTTAAGGAAATGAATGACAGATTAATTGTAACTAGTGATGGTTTGGTTAAGAAAATGAATGACACATTAATTGTAACTAGTGATGTTTTGGTTAAGGAAATGAATGACACATTAATTGTAACGAGTGATGGTTTGGTTAAGGAAATGAATGACACATTAATTGTAACGAGTGATGGTTTGGTTAAGGAAATGAATGACGCATTAATTGTAACTAGTGATGGTTTGGTTAAGGAAATGAATGACGCATTAATTGTAACTAGTGATGGTTTGGTTAAGGAAGTGAAAGACACATTCCTTTGTGAGGGTTGGTTTGCTAACATCAGTTGTAAATTCATACACATTGTACCATGTATCTATAGATACATTTCACGATTATTTCACTACTTGAAGGACAGAGAGCACCGGTATGATGATAACAAGTAGCTGTTGTAATAAGCTTGACCACATAGTGAAGGTACAATGTATGTGGTCAGCTTAACCCTTTTACCCCTATGTAACTTTAGTAGACTCTTCAATGCATTGATCTGGATGAGTCCATTTTTGTCTACAGTGGTGAAAGGGTTAACAGGATATCTAGATTAACAATTGCTGTAGAAGCAGGTGAAAGGTCATATATACCTTAGGGCAGTGTTTATATTTCAAAGACGATACCGAAGGTCATATACTGTATAATGCTTAGATTTCACAGAGGTTAAAGTTCAAAAAGTCAGATACTGTGTAGTGTTTATATATTTCCTGGAGGTCAAAGGTCATACGGTAGATATTGTGAAGTGTTTACTGTTTTATATTTCATGAAGGTCAAAGGTCATTATGCAAGATACTATGCAAAATTTAAGTTTTGTGTCAGATTAAAACCGATTAGATTTGTTTTAGAAACAAAACCACTGATATGATCCTGTCAAGTTTAAACACTACTAGTACAGCTGGTCTATTGTGTACAGGAGAAGGAGTAGTTTGAGTAAATTTATGCCAGATTCTATTTGATCAAACAAAACTGTCCACTGGTACATAAGGTTGTTGAGAAGATGAAAAACCTTGAAAGAGATTGATATTTGAATACTTTTCCTATTGGAATTTCAGAGGATATTGGAGTTCGATTTTACAAAGAGAACGATGCTAACGAGTCTGTAGTGGAATGGGAGGAATATGGAGACTTTAGTCAGAATGACATTCATCGACAGGTTAGTAGATCTGTTTAGTTCTCAAGTATCCTTAGTGCTGAGGTTACTCTAGTTCTCAAGTATCCTTAGTGCTGAGGTTACTCTAGTTCTTTATCAGAATACATCTAATCGTTCATGGAGTTATACAATTATACAGTAGGTGTTTACAGACAGACCTGATGTCAAACATCATGTAACTGTCTATACAATTATACAGTAGGTGTTTACAGAGAGACCTGATGTCAAACATCATATAACTGTCTATACAATTATACAGTAGGTGTTTACAGACAGACCTGATGTCGAACATCATATGACTGCATTATGAATGGTCATTTATTGCAGTACGCCATCGTGTTCAAAACCCCACCGTACAAAGACACCTACATCACAAGACCAGTGGAGGTGAAAATGCAGTTAAAGCGTATGAACGACACAGAAACCAGTGATCCTATTCCATTCACCTATATGCCGGAAGATCCCGGTAAGTTTCTCAAAAACTGAGATTGAAAGTCTTGTATTGGCATTCTCAGGTTTAACAACTTCAGTGTAGACCCTTCGACAACAAAATGGTGGGAACTTAGCAACATCTGGATGGATATGACTTTATCAAAATAGCAGAAAGGGCCTCATTTTTTATTTCATGGAGATGTGTTTGATCCTATTAGGTGAAGAAAGTATTTCAGTCATCATTTGCTGTAGAAGTATGTACTTTTAGTGGAGAAAGTAGTTCAGTCATCATTTGCTGTAGAAGTATGTCCTTTTAGTGGAGAAAGTATTTCAGTCATCATTTGCTGTAGAAGTATGTACTTTAGTGAAGAAAGTATTTCAGTCATCATTTGCTGTAGAAGTATGTACTTGTTGCAAACAATTATTTACTGAACATACACTTAAGAAAAGACGGAAAAAATATCTATAATTTTATTTTTTCTGGTTAAGTGAATCTGCTTTTAATGTAAACTTGTTTTGATACTGTGCCATTGTATGTGTTAACGAAGTGATCTCCAGCCTTAAAGTGATATTCTACTCAACTCTATCATGTTTACGGGCGATGATGTAGGTGATCTTTGCTGTGACTGTTAAGGCTATATATGCTTTGTTCCGTCAACTGAAAGACCATCACTGATATACAGTAAAACCCCATTATACTTCCACTATTTGTGCAGTATTTGGCCAGGTACTGGCCTCAGGTCAGTATACTTCCACTATTTGTGCAGGATTTGGCCAGGTACTGGCCTCAGGTCGGTATACTTCCACTATTTGTGCAGTATTTGGCCAGGTACTGGCCTCAGGTCAGTATACTTCCACTATTTGTGCAGTATTTGGCCAGGTACTGACCGGTGGTCAGTGGTTTTTCTCGAGATACTTCAGTTTTCCTCCACCACCGAAAACCGAGCACGTCCTTAAATGACCGTAGCTGTTAGTAGAATGTTACACACAAAGAAATCAAACTAAATGTTGATTAGGTGAATCATAGAGAGATGGAGATTTATCAGAGGGGGAAACATGAAATGTGAAACAATGGACATTGCTTTGAGGTCATACAGTATTCAAGTCATTCTGAATGAGAGATTTATCTGTTAAGTCACAAGTATTATGTGTTACAGATAGTATACATTCTTCAGAGATACTGACAGAGGTGTGAAAATCTCATACGGCCTGCAGAAATAACAAATATCGTCAAATACAGCTGGTCTGATGGTGTTGTGTTATCTTTCAGATCCAGATCGACTGATTGAGAAGCGAAAGCGGAAGGCCGAAACATTGAGCAGCTATGGCATTTTTGGGGACGGTAAGTTTCACTTTGTCATCTTCAGTAGGAATCAGGTCATATGAGTTTAGTCAATAAATTTACCTCAGTATAAAAATGAGATCAGGGTAATATAGCTTTGTATGAAATGATTGGAATTGTTTGTTTTTCTTCATATACATGTACAGTACAGCTAGAGACATGTTTGAAATTCTATGAGTTTGAATTTCCCTGGGAAGACAACTGTAAAAATAGTAAAAGTTAATTGACTATGATAAACATGATTATTGTGGGGAATTTATATTAATTATAAAGCTAGTGAATGTAGATCTATTTTTCTTACGTAGAGGTATATATATATTTTTATAACGTTGTTGAGAACTTTTCTTTTTATAATATATATATAGGCAATGAAAGGAAATGTTCCTTATTTGGTGGTTCAAAAACAGCACTGGCATTGAAAATTATCTGTTTTAGTTTTGACACACAGCAGGATTGTTAAAAAAGTAAAATGTACTAAATCACATTTAATTTGGTATAACACAGGTTTGCAGTCCTTATCACCGGATGACATCAAACAGAGGCTGAAGGTGAAGGCCACCAAATCAAGAATCAAGCAAGAAAAACCGGAAAGTAACAGTAAGTTAAAACTGTTAGTGGTTTTTGTCATAGCACTATTTTACTATCATACATGTTCTGAGTAGATGAGTTGTGGTTATGTCAAAGTGGTTTTTGTCATAGCACTATTTTACTATCATACATGTTCTGAGTAGATGAGTTGTGATTAAGTCAACCTTGTGATGAAATGAACTCAACATCCCAGTTTTAAGAATAAACAGGCTGATGTGTTCTATGGTGAGGAGGGTATGGACAGGGATCTCATCCCGTGGAGGACACCCGCAGTATTGATTAGACACTGGTAGATAGGGGATACAACATAAATTAGTCCAACACAATACACTTAACTGTTAATTTAAATTTAAGGAAATCTCCTCAATAATCTTTGCGATAATTACCACCAAAAGAAGTGTTGCTTTTTACGGTCACTATATCAAAATATTAAAAATTTGGGCATGTTGCTTGTACATTGTATCACTCCTAAGTCTTTGCTTTTTCTTCCAGACTTTGACTTGCCAAATTACTCATTCAACAATCTTGGAGCATCTGTAATGCAGACCGAGGTGCCCATCACAGCGCCATCATCTATGAATGTGCGAACAGCAGACAATTCAGGCATGGGTAGCGTTACTGTAACACCGACAGAGTCTGTGAGACAACAGCTGGCAAGTCTTCCTGAAAACCAGCAATTTGAAATCCTCCGTCAGTTAGCCATGAACAAGCTGCAACAAGAAGCTTTACAGAAACAACAGCAACAGCAACCCGGCAACATCCCAGTTCCCTCATCCTCTGTGCCATTTGCTGACCTCTTCCAGGCACAGAATCAGCAACAGATTGTACAGCCAACCAACTCAGGTAGTAATGTGTTGCTTGCTGATGTTTCTATGCAACAGGGCCTGCAGGGGCTGATGTCGGGGGCAACACCACAAGACCAGACAGGTGGGCAGACAATGGACTTGAACATGTTGCAGACATATCTCGGTGACCAGGGTACAAATGTGTCATTTGAGAGTATTGAGGGACTATCTGGCAATCTGCTCAACATCAGCTATGATCCGAATGTAGCGGCCATGGAGAACGTGATGAGTGAGACGAGCCAGGCGATACAGGGTCTGAGTCAGTCTGGGTCGTAGTGGACATAGGACACACACAACTGTTGTTGTTGATGAAGACACACACAACTGTTGTTGTTGTTGTTAATGAGGACACACGTGACTGTTGTTGTTGATGAGGACACACGTGACTGTTGTTGTTGTTGATGAAGACACGCAACTGTTGTTGTTAATGAGGACACACGCGACTGTTGTTGTTGATGAAGACACACGCGACTGTTGTTGTTGTTGATGAAGACACGCAACTGTTGTTGTTAATGAGGACACACGCAACTGTTGTTGTTGATGAAGACACACGCGACTGTTGTTGTTGTTAATGAGGACACACGTGACTGTTGTTGTTGATGAGGACACACGTGACTGTTGTTGTTGTTGATGAAGACACGCAACTGTTGTTGTTAATGAGGACACACGCGACTGTTGTTGTTGATGAAGACACACGCGACTGTTGTTGTTGTTGATGAAGACACGCAACTGTTGTTGTTAATGAGGACACACGCAACTGTTGTTGTTGATGAAGACACACGCGACTGTTGTTGTTGTTAATGAGGACACACGTGACTGTTGTTGTTGATGAGGACACACGTGACTGTTGTTGTTGTTGATGAAGACACGCAACTGTTGTTGTTAATGAGGACACACGCGACTGTTGTTGTTGATGAGAGATTTGAATACTAGTGTTGTAGCTTTATGTAATATAAAGCAGTGTTTTAGTAACATCGTGTGGAATGTCCAAATGTTTGCATTAAAAACAGCAAAATAAAATGTAAGAAAGCAATACACTGTATGAACAAGTCTCCGACTGTGGTATACACATTCCACATACACGGGTTGGCCCTGTGCGACGCTGGTTCTGTGTTCACGAGTTCACAGGTAAACCCTAACAAAAGGGGGATTGGTGTGACGTTCCAGGATGACCTATACACAATGACCATGATGTGTAAGGGGGATATATTTATGGTTGGACATTGTAACACACTGTCATTATTATTAGTAGTGTGCTGTCCAATACTAATCCAATTTTTTTTAAATTGATTTACACTTAAGACGTTATAGGTGTCATGCAATGGACAACATCATCATGATTTTGCTAGCGAGTTTGACATGTAAAACCTGTTTGATTGCTCCTGACTACCCAGCTGTACCAAATGACAACACCCAATATTGAGACAGATTATTTGTTTTAATGGACCAACATATTAGTTATAATTGAGTCTTCCAAGCTCAGAGGTATGAGTTGTTGAACCAATAAATGTTCCCTCCTTAAACGGAGGCACATTCATAGTTATCCATGTAACTGCTATATTACCTTTAAATAATTGTTGTTTTGGTAATTTCCCAGTACAAAATAACATCAAGTGGCAGGACGTCATGAACGGGAAGTCGCTCAGTTTTGGTTTCTTTACTGTCCCGTAAGCAGAACACGGAATGAACATTCTGATTTTGCTCGGGTCCCACAATAGACATCACTTGACGACAACAGGTAGTGGGAAGCAGCAGATCTTTCCCCAAATCTGCACAGGGTAGAATCAGGTCAACGTTAACGGTGGCCGGGTGTAATGGTGGTCCAGCGTTTCTCGTAGTGCACATGTTTTAATCAAAGTCTGAAGCTTGTAGATACACAACAAGCTATCCATTATGAATCATGATCAGTCCTCACTCTCTACATATACCCCTTTATTAACAGTGCTTATAAAGTGCTGAAAACTTTCACGATTTTTATCAAAACTCGTCCAACAAAGACAATGTATGATAAGTAGGCTAGGTAATCCAGAACTCTGTAAATACCATCCAAAGGATGACGAGGGCATTCTGTAATCCAGAACTCTGTAAATACCATCCAAAGAATGACGAGGGCATTCTATGTGAATTTGATTCTGACGAGCAATGCTCTAGAAACATGTGGTTCCTGTGATAGAAAGGTTCTGTAACATTTCAGGATTGTAGTAATATTACATTGTAACACATATATCTATACACATGTATGTTTATTGTACTGTTGATCATGTTACGGGAATCTTGTGAAAATTCAATATTGATAATGAGGAATCTTTGTGTTCCTCCCATCACTACAAACAGAATCTGTCGTATAGGATATACAGCCATTATTTGCTGTATTAAATAGGATATACAGACGTTATTTGCTGTATTAAATAGGATATACAGCTATATTTGCTGTATTAAATTTGAAAAGTTGGTACAGTGTCATACAGATGTGATAAACAGTATCCGGTTCAATGCTATTTCTACGTGTTTTAATATGCTTTTCCTTCATATTTTAAAGAAAAAGTAATTTTCAAACTGATTGAAAATCTTTGACATTATGAACAGTTTAAGAATGAATTTTAATGTAAATTGCCTGATCAGGAATGGAGGTTTGAAACCAGTTGTATGAGATTTTGTTGTTGTATAGTGCTATCCTCGATCACAGAACATTTTAATTCTAGCTATATAACAAGCCTGTTGTTGATCTGTTATTTTATTACTTGTTAGAGTTGTTTTATTCTATATATATTCACACTGTTACCTTTATATATTTTCTTACTGCTTGTCTTCTGTCGTTTTCCCCAAAAAATGAAAGACACAATTTATGTCCAACATCTATGTAGTAAGCCTGCTGAAATTCACAACACGTATTGTATCAGTATGTCAAAACAGTTGAATACCAATACAATTCAAACGGTTCAATAATTTTAAAGTGTGAAATGCTCTCTGAAAAAAAAATGAAACAAAACACTTTGTAGGGTTTTTGCTAAGACAATTTTCCAAGTTTTTATTTATTTTCAAGTGAATATTACCTTGTAATATAAATACATTCAAAATGGATTTCTTAGGTGAAATAACAGTTGAAATGTTAATAGAAATCTTAAGGTTATATGACTAAACAAGGTAGTTCAGGTGAAATTGGACAGTCATATCTAGCATTAGATATGAATCTTGTTAATATTTATGTTTATTTTATGGTCAATATTCATCTGCTTCACGGTGAATATTTACGTCCTTTAATTGAATGTTTTCTGGCACAGGAGTATGGTGAATATTTTACTGTTTTGGTGAATCGCTTACAGTGAGAAAACCCTCACCTTTCACGGAATATAAAATGTGCATCGTCTGGTAGCTAAATATGGTGTTAACTTTGTTTTCATCAAAGAACTTGTTGAAATGTAAACCGGTTCTGTAGTAAATTATGTATATATTTATGGTTAATTGTCAGAGAAACATGTAAATCATGAAGAAATCTAATTAAGTAGACTATCGTAGCATGGGTCCTCATTTTAGACCAAACACTTATTGATTATTTCAGTATCTAGTACTGGGATGAACATGTCCTTTTTTAATGCGTATATGAAGATTTTCAGACAAGAAAAGCATTTGACCTTGATGTATATTAAAATATGTATAACTATTTATCCTTGTATGTTTTCATTAATTATCCCCAACCACTGTAACAGGGCCGGGGATATGGTAATGCCCTCAGTCAGCTGTCTGTCTGTCTGAAGCATATTTGACCAGATATTGTTACAGCTAGGATCATAAAACATGGTATGCTGGTACGTTTTTGGAAGGTGTACGTCCTTGCATAACCAGAATATCAGTAAAACTGGTGGATAATGTTCATCATAACCAGAATATCAGTAAAGCTGGTGGATTATGTTCATTTGGACTGGAATAAAGGTTATGTGTTACCTATCTTGATATCCTATTACTGCCTGGTGCCATTGTTATCTCTAACATTACTTAACTGTGTGAAGTGAACGAACTACAGCATGGTACACAACAAACTATGTTTCATTCCACATTTACCTTTGGAGATATACAAGTTACGACTGGGTTAAACAAGTCAGAAGTTATGACCAAGAAAATGGATTTGACCTCAATGTGGCCTTGACCTTTGGTGTTTAGACCCAAAAGTCGTATGCCCCACTGCCCTTCAATCCTACACATAAATCTTAAGTTATCTTCATCAAGCCATAAGTTATCAAACTAAAAATTTCATTGACCTTCGATCTAAATAATACATTGTATCTTGACCTTGTATGTACCGATCCAATTGTGGTATGGGACACACAGCCATTCATTCTACATATATCTTAAAGATTATATTTATATTTTTTAACAGAGTGATGTTATTGCCTGGACAATGAATTTGACCTTTGACTTCAATGTGACCTTGACATTTGGCAAACAAACTCAGTAGTTGTACACAGTACACTCCTGCATATATGGCTTCATGAAGTGATCGGAACAGCAAGTTGAGGTATTCAAGGAGCATAACAATATGTTACTGTGACCTACATTTTGAAAACTGCAAAATATGTGAGACACCACTTGTTGGAAGAGTCTCTCCTACATCATTTCAGCTGTGATCGTCGAAGTTGGTATGCTGGTACATCTTGGGAAGGCTGAGTGTCATGTATATGATATGTCAATCATTATATCTTGTTTCATGTCATCTACTAATTATAGGACATACATGATGCACTGGACACATCACAGGGCCTTTATAGGGACTGTCCTCTATAGGACTAACATAACCCTCAAT
>NW_018404696.1:632359-632789 GCF_002113885.1 Mizuhopecten yessoensis
ACTGTCCTCTATAGGACTTACATAACCATCAATAGGACACAACATAGGACCTTTATAGGGCCTGTCCTCTATAGGTCTAACATAACCCTCAATAGGATACAACATAGGACCTTTGTAGGAGTGTCCTCTACAGGACATACATAACAATCAATAGGACACAACATAGGACCTTTGTAGGGACTGTCCTCTATAGGACTAACATAACCCTCAATAGGATACAACATAGGACCTTTATAAGGACTGTCCTCTATAGGACTAACATAACCCTCAATAGGATACAACATAGGACCTTTATAGGGACTGTCCTCTACAGGACTTACATAACCCTCAATAGGATACAACATAGGACCTTTGTAGGAGTGTCCTCTACAGGACTTACATAACAATCAATAGGACACAACATAGGACCTTTGTAGGGACTGTCCTCTAT
>NW_018404696.1:635819-750218 GCF_002113885.1 Mizuhopecten yessoensis
AAACATAACCCTCAATATGTCACAACATAGGACCTTTGTAGGGACTGTCCTCTATAGGACTAACACAACCCTCAATAGGACACAACATAGGACCTTTGTAGGCACTGTCCTCTACAGGACTAACATGACCCTCAATGGGACACAACATAGGACCTTTATAGGAACTGTGTCTATAGGACTAACATAACCTCATTAGGACAGTAGGGACTGTCCTCTATAGGACCAACATAACCTCAATAGGACACAATATAGGCCCTTTGTAGGACTGTCCTCTACCGGACTTACATAACCCTCAATAGGACACAATATAGGACCTTTGTAGGGACTGTCCTCTATAGGACCAACATAACCTCAATAGGACACAACATAGGACCTTTGTAGGGACTGACCTCTATAGGACTAACATAACCTCAATAGGACACAACATAGGACCTTTGTAGGCACTGTCCTCTACAGGACTAACATGACCCTCAATGGGACACAACATAGGTCCTTTGTAGGGACTGTCCTCTACAGGACGAACATAACCCGCAATAGGACACAACATAGGACCTTTATAGGGACTGGCCTCTATAGGACTAACATAACCTCATTAGGACAGTAGGGACTGTCCTCTATAGGACTAACATAATCTCAATAGGACACAACATAGGACATTTGTAGGGACTGTCCTCTACAGGACGAACATAACCCGCAATAGGACACAACATAGGACCTTTGTAGGCACTGTCCTCTACAGGACTAACATGACCCTCAATGGGACACAACATAGGTCCTTTGTAGGGACTGTCCTCTACAGGACTTACATAACCCTCAACAGGACACAACATAGGACCTTTATAGGGACTGTTCTCTATAGGACTAACATAACCCTCAATGGGACACAATATAGGACCTTTGTAGGGACTGTCCTCTATAGCACTAACATAACCTCAATAGGACACAATATAGGCCCTTTGTAGGACTGTCCTCTACAGGACTTACATATCCCTCAATAGGACACAACATAGGACATTTGTAGGGACTGTTCTCTACAGGACTAACATAACCCTAAATGGGACACAACATAGGACCTTTGTGGGGAATGTCATCGACAGGACTAACATAACCCTCAATAGGTCACAACATAGGACCTTTGTAGGGACTGTCCTCTACAGGACGAACATAACCCGCAATAGGACACAACATAGGACCTTTATAGGGACTGGCCTCTATAGGACTAACATAACCTCATTAGGACAGTAGGGACTGTCCTCTATAGGACTAACACAACCCTCAATAGGACACAACATAGGGCCTTTGTAGGCACTGTTCTCTACACGACTAACATAACCCTCAATAGGTCACAATAACCCTCTATAGGACTAACATAACCCTCAATGGGACACAACGTAGGACCTTTGTAGGGACTGTTCTCTTTAGGACTAACATAACCCTCAATAGGGCACAACATAGGACCTTTATAGGGACTGTCCTCTACAGGACTAACATGACCCTCAATGGGACACAACATAGGTCCTTTGTAGGGACTGTCCTCTACAGGACGAACATAACCCGCAATAGGACACAACATAGGACCTTTATAGGAACTGTGTCTATAGGACTAACATAACCTCAATAGGACACAACATAGGACCTTTATAGGAACTGTGTCTATAGGACTAACATAACCTCAATAGGACACAACATAGGACATTTGTAGGGACTGTCCTCTACAGGACTAACATAACCCTAAATGGGACACAACATAGGACCTTTATAGGGACTGTTCTCTATAGGACTAACATAACCCTCAATAGGACACAACATAGGACCTTTATAGGAACTGTGTCTATAGGACTAACATAACCTCATTAGGACACAATATAGGAATATAAAGAATTTAACAAAATCCTGAATCTTTGTACAAGCTAGGTGCCCTCTGTAGGACAAACTAGGAGTTTTATAGGTTCTGCCTTAATTGTAGTTCCAGCACAAATGAAAACAAGCATCTATGTTAGATTATTTAAACTTTTTAAACATAAATATGATGTATCCTTTGTATATATTTCTAAATATAGTCATGGGTATATCCACTCTTTGTCTTATCTGTGATGTCAAAAATCCAAAACTATTATTTATCAGTTATATTAAGGATAATGTTTTCTGTAAGTGACAGTGATGTTTTCTGTAAGTGATGGTGATGTTTTCTGTAAGTGACGGTGATGTTTTCTGTAAGTGTTGCTGATGTTTTCTGTAAGTGTTGCTGATGTTTTCTGTAAGTGATGGTGATGTTTTCTGTAAGTGATGCTGATGTTTTCTGTAGGTGTGTTTTCTGTAAGTGACGGTGATGTTTTCTGTAAGTGACAGTGATGTTTTCTGTAAGTGTTGCTGATGTTTTCTGTAAGTGATGGTGATGTTTTCTGTAAGTGATGCTGATGTTTTCTGTAGGTGTGTTTTCTGTTGAATCAGATGACCTATTTAGGTTTCTAAAGATCCAATTTTGAAATGAATTTTTTATTAAAAAGTTTATAGGTCATATTTCATGAGCCACACAAAACACAAGTCAAGAGTGAGTCTACCAAGTTTTAGCAGTTATCTCTACTTCTTGTTTTTTTTCTCAAATTTAATTAATGCAGAGAACAGCTTAAACTGTGACATTTTACAAAATTATTATTTATCAATAAGGTGTCAATACATGTACTTGTTCAGACGTGACTAGATTTTATCACAGCTAGGGTTTCTCTTAAAAGATTTTTTTTCAAATATGAGTAAAAATACTTTATGACATAAAATACAGGATACAATTGTTTGCTATGAGACATGAGGACTCTCAAGTTGTACGCTACACTAACACATTGTACTGTAAAGGGTCACCATCCTGGTTCAGTAGAGGACAAAAAAAGTGTGGTTATCTTCAGTGTGATCTCACTCAATAGAACAACAAACTGAACCTACGCAACACGCATACCAACTTACTGGTAGCTTTTTATAGATTTGAAGCAGGAAGTTACAAATTTGGAAGTTGTATTAAAAATAGCAACCTTCATGTAGGGAGTCCTATCCAGCCAATGGGGAAGATCAGAACAGCTATTTTCAGATCCAGTATATAAATGTTCATGTAACGGTGTAGTATGGTAATAAAACCTGTTAGAAGTTTACACTGGGGTGGGGACATGACCACCAGTATGTCTGTAGTTCCCCTCCTCTATATGTAGAAGGTTACACTGGGGCGGGGACATGACACCAGTATGTCTGTAATTCCCCTCCCCTATATGTAGAAGTTTACACTGGGGCGGGGACATGACCACCAGTATGTCTGTAATTCCCCTCCTCTATATGTAGAAGGTTACACTGAAGCGGGGACATGACCCCCAGTATGTCTGTAATTCCCCTCCTCTATATGTAGAAGGTTACACTGAAGCGGGGACATGACCCCCAGTATGTCTGTAATTCCCCTCCTCTATATGTAGAAGGTTACACTGAAGCGGGGACATGACCCCCAGTATGTCTGTAATTCCCCTCCTCTATATGTAGAAGTTTACACTGGGGCGGGGACATGACCACCAGTATGTCTGTAATTCCACTGCCAATCAAATGTTTACAGGTGTTCATGCGATCTAATGTACACTAGCTTTTTCCTTCAAAAATGGTTAAGATGGTAAAGTGAGATGTTCCTGTAACTTTTGACCCTTTAACTTTGAAAAACGTCCCAAATTCAAACTATTTGAGGAACGTGATATTACCATATTATGGTGTAAATATTAACCAAATATATTAAAGGGTTTGTGAAATATCTTGTACACAATCATTTTACTTTAGACGGATGCAGGGACTCACCGACACACCGACAAAGCGACTACCAGGCACACTAATTTAACCCCACCCCCACTCCCTTGTCACTAAAGAGAGGTATAATTATGAGTTTGGTCCTTAAAAGGGTTTTTTCAATCCATTCAAAAGTATCTGTATCTGTACCCGATAGTTGCAACTTACCTTCCAATGCAGTTAAAGGATTCAAATTTGAATTTGTACAAAAAACAAGTTTGAATTTGTACACAAAACAAGTTTGAATTTGTACACAAAACAAGTTTGAAGTTGATGAAGGTTATTTTATTTGATCAAACAAATGCTACAACAGTAGTCTACAGGCTCAATGTTACTGCACTACTCCTTAAAGATATTTTGAAAAAGTTCTCAGCTTTTTTACACATTTGACCCTGTGATCAAGAAAGTAGGTCAAGTTCAGACAAACTTGATAGGTCTTCACAACAACACAAGTTACAGGCTTCATATGTGTCACTCTTAACCATATGGACCTTTTAGATATTGTTTAAAGATTTTAACACATTTATCCCTTGTGACCTTGAAAGTGGTTATTTATTGGAACACAGCACTTAGCAGGCTCTATTCTAACTTACTGATTTTTTCTCTCTCTAGGCCTTTTGGACAGACAGGGGTACATTCTTTATTTCTTCTCTATACAAGGGATTATAAATATTTAAACAAATTTCAACATTTGCAACACTTAGTGAAAATTTAGAGAGCAGAGTTCATATTGCTCTAGAACATTTTAACATACTTGATCCATGCCCTTGAAAGTGATTTTACACGATTCATTCCAACAAATTTATAGCCCTTTATCCCAGCATCCTACTTATAAAATATCACGATGATAGACCTCTTCTTTATTCTGAAGAAGATATTTAAATACTGTAAGCACATTTTACCCATTTGACCTGAAACATTTATCAGGGTACCCAGTAATATCTGTGTGTAAACCTTGTAGTGCTCAATGCCAGCAAGCTAATGGCCGACTATCAGGGCTCTTTGCCTTTTGGTCCCTAATAAGAAGTCACCTGGAATTGTAGGTTCTTTTTACATATTTGAACCCTGTAGTCTGGAATGTATATCAAGGTCGTTACAGATTTTATTTTGCAATCTTTGTAGCACAAGCTTCCGGCAACCATGTCTCTAGATGTTTGGTTCATCAGGGCGGTCCTTTGTTAACGTATATGTCCTCAGTGGACTTGAAAGAAGGCTGAAGTCATTTTTTATTTTTGCAAAATTATAAAGATGCATCCCCGGAAGCTACTAGACAAATATAATGACCTATGCCTTGTGGTTCGTAAGAAGAAGTTGTTTAAAGAAATATTTGTCTGATGATTCAACCCATTAACTCACATGTGCTTTGTGCCATATGAGATAACTTGGCAAGTTCAAATCTGACAACTGCTTCATTAGATGTCATTTCGAAACCACCATCAAATAAGTTTGCTGCCGCCTAATTGTATAATTGTGAATTTTGCTGTGTGTCAAATTTGATCCAGTTCCTTTGGTAAAATGTATAACAGGCAAGTTTCATGAAAATCTTATATTTCTTTTAAAAGATCTCATCTGTACCTGTAAAGTATATATGTGTATGTCAATAACATAGCAGTTGGGTATGACCTGTATAAATTGGTGCTGATCTAATCTGATCCCTGTCTTTAGTGGGTTTGATATATGATCCTGGCATTTCCTCTTTTAAATCATAGCTATCTACCCTGTCTAACCTAGACCCATTCTATTCTGGAAACTGACCTTTCACTTTTTCTGGTTGTCTGTCCCTGTTAAAGTGTTTTTTCTGGACATAAAATAAACAAACTGTTGGTTATCAATTTAAATTATTGTAAATATGTAACGAAACATTGATATTAAATATTTTCTTCATATTTTGTTATGGACATATTTGTATGAAATATGAGGTGGCCATTAGCAGCCATATAAAATTTAAAATTTAAAGCAAAATCAAAGCGTGGAGAAATTGATATGATATTATAGCTGTTTGTGGTAAGTTTCATGAAAATCAAAGCTTTCCTTTAAAAGTTATAACACAGAAACTAATTTAGTTGCTAAAATCAAAGATGATTGCTGGTGGCCATATTTAATTTTGATATTCAACCCAAAATCATATTTGAGTGGATAATTGATACAATAAGTATTTGAAAAGAGTTTCTTGAAAAACAGAGGATTGTTTAATGAGTTGTTGAATGGAACCCACTTTAAGTACCCAAACCCAAGCGGCCATATTTAATAGCAGATCCATTTCAAATAAATCTTGTTGATGTAACAGATACTGCGAGTTTTTGTAGAAAGTTGTATGAAACTCGAAGCTTTCCTTTGAGACTTATTGCACAGATACATGACACTTGCTACGGCAACGGAGTGATCTTTATGCTACCTTCACATTTACACGCATCACAAGAACTATAATACTCCAGTTCAATAGAAACCCTATTATATTTCAGTTCACTGAGTTGCCTTCAGGAAAACTTCTTTCTTTATTCTCAATATGGACAGTGTAAAAAATAATGCCTTAACACCAAATTTACTGATTTTTGTTTAATTGCAAGATGCCTAATTCAATTAAAATATTCCGTCAGTGTATTGTGCCATAGTTGTTTCCATGGTAACACATTCCTGACCTATCCTGTCACTGTACCAGATCAACACAAGTCGGCTGTACAGACTTCGGTGGCTGTCACGTTTCTGTCAACACTAGTGCTATCAGCTGTCTTCAAGGGAAGCGGGCCAGTCCAGTAATACAGACTAAATTAAAAATAAGAGAGAGTATTGTATTGGAGTAGGTAAATCACAGTAACTAAACATGTGATATAACATTTAATGCAGAAATACACATCTTGCAAAATTTATAATACTCACACTATTCAAGTTATAAGCTTAGGGCTTCATTTTTTCTTTCTTTTCTTGGTAGCATACATCCTGAACTCCTACATAAATTACAGGTATAATGTGTAAGGTAGCATACATCCTTAACTCTAACACAAATTACAGGTATATTGTGTAAGGTAGCATACATAAATTACAGGTATTATGTAATTAGGTAACATGTCCCTGAGACAGGTGTGACTACTTACTAGCACATCTAGCTGAAAGATGTCACATTCCACCCCTGTCAATGTGCTCATGTTTGGTGTGGTCCGGCCGAAGTCCCCATGAACAAACTCTTTTATATACCTGTCACTGTCAAGGGTTCAACTTTCAAACTTTTTCATCAATCACACTGTAAAACTCACGACTGACAAGTGATTTAAAATAAAACTCACGACTGACTAGTGACTTAAAATAAGACAAGACAAGAAATAGAAGTAGACAGATATTGACACAAAACATTTATAAAGGGATATATGACAACAACACTGACTCTTGATCTCTGAGCTACAATAGATGATTCAGTACATTGAATTAGTGTTTATAAGATGTTTATTCTTAAATTAGAATGAAGTGATACATGTATTTCTAGTAAAACAAATTGTGGATATTGATTTCTCCCGCCCTTTACAGGCGTGTCTCCCGCCCTTCACAGGTGTGTCTCCCGTTTAAGCCGGGAAAGATCCGCTTGTCAACCCCTAGGGGGAGATAGCCTTGTGCTGATTAGCACATGTTCAATTGTGACTTCATTAAAATGTGTCACTGGTATTTGTGACGCCATCAAAAGTGAATGACGATATTCATACCCCACATGTGTTTTTGTTTACAAACTTGGTAGATTATTGTTGGTGGAGGTGTGACTAAAATAATAAGATGGGAGAAAAATAATCATCCCCTACCTTGAGGGTGTAACAAAGAAATCTCCAACCCTCGGAGTGATTTTTGTTGGTTGTCTAAGAGCCTCGGGTTAAACAACCCAAAAAATCACCCCGAGGGTAGGAGATTTCTGTCACACCCTCAAGGTAGGGGAAGATTCTATTAATCATCACAAATATAGATACCCGTAATATTTTCTTAGTAATTTACAACATGAAATCAACAAAATAGTATTCTATAGGGTGTTTGTGAACAATACCCACTGCTCTGTAAGCATGAAGTTTTGTTGAGAAAGCACAGTAGTGTAAATCATCCACTGACATAAACACAAAATGGTGTCAATGTCATGTCTTGTTTTTATGTTAGCAACAAATAAATGTTGATGTTTGTCTACTAGCAATGATATTCATAAATAAAATATCAACAAAATAAAAAAACAAAGAAAGTCAGTGATAAAAGACACAGATAATATTATGATGACAGAGAGAAACTCGTCAAGGATAGCGAGAAACTCGTCAAGGATAGCGAGAAACTCGTCAAGGACAGAGAGACACTCGTCAAGGATAGAGAGAAACTCGTCAAGGATAGCGAGTAACTCGTCAAGGATAGAGAGACACTCGTCAAGGACATAGAGAAACTCATCAAGGACAGAGAGAAACTTGTCAAAGATAGAGAGAAAGTTGTCAAGGATAAAGAGAAACTCGTCAAGGACAGAGAGACACTTGTCAAGGATAGAGAGACAGTTGTCAAGGATAAAGAGAAACTCGTCAAGGACAGGAGTAACTCGTCAAGGATAGAGAGACACTCGTCAAGGATAAAGAGAAACTCGTCAAGGATAGCGAGTAACTCGTCAAGGATAGAGAGACACTCGTCAAGGATAGGATAGCAAGAAACTCATCAAGGATAGAGAGAAACTCGTCAAGGATAAAGAGAAACTCATCAAGGATAGAGAGAAGCTCGTCAAGGATAGCGAGAAACTCGTCAAGGATAGAGAGAAACTTGTCAAGGATAGGGAGAAACTCGTCAAGGATAGCGAGAAACTCGTCAAGGATAGAGAGAAACTCGTCAAGGATAGAGAGACAGTTGTCAAGGATAAAGAGAAAGTCGTCAAGGACAGAGAGAAACTCGTCAAGGACAGAGAGCAACTTGTCAAGGATAGAGAGAAAGTCGTCAAGGATAGAGAGAAACTCGTCAAGGATAGAGAGAAACTCGTCAAGGATAGAGAGAAACTTGTCAAGGACAGAGAGACACTCGTCAAGGACAGAGAGACACTCGTCAAGGACAGAGAGACACTTGTCAAGGATAGAGAGAAAGTCGTCAAGGACAGAGAGAAACTCGTCAAGGACAGAGAGAAACTTGTCAAGGATAGAGAGAAAGTCGTCAAGGATAGAGAGAAGCTCGTCAAGGATAGCGAGAAACTCGTCAAGGATAGAGAGAAACTTGTCAAGGATAGCGAGAAAGTCGTCAAGGATAGCGAGAAAGTCGTCAAGGATAGAGAGAAACTCGTCAAGGATAGAGAGACACTTGTCAAGGATAAAGAAAAAGTCGTCAAGGACAGAGAGACACTTGTCAAGGACAGAGAGACACTTGTCAAGGATAGAGAGACACTTGTCAAGGATAGAGAGACACTCTTCAAGGATAGAGAGTAACTCGTCAAGGATACGTTCCCGCTTGTGTTTCAAGGTTTAGTTTGAAGTGGTGGTCATCGATTCTCTCAGCAGACATTGTGTACACAGTTCTCTCCCTTGTGGCCAATGGACGTCTGACAAGGAAAAGAAAACAAGACTGACATCTGTATAACATGAAACTGTTTAAGTGTATTAGCCCACATTCAGGGTATTTGTGGTTATGGGGTGAAACCATTAACATTATATGTACAGTGAATACATGATTAGGTTCACATCATAACATGTATCATTTGTAACTTTGTCAGTACAGTATTACCTCATCACATACTAAAATGATCGTATCATTTGTAACTTTGTCACTACAGTATTACCTCATCACATGCTAAAATGATCGTATCATTTGTAACTTTGTCAGTACAGTATTACCTCATCACATACTAAAATGATCGTATCATTTGTAACTTTGTCACTACAGTAAAACCTCATCACATGCTAAAATGATCGTATCATTTGTAACTTTGTCAGTACAGTATTACCTCATCACATACTAAAATGATCGTATCATTTGTAACTTTGTCACTACAGTAAAACCTCATCACATGCTAAAATGATCGTATCATTTGTAACTTTGTCACTACAGTATTACCTCATCACATGCTAAAATGATCATGCAATAAAGTCCATCTAGCATGACATGACTTTAGGGTCGTGAGGAAAAACTGATTTATTCTGCATTTCTTTCTTCATGTTATTAGTGACAAAACATATGATTATACATGATCTTATGCTCTTTATATTTTATATTTTTGAATCAGGCTCAGTGTAGTTTGACTTGGTCTAGTTTACCTGTGTAGGACTCGTATCGGTGTTTTCTGATGTAACACAACATTCTGTAAACACAAACAAAATCATAAATATTCCTTTACAAACATCATACTGGGAAGGTTTCAAAATAGTTTTATTTTATAGGTCTTACATACAGACCTGGGAAGGTTTCAGAATGTCTTATTGTACATGTTTACATACAATTCCTGTATAGATTTCAGAATGTCTTATTGTACATTAACGTATTTACATACCATCCTTTAATAATAATTATCCTTCAATGATTTGGTTTGGTTTCATTGCATTTTACATCCTATTAACAGCTATGGTCATTTAAGGACGTGCCAGGTTTTGGTGGTGGAGGAAAGTCGGAGTTCCCGGAGAAAAAACACTGACCTACGGCCAGTACCTGGCGACTGCCCCACATAGGTCTCGAACCCGTGACCCAGTGGTAGCAGAATGTCAGACGCCTTAACCACTTGGCCACCGCGGCCCCTTCAATGAGACACACATCTACAACACACACACACATATGACACACATATCTGTAACACACAGCTATGAGACACACACACATATGTAACACACAACTATGAGACACACATATATGACACACATATCTGTAACACACAGCTTTGAGACACACACAAATCTGTAACACACAGCAATGAGACACAAATCTGTAACACACAACTATGAGACACATATCTGTAACACACAGTAATGAGACAAATACCGGTAACACACAACTATGAGACACATATCCGTAACACACAGCAATGAGACACATATCTGTAACACACAACAATGAGACACATATCGGTAACACACAACTAGGAGACACATATCGGTAACACACAGTAATGAGACACATATCTGTAACACACAGCAATGAGGCACGTATCGGTAACACACAACTATGAGACACATATTGGTAACACACAACTATGAGACACATATATGTAACACACAGCAATGAGACACATATCTGTAACACACAGTAATGACACACATATCCGTAACACACAACTATGAGACACATATCTGGAACACACAGCAATGAGACACGTATCGGTAACACACAACACACACATATCTGTAACACACAGCTTTGAGACACACACAAATCTGTAACCCACAGCAATGAGACACAAATCTGTAACCCACAACTATGAGACACATATCTGTAACACCCAGCAATGAGACACAAATCTGTAACACACAACTATGAGACACATATCCGTAACACACAGCAATGAGACACATATCGGTAACACACCACTATGAGACACATATCTGTAACACACAGCAATGAGGCACGTATCGGTAACACACAACTATGAGACACATATTGGTAACACACAACTATGAGACACATATTGGTAACACACAGTAATGAGACACATATCAGTAACACACAACTATGAGACACATATCCGTAACACACAGTAATGAGATACATATGTGTAACACACAGTAATGAGACACATATCTGTAACACACATTAATGAGACACATATCGGTAACACACAAATATGAGACACATATCTGTAACACACAACAATGAGACACATATCGGTAACACACAAATATGAGACACATATCTGTAACACACAACTATGAGACACATATCTGTAACACCCAGCAATGAGACACAAATCTGTAACACACAACTATGAGACACATATCCGTAACACACAGTAATGAGATACATATGTGTAACACACAGTAATGAGACACATATTTGTAACACACAGTAATGAGACACATATCTGTAACACACATTAATGAGACACATATCGGTAACACACAACTATGAGATACATATCGGTAACACACAACTATGAGACACATATATGTAACACACAGTAATGAGACACATATTTGTAACACACAGTAATGAGACACATATCAGTAACACACAACTATGAGACACATATCTGTAACACCCAGCAATGAGACACAAATCTGTAACACACAACTATGAGACACATATCTGCAACACACAGTAATGAGACACATATCGGTAACACAAAACTATGAGACACATATATGTAACACACAGCAATGAGACACATATCTGTAACACACAACAATGAGACACATATCGGTAACACACAACTATGAGACGCATATCTGTAACACACAGTAATGAGACGCATATCTGTAACACACAGTAATGAGACAAATACCGGTAACACACAACTATGAGACACATATCCGTAACACACAGCAATGAGACACATATCTGTAACACACAACAATGAGACACATATCGGTAACACACAAATATGAGACACATATCTGTAACACACAACTATGAGACACATATCTGTAACACACAGCAATGAGACACGTATCGGTAACACACAACTATGAGACACACTGCTATAACTTAAAGTCCTTACTGTCATAGAACTGATTTCCTCTAGTTTTTCCTGTGGTAACACTGCAGCACTCCAACAGAGGGCGGAGTACGTCTTCGTTTTCTCCATCTCTCCCTCCTTCAGGTTGTTCGTCGCTTCTCTTCAATATCAATCACACAAAACGTACAGTAGAACGGAGAAATACTTGTTCAATTTTTAATGAATGAGAGGATTAATTCAACATGAAAATATCATTTAGATATAATTCCTAGTACCTGGTAAATATTTGTTTTAGAAGGCCAGAGAATGAGTATATAATGAGGTAAACATAATTCCTACAGGATCGTAAAGGCAGTCCTAGCTCTGTAAACGAGGTGGTGGGACTATGACACAGGATCTGTAACAGTAAACTTACTTGGTAACGATTTGTAAGTGTCTCACTTGTACCTCAGAGGAAGCAGCATTTATCTCCTAAAAAGACAAAGAATTTTTAAATCACAAATTATTTTCTGAATTATGACTTTGTCTTTTCACATTTCAGTTCTAACTCGGAACAAATCTTATCTAGCTAATAAATTGCACTGATGTAATATCCTTTAAAACTTTACATCCTAAAACCTGTAAGTTGTATGCTCAAAATTAAAATTTGTGATTGTGGCAAGTACATGAAAATCAAACTTTGTTATTTTTGTTTTCTTGTTTATTGTTTTTTGTTTGAGGACATAATGTTTTTACTTCTTTCAGACAAAGGAACATGAGAAATATCAAAATATGGAATGTTTCAGCTACATTTTGTTAGATTTTTACACACTTAGGAATACATAATCAATGTTGCTATATAAATATTAAGTTGCAGTCAAACTTGAGTACTTGTTTGTAAGTTGCCATTATTTTGTACATACATGTACAACTATTTTCCAATAGAAAATAATTTACCTGGTATGTTTAATGATCATACATCTCCAACAGCACACATAAAGGCATACACACATAGGGAGATATTAGCCAGGTGGCATATGACTAGTAGTTAGCGCCTGATAAGGCAGCTCCTGCGAATTCCTCAATATTGTATTGATTAATATATATATGCTAATTGTATTGACTGTATAAAATTGTATATCTATGTACTGTAAAGCGCTTTAGAGTGGCTTATCTTAGCTAGATACGGCGCTATATCAAATGTTGTATATTTATTCATTTATAGTATACTCCATGCTGTCTATAACTGATCGTAGAAGTGATATTTTTGCGATTGGCTTATGTTAGTGCTCTTCCCACTTAAGATATGGCGCTTAATCATGACAGCACCATTTCTATATGTTTTCTAGTGTATATTTGGTAGGTGCACCACTTTATTAATGCACTAATCTGTTTAGATTTGCTAAAATGCTAAAATTTGATTGCGCTAAAGGGAGAACATTAACAGTATTTCGAGAGATTCAACACTGATGGCACACATTGCAGAGAGATAAACTGGTGCCACTACGACCAATGTTAGAACACTTGTAGGTGGAAGCTTTAGACAGTTGGTTGACCTGAATACTGTATTTACCTTTTGTATGTTTTTAACAGCTTCCTTGGAAAATGTCACTTTATGAGGATCCAACAACTCCACAACAAATGGTCGACCTGTCAGAAAAAAAAATTCATAATCTCTTTAAAAAGTGAACTTTCCTGAAAAATAAATAAAGGGAGACAACTGACTTCTGATAATGTTAGTGGGTTAGTAGCTTAACAGCTCAGCAACAGTGAAGTCCTATCGGGTCAGACAACAATGATACGGTCGTTTACAGACAGAACTCAATACACCAATAGGAAACTGAATGGCAAAAATGTTAAAATCTGTGTACAAACGAGCACAGCAAAATGCTAACATTATTGTAACAAGTGTTTTAAAATCCTAAATTTTATGGTATTGACCAATTTCACATATATATCGAAAAATATTTGTACAGAACAATGTATTCATATCAGCCACATCATGATGTTGTTCTTGAATCTGTCTAAAATCGGCACATTCAATCTATATGTGAGGCACAGTCATGTGTTTGTTAAATTAACAACAAAATAGCTGATCCTCTAGCCTGAATTATGTATTTGTGAAAATACTGAAGGCAGATGCAAGGCAGTATATCTACAACTGCAGAAAAAATAGGTTGCCTGTGTCTTTTTATTTACAGTTACTTTTACATCAAAATAAATGAATGGACTCAAGCAACTAATATAATGCACCCTTCTGTCTGATCTGACGTCACTGACCTGTGCCGAGCATGAGAACGTCAACATCTTCTCGTCCCGACGCTGAGAACTTGGAGTCTGTAAAAACAGCATACAGGGGTCAGTCATAATGGAGCATTGATTTATAACATTTCATGCTAATAAAATACTTGAATACCTTTATCCTTCAAATACATGTATCCCATTTTTTTGGGGGAAATGATCAACAGGGTTTACCTCTGAACATTGTTTTCTGTGTAACGTTTCTTTTACATGAAGATGTTTCCTTAAAAAAAAAACTTAAAAGTGAAATCTTAACCAAGAATTGCAAAAAATACCTGAGTGATTGAAATGTTTCTTTAGATGGTCACAAATCTTTTCCTCAACCGACGATTCACTCTTACGTTTCCCGTCCACAAACCACGGCGTCTGACTGAGGAAGCGATTGTACTTGTTATACCTACCTGTAAACATATCACAGTCATAGATATATCATGTGACTACTCTTCAGTGTATATATAGTACTCTCACACACACTTTCTCTACATACATTACATCATCAGTACAAATACAATGGTTTACCAGAAATCACCAGTTAATGGTAGGGTATTTCTACAATTTTCTACTTAACATGTCATTTTAAAATGTTCGTGAATATATGATGAAAAGAATTTCAAAGTGTTTGCCTTCCTTCTGATATTTATACAAGTATAAGATGCTTTTTTTCCAGATTTTTTTAATGTATAGATTTCTTTTTTTCTTTCTTTTTATAGAAAATATTACACTAAAAGGAAAATTCAATCAATACATGTTAAAAGAAGTATAAAGATATCATTCACAGACTGTTTCCCTGTTATAGATAACAGATCCTTGTACAGGCGTACATGAAGTTTGTACAGAAGACACTTACCGGCAATGTACAAAGGTTCCCGCGTACAGCGAATATCATCACACTCACAGATAACTTTAGGTATGGTAGGGGGGATCTGAAACGCCCTGTCAAAGGAATTATACTTCAATAATATCATCACACTCACAGATAACTTTAGGTATGGTAAGGGGGATCTGAAACGCCCTGTCAAAGGAATTATACTTCAATAATATCATCACACTCACAGATAACTTTAGGTATGGTAAGGGGGATCTGAAACGCCCTGTCAAAGGAATTATACTTCAATAATATCATCACACTCACAGATAACTTTAGGTATGGTAAGGGGGATCTGAAACGCCCTGTCAAAGGAATTATACTTCAATAATATCATCACACTCACAGATAACTTTAGGTATGGTAAGGGGGATCTGAAACGCCCTGTCAAAGGAATTATACTTCAATAATATCATCACACTCACAGATAACTTTAGGTATGGTAAGGGGGATCTGAAACGCCCTGTCAAAGGAATTATACTTCAATAATATCATCACACTCACAGATAACTTTAGGTATGGTAAGGGGGATCTGAAACGCCCTGTCAAAGGAATTATACTTCAATAATATCATCACACTCACAGATAACTTTAGGTATGGTAAGGGGGATCTGAAACGCCCTGTCAAAGGAATTATACTTCAATAATATCATCACACTCACAGATAACTTTAGGTATGGTAAGGGGGATCTGAAACGCCCTGTCAAAGGAATTATACTTCAATAATATCATCACACTCACAGATAACTTTAGGTATGGTAAGGGGGATCTGAAACGCCCTGTCAAAGGAATTATACTTCAATAATATCATCACACTCACAGATAACTTTAGGTATGGTAAGGGGGATCTGAAACGCCCTGTCAAAGGAATTATACTTCAATAATATCATCACACTCACAGATAACTTTAGGTATGGTAAGGGGGATCTGAAACGCCCTGTCAAAGGAATTATACTTCAATAATATCATCACACTCACAGATAACTTTAGGTATGGTAAGGGGGATCTGAAACGCCCTGTCAAAGGAATTATACTTCAATAATATCATCACACTCACAGATAACTTTAGGTATGGTAAGGGGGATCTGAAACGCCCTGTCAAAGGAATTATACTTCAATAATATCATCACACTCACAGATAACTTTAGGTATGGTAAGGGGGATCTGAAACGCCCTGTCAAAGGAATTATACTTCAATAATATCATCACACTCACAGATAACTTTAGGTATGGTAAGGGGGATCTGAAACGCCCTGTCAAAGGAATTATACTTCAATAATATCATCACACTCACAGATAACTTTAGGTATGGTAAGGGGGATCTGAAACGCCCTGTCAAAGGAATTATACTTCAATAATATCATCACACTCACAGATAACTTTAGGTATGGTAAGGGGGATCTGAAACGCCCTGTCAAAGGAATTATACTTCAATAATATCATCACACTCACAGATAACTTTAGGTATGGTAAGGGGGATCTGAAACGCCCTGTCAAAGGAATTATACTTCAATAATATCATCACACTCACAGATAACTTTAGGTATGGTAAGGGGGATCTGAAACGCCCTGTCAAAGGAATTATACTTCAATAATATCATCACACTCACAGATAACTTTAGGTATGGTAAGGGGGATCTGAAACGCCCTGTCAAAGGAATTATACTTCAATAATATCATCACACTCACAGATAACTTTAGGTATGGTAAGGGGGATCTGAAACGCCCTGTCAAAGGAATTATACTTCAATAATATCATCACACTCACAGATAACTTTAGGTATGGTAAGGGGGATCTGAAACGCCCTGTCAAAGGAATTATACTTCAATAATATCATCACACTCACAGATAACTTTAGGTATGGTAAGGGGGATCTGAAACGCCCTGTCAAAGGAATTATACTTCAATAATATCATCACACTCACAGATAACTTTAGGTATGGTAAGGGGGATCTGAAACGCCCTGTCAAAGGAATTATACTTCAATAATATCATCACACTCACAGATAACTTTAGGTATGGTAAGGGGGATCTGAAACGCCCTGTCAAAGGAATTATACTTCAATAATATCATCACACTCACAGATAACTTTAGGTATGGTAAGGGGGATCTGAAACGCCCTGTCAAAGGAATTATACTTCAATAATATCATCACACTCACAGATAACTTTAGGTATGGTAAGGGGGATCTGAAACGCCCTGTCAAAGGAATTATACTTCAATAATATCATCACACTCACAGATAACTTTAGGTATGGTAAGGGGGATCTGAAACGCCCTGTCAAAGGAATTATACTTCAATAATATCATCACACTCACAGATAACTTTAGGTATGGTAAGGGGGATCTGAAACGCCCTGTCAAAGGAATTATACTTCAATAATATCATCACACTCACAGATAACTTTAGGTATGGTAAGGGGGATCTGAAACGCCCTGTCAAAGGAATTATACTTCAATAATATCATCACACTCACAGATAACTTTAGGTATGGTAAGGGGGATCTGAAACGCCCTGTCAAAGGAATTATACTTCAATAATATCATCACACTCACAGATAACTTTAGGTATGGTAAGGGGGATCTGAAACGCCCTGTCAAAGGAATTATACTTCAATAATATCATCACACTCACAGATAACTTTAGGTATGGTAAGGGGGATCTGAAACGCCCTGTCAAAGGAATTATACTTCAATAATATCATCACACTCACAGATAACTTTAGGTATGGTAAGGGGGATCTGAAACGCCCTGTCAAAGGAATTATACTTCAATAATATCATCACACTCACAGATAACTTTAGGTATGGTAAGGGGGATCTGAAACGCCCTGTCAAAGGAATTATACTTCAATAATATCATCACACTCACAGATAACTTTAGGTATGGTAAGGGGGATCTGAAACGCCCTGTCAAAGGAATTATACTTCAATAATATCATCACACTCACAGATAACTTTAGGTATGGTAAGGGGGATCTGAAACGCCCTGTCAAAGGAATTATACTTCAATAATATCATCACACTCACAGATAACTTTAGGTATGGTAAGGGGGATCTGAAACGCCCTGTCAAAGGAATTATACTTCAATAATATCATCACACTCACAGATAACTTTAGGTATGGTAAGGGGGATCTGAAACGCCCTGTCAAAGGAATTATACTTCAATAATATCATCACACTCACAGATAACTTTAGGTATGGTAAGGGGGATCTGAAACGCCCTGTCAAAGGAATTATACTTCAATAATATCATCACACTCACAGATAACTTTAGGTATGGTAAGGGGGATCTGAAACGCCCTGTCAAAGGAATTATACTTCAATAATATCATCACACTCACAGATAACTTTAGGTATGGTAAGGGGGATCTGAAACGCCCTGTCAAAGGAATTATACTTCAATAATATCATCACACTCACAGATAACTTTAGGTATGGTAAGGGGGATCTGAAACGCCCTGTCAAAGGAATTATACTTCAATAATATCATCACACTCACAGATAACTTTAGGTATGGTAAGGGGGATCTGAAACGCCCTGTCAAAGGAATTATACTTCAATAATATCATCACACTCACAGATAACTTTAGGTATGGTAAGGGGGATCTGAAACGCCCTGTCAAAGGAATTATACTTCAATAATATCATCACACTCACAGATAACTTTAGGTATGGTAAGGGGGATCTGAAACGCCCTGTCAAAGGAATTATACTTCAATAATATCATCACACTCACAGATAACTTTAGGTATGGTAAGGGGGATCTGAAACGCCCTGTCAAAGGAATTATACTTCAATAATATCATCACACTCACAGATAACTTTAGGTATGGTAAGGGGGATCTGAAACGCCCTGTCAAAGGAATTATACTTCAATAATATCATCACACTCACAGATAACTTTAGGTATGGTAAGGGGGATCTGAAACGCCCTGTCAAAGGAATTATACTTCAATAATATCATCACACTCACAGATAACTTTAGGTATGGTAAGGGGGATCTGAAACGCCCTGTCAAAGGAATTATACTTCAATAATATCATCACACTCACAGATAACTTTAGGTATGGTAAGGGGGATCTGAAACGCCCTGTCAAAGGAATTATACTTCAATAATATCATCACACTCACAGATAACTTTAGGTATGGTAAGGGGGATCTGAAACGCCCTGTCAAAGGAATTATACTTCAATAATATCATCACACTCACAGATAACTTTAGGTATGGTAAGGGGGATCTGAAACGCCCTGTCAAAGGAATTATACTTCAATAATATCATCACACTCACAGATAACTTTAGGTATGGTAAGGGGGATCTGAAACGCCCTGTCAAAGGAATTATACTTCAATAATATCATCACACTCACAGATAACTTTAGGTATGGTAAGGGGGATCTGAAACGCCCTGTCAAAGGAATTATACTTCAATAATATCATCACACTCACAGATAACTTTAGGTATGGTAAGGGGGATCTGAAACGCCCTGTCAAAGGAATTATACTTCAATAATATCATCACACTCACAGATAACTTTAGGTATGGTAAGGGGGATCTGAAACGCCCTGTCAAAGGAATTATACTTCAATAATATCATCACACTCACAGATAACTTTAGGTATGGTAAGGGGGATCTGAAACGCCCTGTCAAAGGAATTATACTTCAATAATATCATCACACTCACAGATAACTTTAGGTATGGTAAGGGGGATCTGAAACGCCCTGTCAAAGGAATCATACTTCAATAATACCATCACACTCACAGATAACTTTAGGTATGGTAGTGGGATCTGAAACGCCCTGTCAAAGGAATTATACTTCAATAATATCATCACACTCACAGATAACTTTAGGTATGGCAGGGGGGATCTGAAACGCCCTGTCAAAGGAATTATACTTCAGTCAACATTTCTGATTATTGGTATTACTAGCTGTAATCACAGGAGATTCTAATTTTCGTTTTGCTCCATTTTTTATTTAATTGGGATACATACTTAGCCAGTACATTGTATCTGTTACACGTGTGAATGGAGATATCTCCCAATAAGTTAGAAATGTAAGCCAAAGGCCGAGGCAAATAATCCCAGTTATTAGATATGTTTGCTTTACCTTAATAGCTCTTACTTATCCAGTGTAAATCTCTCACTATAATGTAATACATGTATATCACAAAACCCAACTCTACTATTTAATGACATGGGTTTCAAGCAACCTGTTATGTCTGTGTATAGCTCTACTGCAGCAGTAGAACCAGCATACACAAATACAGCTGTAGGAATCGCAGCTCAAGGTCCAATCAATTTTTTTATTTAGAAATTTTAGATTACCAGACCATCTATGACTTTTATGGATGGTTCAATAATGATATATAAAAAATAATCAAGTTGATCGGACCTTCAGCTATGGTTCCCACACGTACAGCTAACTCAAATAAGTTGACGCGCTGATCAAATCATCAACATGAAGTGAGGCTGAGACACGTAAAGGACTAACCTTCTGAGCCGCTGGTCTGACATTTCCTTTAGTGCCTTGCCCACATTAGCCCTGTTAAACAGCTCCCCCTGGCCCTGAAACAAACCAGTCAGAAATGAATACAAACAACTCAACATTAATCTCCATAATACTACCATTTTTTGTTTCTGAAGAAGTGAAAGTGTGACACCGTCATCACACATACATGGAAAAAAATTATGAAATCATTCTGATGTAAGGACTCCGATAAACATTACAATGAGTTTTTAATGTGTGACCCCTAGCTGTGATCTTGAAATCTGACCCCTAGCTGTAACCTTGGATCTTTTACCCCTAGCTGTGAACTTGGACTTTTGAACCTGTAAGAGGTATGTGACACCACCTTATTGCATATTCAATAGTGTTGCAGGAAACAGTGAGATGTTTAAAAAATGGACCTCTAGATGTGATCTTAGATTTCGGTATTTTAACCTGACAATAGCATGCGACACTAGTCATCACATAACCAATCAACTTACAATCAATGAAGTATCTGTTGTTCAAGACTAATCTCAAGAAAAGCGTTACTCTTGTTGTATCCTTGACCTCACCTGGTGACCCTGAGTTGGAGCTATAAACACACATTATACTTCCTCACCATGTGACCCTGTGTTGGAGCTACAGAAACACACATTATACTTCCTCTACATGTGACCCTGAGCTGGAGCTACAAACACACATTATACTTCCTCACCATGTGACCCTGCGTTGGAGCTACAAACACACACATTATACTTCCTGAACATGTGACCCTGAGTTGGAGCTACAAACACACATTATACTTCCTCACCATGTGACCCTGAACTGGAGCTACAAACACACACATTATACTTCCTCTCCATGTGATCCTGAGTTGGAGCTACAAACACACGCATTATACTTCCTCACCATGTGACCCTGAGTTGAAGCTACAAACACACACATTATACTTCCTCACCAGGTGACCCTGAGTTGGAGCTACAAACACACACATTATACTTCCTGAACATGTGACCCTGAGTTGGAGCTACAAACACACATTATGCTTCCTCACCATGTGACCCTGTGTTGGAGCTACAAACACACACATTATCCTCCCTCACCATGTGATCCTGAGTTGGAGCTACAAACCCACGCATTATACTTCCTCACCGTGTGACCCTGAGTTGGAGCTACAAACACACACATTATACTTCCTCCCCATGTGACCCTGAGTTGGAGCTACAAACATACACATTATACTTCCTCACCATGTGACCCTGAGTTGAAGCTACAAACACACACATTATACTTCCTCACCAGGTGACCCTGAGTTGGAGCTACAAACACACACATTATACTCCCTCACCATGTGACCCTGAGCTGGAGCTACAAACACACATTATACTTCCTCACCATGTGACACTGAGCTGGAGCTACAAACACACACATTATACTTCCTCTCCATGTGACCCTGAGCTGGAGCTACAAACACACATTATACTTCCTCACCATGTGACACTGAGCTGGAGCTACAAACACACACATTATACTTCCTCTGGAGCTACAAACACACACATTATACTTCCTCTCTATGTGATCCTGAGTTGGAGCTACAAACACACGCATTATACTTCCTCACCATGTGACCCTGAGTTGAAGCTACAAACACACACATTATACTTCCTCACCAGGTGACCCTGAGTTGGAGCTACAAACACACACATTATACTTCCTGAACATGTGACCCTGAGTTGGAGCTACAAACACACATTATACTTCCTCACCATGTGACACTGAGCTGGAGCTACAAACACACACATTATACTTCCTCACCATGTGATCCTGAGTTGGAGCTACAAACACACGCATTATACTTCCTCACCGTGTGACCCTGAGTTGGAGCTACAAACACACACATTATACTTCCTCTGGAGCTACAAACACTCACATTATCCTTCCTCACCGTGTGCCCCTGAGTTGGAGCTACAACCACACACATTATACTCCCTCACCATGTGACCTGAGTTGGAGCTACGAACACACACATTATACGTCCTCACCATGTGACCGTGAGTTGGAGCTACAACCACACACATTATACTTCATCACCGTGTGACCCTGAGTTGGCGCTACAAACACACACATTATATTTCCTCACCATGTGAGCCTGAGTTGGAGCTACAACCACACACATTATACTTCGTCACCATGTGACCCTGTGTTGGAGCTACAGAAACACACATTATACTTCATCACCGTGTGACCCTGTGTTGGAGCTACAAAAACACACACATTATACTTCCTCACCATGTGACCCTGAGTTGGAGCTTCAAACACACACATTATACTTCCTCACCATGTGACCCTGTGTCGGAGCTACAAAAACACACACATTATACTTCCTCACCATGTGACCCTGTGTTTGAGCTACAAACGCACACATTATACTTCCTCACTGTGTGACCCTGAGTTGGAGCTACAAACACACACATTATACTTCCTCACTGTGTGACCCTGAGTTGGAGCTACAAACACACACATTATACTTCCTCTCCATGTGACCCTGTGTTGGAGCTACAAACACAAACATTATACTTCCTCACCTGGTGACCCTGAGTTAGAGCTACAAACACACACATTATACTTCCTCTCCATGTGACCCTGTGTTGGAGCTACAAACCCACATTATACTTCCTCACCATGTGACCCGGTGTTTGAGCTACAAACGCACACATTATACTCCCTCACTGTGTGACCCTGAGTTGGAGCTACAAACACACACATTATACTTCCTCACCTGGTGACCCTGTGTTGGAGCTACAAACACACACATTATACTTCCTCACCTGGTGACCCTGTGTTGGAGCTACAAACACACACATTATACTTCCTCACCATGTACATTATACTTCCTCACCATGTGACCCTGTGTTGGAGCTACAAACACACACATTATACTTCCTCACCATGTACATTATACTTCCTCACCATGTGACCCTGTGTTGGAGCTACAAACACAAACATTATACTTCCTCACCTGGTGACCCTGTGTTGGTGCTACAAACACACACATTATACTTCCTCACCTGGTGACCCTGTGTTGGAGCTTCAAACACACACATTATACTTCCTCACCATGTGTCCCTGAGCTGGACCTACAAACACTCACATTATACTTCCTCACCATGTGACCCTGAAATGGAGCTACAAACACACACATTATACTTCCTCACCTGGTGACCCTGTGTTGGTGCTACAAACACACACATTATACTTCCTCACCTGGTGACCCTGTGTTGGAGCTTCAAACACACACATTATACTTCCTCACCATGTGACCGTGAGTTGGAGCTACAAACACACACATTATACTCCCTCACCATGTAACACACACATTATACTTCCTCACCATGTGACCCTGAGCTGGACCTACAAACACTCACATTATACTTCCTCACCATGTGACCCTGAAATGGAGCTACAAACACACACATTATACTTCCTCTGGAGCTACAAACACACACATTATACTTCCTCACCTGGTGACCCTGTGTTGGTGCTACAAACACACACATTATACTTCCTCACCATGTGTCCCTGAGCTGGACCTACAAACACTCACATTATACTTCCTCACCATGTGACCCTGAGTTGGACCTACAAACACACACATTATCCTTCCTCACCATGTGACCCTGAGTTGGAGCTACAAACACACATTATACTTCCTCACCATGTGACCCTGTGTTGGAGCTACAAACACAAACATTATACTTCCTCACCTGGTGACCCTGTGTTGGTGCTACAAACACACACATTATACTTCCTCACCATGTGACCCTGAGTTGGAGCTACAAACACTCACATTATACTCCCTCACCATGTGACCCTGAGCTGGAGCTACAAACACACACATTATTCCTCACCATGTGACCCTGAGTTGGAGCTACAAACAAAAATTATACTTCATCACCATGTGACCCTGAGTTGGAGCTACAAACAAAAATTATACTTCATCACCATGTGACCCTGAGTTGGAGCTACAAACACTCACATTATACTCCCTCACCATGTGACCCTGAGCTGGAGCTACAAACACACACATTATTCCTCACCATGTGACCCTGAGTTGGAGCTACAAACATACACATTATACTTCCTCACCATGTGACCCTGAAATGGAGCTACAAACACACACATTATACTTCCTCTGGAGCTACAAACACACACATTATACTTCCTCACCTGGTGACCCTGAGTTGGAGCTACAAACACACACATTATACTCCCTCACCATGTGACCCTGAGCTGGACCTACAAACACACACATTATACTTCCTCACCATGTGACCTTGAGTTGGAGCTACAAACACACACATTATACTTCCTCTGGAGCTACAAACACACACATTATACTTCCTCTGGAGCTACAAACACACACATTATACTTCCTCTGGAGCTACAAACACACACATTATACTTCCTCTGGAGCTACAAACACACACATTATACTTCCTCACCATGTGACCTTGAGTTGGAGCTACAAACACACACATTATACTTCCTCTGGAGCTACAAACACACACATTATACTTCCTCTGGAGCTACAAACACACACATTATACTTCCTCTGGAGCTACAAACACACACATTATACTTCCTCACCATGTACATTATACTTCCTCACCATGTGACCCTGTGTTGGAGCTACAAACACACACATTATACTCCCTCACCATGTAACACACACATTATACTTCCTCACCATGTGACCCTGAGCTGGACCTACAAACACACATTATACTTCCTATGATGCAGCTTCATCTGAAAGATCCTTCTGCCTGACATGTATTACATGATTTGACCTTTGACCTAAAGCAGTGAACTTGACCTTTGGCGTATATTGAACAAGGGGTTTGTATACACGTATATGAGATACCAGGGTAACACTTTGTCATCATTAACATAAGTATGTATTCAAAGGCTATTTTTGTGTGATCCTGAAGATAAACAAGATAAAATTATACCTGAATTAGTAAACACCAGGATAATTCACATTACACTCGTCAGATTTACTGTTCAGTCGAATGTGATCTTGAAAGCACCAAAAAGTATTCCAGAAATCAGTTTAATATTGACTTTAAAATAACTCACCCTCTTGAACTTTCTCCTTTTAAACACATCTGGTTGGTAATCGAGACTGGAAATATGAATATTAGAGTACTTAATAAACCCTATATAGTTGTAAGTTACTTAATAAACCCTCTATAGTTGTAAGTTGCTTAATAAACCCTATATAGTTGTAAGTTACAACCCTATATAGTTGTAAGTTATTTAATGAACCCTATATAGTTGTAAGTTACTTAATAACCCCTATACAGTTGTAAGTTACTTAATAAACCCTATATCGTTGTAAGTTACTTAATAAACCCTATACAGTTGTAAGTTACTTAATAAACCCTATATCGTTGTAAGTTACTTAATAAACCCTATATAGTTGCAAGTTACTTAATAAACCCTATATAGTTGTAAGTACTTAATAAACCCTATACAGTTGTACGTTTCTTAATAAACCATATCTAGTTGTAAGTTATTTAATAAACCCTATATAGTTGTAAGTTACAAACCTATATAGCTGTAAGTTACTTAATAAACCCTATATAGTTGTACGTTGCTTAAAAAAAACCTATACAGTTGTAAGTTACTTAATAAACCCTATACAGTTGTACGTTACTTAATAAACCATATCTAGTTGTAAGTTATTTAATAAACCCTATATAGTTGTAAGTTACTTAATAAACCATATCTAGTTGTAAGTTATTTAATAAACCCTATACAGTTGTAAGTTACTTAACAAACCCTATATAGTTGTAAGTTACTTAATAATCCCTATACAGTTGTAAGTTACTTTGACAGTATTGACTTAACAAACCCTATATAGTTGTAAGTTACTTAATAACCCCTATACAGTTGTAAGTTACTTAATAAATCCTATATAGTAGTAAGTTACTTAATAAACCCTATATAGTTGCAAGTTACTTAATAAACCCTATATAGTTGTAAGTTCCAACCCTATATAGTTGTAAGTTATTTAATAAACCCTATACAGTTGTAAGTTACTTTGACAGTATTGACTTAACAAACCCTATATAGTTGTAAGTTACTTAATAAACCCTATACAGTTGTACGTTACTTAATAAACCATATCTAGTTGTAAGTTATTTAATAAACCCTATACAGTTGTAAGTTATTTAATAAACCCTATACAGTTGTAAGTTACTTAACAAACCCTATATAGTTGAAAGTTACTTAATAAACCCTATACAGTTGTACGTTACTTAATAAACCATATCTAGTTGTAAGTTATTTAATAAACCCTATACAGTTGTAAGTTATTTAATAAACCCTATACAGTTGTAAGTTACTTTGACAGTATTGACCTCTAAGTGTCTGCTCATCAAATCTGTACATAATAAACCCTATATAGTTGTAAGTTACTTAATAAACCATATCTAGTTGTAAGTTATTTAATAAACCCTATATAGTTGTAAGGTACTTAATAAACCCTATACAGTTGTAAGTTACTTAATAAATCCTATATAGTAGTAAGTTACTTAATAAACCCTATATAGTTGCAAGTTACTTAATAAACCCTATATAGTTGTACGTTGCTTAAAAAAAACCTATACAGTTGTAAGTTACTTAATAAACCCTATATCGTTGTAAGTTACTTAATAAACCCTATATAGTTGCAAGTTACTTAATAAACCCTATATAGTTGTACGTTACTTAATAAACCATATCTAGTTGTAAGTTATTTAATAAACCCTATATAGTTGTAAGTTACTTAATAAACCCTATACAGTTGTAAGTTACTTTGACAGTATTGACCTCTAAGTGTCTGCTCATCAAATCTGTACATCTTGTCCAACTATGTCTTTTCATTTTACAAGTGTCTATTTTTGTTTAAAAAAATTGAAGACAATGCATTTAGAAATAATTATACCGAGGAGTCACTACTTATAATCCAGTCACCAAGTTAATTAACAGCAAACATAGCTGAATTGTTAGATGGTCCAATTACTGGAAAAATGGTGTATAAAGAGCAGTCAATCTGTCCCCTAAACCACTGGGTGGTGGTAGTGGTGGTAGTGGAGGTAGCGGTGGAAGTGGTGGTAGTGGTGGTAGTGGTGGTATAGGGGGTAGTGGTGGTAGTGGTGGTATAGGGGGTAGTGGTGGTAGTTGTGGTAGTGGTGGTATAGGGGGTAGTGGTGGTAGTTGTGGTAGTGGTGGTATAGGGGGTAGTGGTGGTATAGGGGTAGTGGTGGTATAAGGGGTAGTGGTGGTATAGGGGGTAGTGGTGGTAGTTGTGGTAGTGGTGGTGTAGGGGGTAGTGGTGGTATAGGGGTAGTGGTGGGATAAGGGGTAGTGGTGGTATAGGGGGTAGTGGTGGTATAGGGGTAGTGGTGGTAGAAGGGGTAGTGGTGGTATAGGGGGTAGTGGTGGTAGTTGTGGTAGTGGTGGTGTAGGGGGTAGTGGTGGTATAGGGGTAGTGGTGGTATAAGGGGTAGTGGTGGTATAGGGGGTAGTGGTGGTATAGGGGTAGTGGTGGGATAAGGGGTAGTGGTGGTATAGGGGGTAGTGGTGGTATAGGGGTAGTGGTGGGATAAGGGGTAGTGGTGGTATAGGGGGTAGTGGTGGTATAGGGGGTAGTGGTGGTATAGGGGTAGTGGTGGTAGAAGGGGTAGTGGTGGTATAGGGGGTAGTGGTGGTAGTGGGGGTATAAGGGGGTAGTGGTGGTATAGGGGGTAGTGGTGGTAGTGGTGGGATAGGGGGTAGTGGGGGTAGTTGTGGTAGTGGTGGTAGTGGTGGTAGTGGTGGTAGAGGGGGTAGTGGTGGTAGTGGTGGTAGTGGGGTTATAGGGGGTAGCGGTGGAAGTGGTGGTATAGGGGGTAGTGGTGGTAGTGGTGGTATAGGGGGTAGTGGTGGGATAGGGGTAGTGGTGGTATAAGGGGTAGTGGTGGTATAGGGGGTAGTGGTGGTAGTTGTGGTAGGGGTGGTAGAGGGGGTAGTGGTGGTAGTGGTGGTATAGGGGGTAGTGGTGGGATAGGGGTAGTGGTGGTATAAGGGGTAGTGGTGGTATAGGGGGTAGTGGTGGTATAGGGGTAGTGGTGGTATAGGGGGTAGTGGTGGTAGTTGTGGTATAGGGGGTAGTGGTGGTAGTTGTGGTATAGGGGGTAGTGGTGGTAGTTGTGGTATAGGGGGTAGTGGTGGTAGTTGTGGTATAGGGGGTAGTGGTGGTAGTTGTGGTAGTGGTGGTATAGGGGGTAGTGGTGGTAGTGGTGGGGGTATAGGGGGTAGTGGTGGTAGTGGTGGGGGTATAGGGGGTAGCGGTGGTAGTGGTGGTATAGGGGGTAGTGGTGGTAGTGGGGGTATAAGGGGGTAGTGGTGGTATAGGGGGTAGTGGTGGTAGTTGGGGTATAGGATAGTATGTAAGTCATACTTACAACATCTCACACTCCTTAAATGTCCTCGGGTAATTGAACATTAAAGCAATATCAAAATTACTCTGAAAAGTAAGAAATATAATGTTTGATAGTGCTGTAAATGTACCTATTAAAGCAGCATTCTAATTTCATAAAGTTTTTAATTGCATATAATGAGTGCACCAATTCATCAATATACTAATATGTTAAAATAAGTACTCCTACAGTAAGAATCACAAAATTTTCATCGGTTAAAGTCAAACATCAGAGGTTTAGTCACTTCTGCAATTAAAGATCACAATTTTTTTACATTTCATTATAATAAAGCAATATATATATATATACATCATAAAAAAATGTATCTCAACAACGAGTCTTTAGTACTTTCATCTCTTCTAGGAGATTCTTCTGAAGAATCTAGGAAAAGAATCTCCTAGAAGAGATGAAAGTACTAAAGACTCGTTGTAAGGATCATTTTTCTGATTTATAATATATGTATATATATATATAAAATAGAACAAAAGACAGAGATAGCGTCTCTAGGCCTTTCTCGGGTTGATTCCCCGTTCCTCAGGAGACTGTTTATTTTGAAAACAGGTATTGTGAGGTCATAGTTGATTACACAAGAAAGTATGACGTCATCAATAATGCAAAGTCATTATGACGTCACAGAAGACATAAATCCATGACGTCAACAACAATACAAGCTAAATTGTGACGTTACATTACTTAGACAAATGCATAACTTTATGATCTTACCAACAATAAAAAATACGGGAGATACAAATTGTTTCATTTAGGGCAACAATAAAATATGAACAATAATATTTAAAGCACAGCCATTGCTTAAAGCATGACACGTTGAATTTAATGTGAACTATTCAGACTGGGTTTCAACAGTTTCATTAACTCCGACTCCTTAACTTCCCTCTTTATCACATCAGATGAATGCATTTGGTAAATAGGGAACACTTTGAAGTTATTGTTAGCACAGTTATGAATATGTTTGTTCACTTGTAAAAATCTAAGGTCATCATGGATTGTTTGTTGCTTGTGAAGAGTCATTCTTTGACGTAGTTCACGCCCAGTTTGGCCAATATAAAATTCCAAACATTTAACACACACTATAGCATATATAACATTCTTCGACTTACAATTCATACTAGAACGTACAGTGAATTTAAATCCATTTTTGAAAACAAAAGTAGAACCTTCAATAATTATTTTACATGTTCCACATCTGGGCGAATTACATTTAGACACAATAAGTTCAGCTTGATTCGTTTCAAACTTGGAAAAACTCAATAGCCTTTTGAGATTTTTGGGTTGTCTTTTACTATTGATAATTCTATGTTTAGCTAAAACATTTTTCATACGCACGCTAGTTCTCTGCAAGTCATCGATTTTGGTTTTTACAATAGGGTACATAGCAAAATTATGTGGATTGTATGTAGATACAAAAGGAATAATTCCTTGGTCATCGTTGGCTTCTACACGGGATGTAAAAGGTCCCTTCTCTATAGCTCTATTTACACCACTACGAATAATCTCGTCCGGATAATGCTGCGACTTCAGGAAAAACATGAGTTCTTTAAGTCGCACATCCAGCATATTGGGGTCACTTACAATTGTTACAATTCTAGATGCGAGATTAAAAGGTATATTAATTTTAATATGTTTAGTATGATTTGAATAAAAATCTAAGTAATTATGAGCATCAGTAGGCTTTGAATACAAATCAGTTGCAATATTATCATTTTCTAATTTAACTAAAACATCCAAAAAGGGTAAAACATGTTCATCCATTTCCATTGTGTAGCGTATAGCCGGATGTAGAGAATTCATTTCCTCACTTAATTTGTCAATACACATATCAGAAGGCCATGCAATAAAACAATCATCTAAAAATCTAAAAAAATTGTTTTGTACATATTCTGAAAACACTTTACCATATTTACATTCTATATTGGTGTAGAGTTTCTCTTCCAAATAACCTAACACAAGTGTTGCATAGGTAGGTGCCATTTTTGTACCCATGGCCGTTCCCTTTATTTGTTGGTAGTGATTGCCATCAAAATAAAAGACATTTCTTTTCAAAATAACTTCTAAGGATTTGATAATAAATTCATGAGCAAAACGATTATCAATCTTATCTGGATGTTTCTTAAGCCAATACGTAATAGCTTCAATTCCTAAATCATGTGGAATATTTGTATATAAGCTGACGACGTCAAAAGATACAAGTTTAGAATTGGGAGGAACAGATTTTGGCAAATGTTTAAGAAAATCAAAATCGTCTTTTATAAAACTCCTCACTGAAGAACAAAGTGGCTTCAAAATTAAGTCAACAAAATGACTAAGCCGTTGGGTTACACTGTTAGGTCCGCCTACTATTGGTCGAAATGTCAAATCATCTGGATTTTCAATCATCACATACTCGCTTTTCTGTTGTTTAATAGCTTCAGCTNACAATTTGTATCTCCCGTATTTTTTATTGTTGGTAAGATCATAAAGTTATGCATTTGTCTAAGTAATGTAACGTCACAATTTAGCTTGTATTGTTGTTGACGTCATGGATTTATGTGTATGCCTTCTGTGACGTCATAATGACTTTGCATTATTGATGACGTCATACTTTCTTGTGTAAACAACTATGACCTCACAATACCTGTTTTCAAAATAAACAGTCTCCTGATGAACGGGGAATCAACCCGAGAAAGGCCTAGAGACGCTATCTCTGTCTTTTGTTCTATTTTTTATATTTAATTCCAACACAAGGACTTCTCAATGTTTTCTTTGTATATATATATATATATAACTTGTCTAGCTGTAACAAGTCACTCTACAAAACTTCACAGTACACAGATATACAGTTATTATAATTTGAGGATTACACAGGCGCTGACACCTCAGTCACTGAACAATATGACCTAGCCTCTACCTATCTGTCAGGGTCAAGGTCAGAGTACAACTTCAGGGAGATAACCCTGACTGTCTGTACAGAAGGTCGGAGTACAACTTCAGGGTGATAACCCTGGCAGTCTGTATAGAAAGACGGAGTACAACTTCAGGGAGATTACCCTGGCTGTCTGTATAGAAAGTCAGAGTACAACTTCAGAGAGATAACCTTGGCTGTCTGTATAGAAAGTTGGAGTACAACTTCAGAGAGATAACCCTGGCTGTCTGTATAGAAAGTCAGAGTACAACTTCAGGGAGATTACCCTGGCTGTATGTACAGAAGGTCGGAGTACAACTTCAGGGAGATAACCCTGGCTGTCTGTATAGAAAGTCAGAGTACAACCTCCGGGAGATAACCCTGGCTGTCTGTAAAGAAGGTCAGAGTACAACTTCAGAGAGATAACCCTGGCTGTCTGTAAAGAAAGTTAGAGTACAACTTCAGAGAGATAACCCTGGCTGTCTGTACAGAAGGTCAGAGTACAACTTCAGGGAGATAACCCTGGCAGTCTGTATAGAAAGTCAGAGTACAACTTCAGGGAGATAATCCTGGCAGTCTGTATAGAAAGTCAGAGTACAACTTCAGAGAGATAATCCTGGCAGTCTGTATAGAAAGTCAGAGTACAACTTCAGAGAGATAATCCTGGCTGTCTGTATAGAAAGTCAGAGTACAACTTCAGGGAGATTACCCTGGCAGTCTGTATAGAAAGTCAGAGTACAACTTCAGGGAGATAATCCTGGCAGTCTGTATAGAAAGTCAGAGTACAACTTCAGAGAGATAACCCTGGCAGTCTGTATAGAAAGTCAGAGTACAACTTCAGGGAGATAACCCTGGCTGTCTGTATAGAAAGTCAGAGTACAACTTCAGAGAGATAATCCTGGCTGTCTGTACAGAAGGTCAGAGCATTAACTTATCTTCTAAATCCATCCTTATTGGGTCGTACAAAATTATGCCTATGTAAGGAGGCTTAGAGTAATTGATTTTCAAATTACATAGGTCACTAAACAAATGATATTTTTCATTATTATGACAATCATTATTGTTGTTAATATAGTAATTGGAATGGGAGATTACCAGATTACCCCCCTCTGTAAAAGTCAAAGTCAAAATAATTTATTTATATGATAGTAATCATTTGTATTTAAACTATTGGCTTAAACAAATCACTTACAAAATATAACCAAAGTTAGTTGTATGAAACTTATCAGCTCAACAATAAATTACACAAAATATAACCAAAGTAAGTTGTACAATAAATTACACAAAATATAACCAAAGTTAGTTGTATGAAGCTTATCAGCTCAACAATAAATTACAGTCAATTTCATATCAGTCCCATTTTCATAATTATCAAAACTTGACTTTATGTAAGATTAACGTAGTGAAGCTTGACATAGCGGGCTACATACCATTAGTTGTACATGTAAGTATGGTATTACCTTTTGATCAAATGGTACAAGTAGAGAATCTCCAAGCAACGGTCCAGCCGTCCACTTCCAGACATCCTTGACCCTTGCAATGTCAGCCTCCGTCACGCTCTCATACACTGACCTACATCAAGTAGATTGTTAAGACAGAACTATGTATCAAACTTATGAAACAAAAGAAAACAGCTGACATGTCTAAGAGAAGTTTTAGCAATTACACATTGGCATTTAGGGGATAAGCCTACTTTATATTGACATTTGCAGTGGTATATTGTGATAATACTGTTGCAACTGGAGTTTTACTGGTAATGCGGAGCGGAACCAGTAAAACGGATATTTGCGACAGTTTAATCATGATATACTGCCCGAATCACAAAATACAGTATGGTTATCCCCATTCTAGCTCATGCAAGCCAAAACCATCAAAAGAAACAATGATTTTAAGATATTTTGAGTGTTTTCTTCAAATTCTGGGTCACTCTGCCGTGGATTGGTGACGTCAGGAATATTCAAAGTGACGTGGAATTACCTTGACCTTTCGGGGTGACACTTTTGTCTGTGACATCATGAATAATCAATTACATGAAGTGTCAGGGTCAGTTGGGGTCATTGAGGTAAATAGCAAATTCCACCTGGACTATTTGCGGACAGTAAATCGTGGTTATGCTGTCACAATTATTTTGACTGACCAATCAAATGTTGTGTGACATCTCAAATGAATGAGATTGTGATATGTACTTTGTAAAGTTCACTCACACAACCTGATAAATGTTCCAAAAAAAGGAGTGATAAAACAAGCAACAGCTGAAAATTAAATGAGATCTGTATCAACATTTCATCAACCAAACAACTACAACTTACAGAGTAAGATGTTCATATCATAAACGAGGAACTCACTTGAATTTATCCCGTAAGTGTACTAAAACGGCTCTCTGAAATAGAAAAGTTCAATATGAGTATGCTATCACTACTGTACAGTAATCACTTATCGTTACTTTGAGGATGGTATCACTACTGTACAGTAATCACTTATCGTGACTTTGAGTATGCTATCACTACTGTACAGTAATCACTCATCGTTACTTTGAGTATGCTATCACTACTGTACAGTAATCACTCATCGTTACTTTGAGTATGGTATCACTACTGTACAGTAATCACTTATCGTTGCTTTGAGTATGCTATCACTTCTGTACAGTAATCACTTATCGTTACTTTGAGTATGCTATCACTACTGTACAGTAATCACTTATCAATACTTGGCATTTCTACGATCTACATTTACATGATGGGAATCACTGTCTGATTATGTCATCATAAGTTCAAAACTAGTTCTTCAACGGCATCAATTTTAAAATTAACAGGAGGAATTCATCACAGCAATCTCAAGCCTGGTGATGATCAAGCTTGTTGTGATTAATTCCTCCTGTTTATATTTACATATTTCATTAATCGCCCTGCATACATTTGGTACCCACGCTCAACACCCCACTCAACACCCCACTAACTTTGGACTGGTGTTGGCTCTATTTTCCTGTTTAACATAAATTATAAGTGATCCACTACAGCCAATGATCTGTTTGTACTTTACCAGCTGTAACTGATTATTGTGTAAATACAGGTTACAGATGAGAAAACAAAGCACTTCATTATAATCAAGCATTCCACTTTTTTGAGAAGTAAATGATTTAACCGACCCGTACAGTTAGTGAGACAAACACAGGTAAACACCACATATCTCACTGCTGCTTACCACAACATTCAAGGATCAGAATCTATTATGTGTCCCCAAATTACTGTTAATGATTTAAACCAATGTTGTATCTCATGAGCGTAACAAGTTTGGAACAAGAGGCCCAATGGGCCTGCATCGCTCACCTGGTATTCATTTCACACTTGTAACCTTAAAAGTTAAAATATCAGTATTTATGACCAAGTCATTCAAAAGAACCTGTTAAAAGATTTAAAAACATTTGACCCTGTTACCATGAAAGTCAAACAAGGTCATTACGTTGAACAAACTTTATAGCCCTTCATCTCAGCACACAACTTGCAAAATATCACCACCCTAGACCTTTTGTTTATTGAGATTAGGTCATATAAATGTTTATACTATTTGACTAAATGTGACCTTGAAAGTGGGTCAAGGTCATCCAAATGTAAAAGTTTGATAGCCCTTCATCCAAGCTCACTACTAACCAAATATCAACATTCTAGGCCTTATGGTTATTCAGAAGAAGTCGTTTAAAGTTTTAAACATATTTGAACCCTGTGACCTTGAATATGAGTGAAGGTAATTCATTTTAACAAACTTGGTAGCCCTTCATCCTAGCATACTACTGGCCATATATCATCATTCTGGGCCTTTCAAAAGGGTTATTCAGAAAAATTGATTTAAGATTTTAACATATTTGACCCCTGTGACCTTGAATAAATGTCTAGGTCATTATTTTTATCAAAGTTGGTAGCCCTTCATTCTAGCATGCTAATTGCCAGATATCATCATCCTGGTCCTTTTGATTATTCAGAAGAAGTTGTTAAAAGTTTTTTAAAGACAAGTGACCCTCTGTCAACTTGAATATGGGTAAAGGTAATTTATTTGGACAAACTTGGTAGCCCTTCATCCCAGCATGCTATTGACCAAATATCATCACCCTGGGCATTTTGGTTATCCAGAAGAAGTTGTTTAAAAAGTTTTTAACATTTTTGACCCCTGTGTCCTTGAATATGGGTCAAGGTCATTCATTTGAACATAATTAGTAGCCCTTCATACAAGTATGCTACTGGTCAAATATCAACATTCTGGGCATCATGGTAATTCAGAAGAAGTCGTTTAAAAGTTTTTGATATATATTTGACCCCCGTGACCTTTAATATGAGTCAAGGTCATTCATTTTAACAAGCTTGGTAGCCCTTCATCCCAGCATGCTCAAGACTTAATATCAACATCCTGGTCCTTTTGGTTATTTGAAAGAAGTTGTTTTAAGTTTTTAAAGACAATTGACAATTGTCACCTTGAATATAGGTGAAGGTCATTCATTTGAACAAATTTGGGTAGCCCTTCATCCCAGCATGCTACTGACCAAATATTATCATCCTGGGCATTTTGGTTATCCAGAAGAAGTTGTTTAAAAAGTTTTTAACATTTTTGACCCCTGTGTCCTTGAATATGGGTCAAGGCCATTCATTTGAAACAAAATTAGTAGCCCTTCATACAAGTATGCTACTGGTCAAATATCAACATTCTGGGCATCATGGTTGTTCAGAATAAGTCGTTTAAAAGTTTTTGATATATTTGACCCCTGTGACCTTGAATATGAGTCAAGGTCATTCATTTTAACAAACTTGGTAGCCTTTCATTCCAGCATGCTCAAGACTAAATATCAACATCCTGGTCCTTTTGGTTATTTGAAAGAAGTTGTTTTAAGTTTTTAAAGACAATTGACAATTGTCACCTTGAATATAGGTGAAGGTCATTCATTTGAACAAATTTGGGTAGCCCTTCATCCCAGCATGCTACTGACCAAATATTATCATCCTGGGCATTTTGGTTATCCAGAAGAATTTGTTTAAAAAGTTTTTAACATTTTTGACCCCTGTGTCCTTGAATATGGGTCAAGGCCATTCATTTGAACAAAATTAGTAGCCCTTCATACAAGTATGCTACTGATCAAATATCAACATTCTGGGCATCATGGTTGTTCAGAATAAGTCGTTTAAAAGTTTTTGATATATTTGACCCCTGTGACCTTGAATATGAGTCAAGGTCATTCATTTTAACAAACTTGGTAGCCTTTCATTCCAGCATGCTCAAGACTTAATATCAACATCCTGGTACTTTTGGTTATTCGAAAGAAGTTGTTTTAAGTTTTTAAAGACAATTGACCCCCCTGTCACCTTGAATATAGGTGAAGGTCATTCATTTGAACAAATTTGGTAGCCCTTCATCCCAGCATGCTACTGACCAAATATTATCATCCTGGGCATTTTGGTTATCCAGAAGAAGTTGTTTAAAGTTTTTAACATATTTGACCCGTGTCCTTGAATATGGTTTAGGTCATTTATTTGAACAAACTTGGTAGCCCTTCATTCCAGTTTGCTTCTGGCCAAATATCATCACCCTAACCCGTGTGGTTATTAAGAAGAAGTTGTTTAAAGTAAAACATTGACTCTCTCTGGACTATGGACGGACGGACGACAGACGCTGCACCAGAGCATAAGCTCACTCTCGTATCAGAACACACACAGGTACAGTCAGGTAACATATACTTACCTCTCGTATCAGGACATACACAGGTACAGTCAGGTAACATACACTTACCTCTCGTATCAGAACACACACGGGTTCAGTCAGGGAACATATACTTACCTCTCGTATCAGGACACACACAGGTACAGTCAGGCAACATATACTTACCTCTCGTATCAGAACACACACAGGTACAGTCAGGTAACATTCATTTACCTCTCGTATCAGGACACACACAGGTACAGTCAGGTAACATACACTTACCTCTCGTATCAGAACACACACGGGTTCAGTCAGGGAACATATACTTACCTCTCGTATCAGAACACACACAGGTACAGTCAGGTAACATATACTTACCTCTTGTATCAAGACACACACAGGTACAGTCAGGTAACATATACTTACCTCTCGTATCGGGACACACACAGGTACAGTCAGAGATCATATACTTACCTCTCGTATCAAGACACACACAGGTACAGTCCGGTAACATATACTTACCTCTCGTATAAGAACACACACAGGTACAGTCAGAGATCATATACTTACCTCTCGTATCAAGACACACACAGGTACAGTCAGGTAACCTCCACTTACCTCTCGTATCAGAACACAAACAGGTACAGTCAGAGAACATATATTTACCTCTCGTATCAAAACACACACAGGTACAGTCAGGGAACATACACTTACCTCTCGTATCAGAACACACACAGGTACAGTCAGAGAACATATACTTACCTCTCGTATCAAAACACACACAGGTACAGTCAGGGAACATATACTTACCTCTCGTATCAGGACACACACAGGTACAGTCAGAGAACACAGGAAACTTTTAAACTCGTACTCAGCTTTAGTCACATAATCTTTTATCTAAAAAAAAGAAATTTCAAAGTGTCTGCTTAATGTACTGCTGTAATGGCTACAAAGCTTTGAGTCAAGGAATATGGAAATCAAAACCTGGAGCCAGTGTAAATCATCATACAACATGTATCACTAACATTTCAAAACCTGGAGCCAGTGTAAATCATCATACAACATGTATCATTAACATCTCAAAACCTGGAGCCAGTGTAAATCATCATACAACATGTATCACTAACATCCACTAGAGTACAAGGTTGGTTAAGTATGAACACTGTTCATGGGTTAATAATTATGTATCATATGACAATAATACTTGATCAGTGTGCAGTTGTGATTTTTGCCAAATATACCATGCACATTTGTTTTGACCACACACCCTCGTTTTGACCATACACCCTAGTTTTGACCACACACCCTTGTTTTGACCACACACCCTTGTTTTGACCACACACCCTAGTTTTGACCATACACCCTAGTTTTGACTACACACCCTAGATTTGACCACACACCCTAGTTTTGACCATACACCCTTGTTTTGACCACACACCCTAGTTTTGACCATACACCCTTGTTCTGACCACACACCCTAGTTTTGACCACACACCCTTGTTTTGACCACACACCCTAGTTTTGACCACACACCCTTGTTCTGACCACACACCCTTGTTCTGACAACACCCTAGTTTTGACCACACACCCTTGTTCTGACCACACACCCTTGTTTTGACCATACACCCTTGTTTTGACCACACACCCTAGTTTTGACCACACACCCTAGTTTTGATCACACATGTTTTGATCACACATGTTTTGATCACACATGTTTTGACCACACACCCTTGTTTTGACCACACACCCTTGTTTGACCATACACCCTAGGTTTGACCACACACCCTGGTTTTGACCACACACCCTTGTTTGATCATACATCCTTGTTTGATCATACACCCTAGGTTTGACCACACACCCTGGTTTTGACCACACACTCTAGGTTAGACCACACACCTTTGTATCGACCACACATGTTTTGACCACACACCCTTGTTTTGATCATACACCCTTGGTTTGACCACACACCCTTGTTTTGACCACACACCCTTGTTTTGACCATACACCCTTGTTCTGACCACACACTCTAGTTTTGACCACACACCCTATTTTGACCATACACCCTAGTTTTGACCACACACCCTATTTTAGACCAACACACCTTTGTTAAGAATGGTTTGTCCAGATACTGTTGTAGTATACCGAGACAGGCTGGACAAGGCTGATCATTACTTGGACTCATATCAACATCTATGTTGTCACTTGTATCTGGTTCAGCAGACGATCTCTTCTTCATGTCATTTAGGGTCTCCTTTAATGTCTGCAGGGACAAATGTTATCAAGATGTTAATTTTGATCTGACAATGAACATATTTCTATCTGGAATTTAACGACTCACCAACATATTGTTGTACCATTAAAAGCATTGATTCCTATGAAGAATTCTAGTCAAGATCTTTGGAGATGATGATTTATCAATGGAAAAGATAAGAACAAAAGTTCACCGAAATAGTCTATTTCCTCTCACTTGCTCAACAGATATTTAATTTTCATTTTTCATGATGTTTATTGTCCATCATGACAAGAGGCCCAAAGGGCCTGTATCACTCACCTGGATATGTTTAAAGTACTTGTTACGAGGTAAAGATATAGCACTCCATGGTAGGTGCTGTATGTACATATGAAATTTCAGAAAGATCCATCCAGTATTTCTGGAGATATAGCGAGAACAAACTTCAGATGTCAAAATCCAAGATGGCGACCCATTGGCCATCTCGTCGTAATGAAAACACCCTTATAGTAACAGGCACTACTAGACAACTTGATGGAGACAAAATTTGGATAACATCTCGGAATCTCTATGGTGGAAGAAGGATTTCAAAGGTTTTACCCAAACACCTATGGGGCCCTGTCCCTCTGCCCCCAGGGGGGGGGGGGCTTAATATATACTCCTATCATTTATACAAAATTGAGAACCCTTGGCGCAAGGATGCTTCAGACTAAATTTGGATAAAATCCCTTTATCCCCATGGTAGAAGAAGGATCCCCCCCCCCATATTGGGCCCCTCTCCTCTGCCCCTTGGGGGGAAGGGGGGGGGGGACACCCACAGTTTATAGAAAATAGAGTGCCCTTGGCCTAAGGACAATCCATACCAAATTGGGATGGAATCCTTAATCCCTATGGTAGAAGAAGGATTTTTTTTAAAATTTACCACTATTTCCCCTATTTGGCCCACTCATCTGCCCCCAGGGGGGCAACACCTACCGTATATACAAAATTTAGTCCCTGTGGCCAAAGGATGCTCCAGACTAAATTGGCCATGGCATAAGCTCACTTGCCCTTTTGGCAGGTGATCTAAAAATCAGATATTGCCTTGTTGGGGTCCTGGGACAGGGACAGGGGAGGGACAGGAACAGGGACAGGGGAGGGACAGGGGAGGGACAGGGACTGGGGAGGGACAGGGGGACAGGGACAGTGGATGGAGAGGGGAGGGAGAGGGGGACAGGGACAGGGGACGGAGAGGGGGACAGGGACAGGGACAGGGGAGGTNCATATAGTATAAAATATGTATTTGATCTTTATTCATTGATTCATTTTGTTAGCTCATAATTGTTTTCTACTTTCATTCTTGTGATTCTTACATAAAGCATATACTGGTAATAATATTAACTTAATTTAGAAATACATGTATTTTTTTTATGATGGTCACATATTAAACATGTATTGGCACATACATATATTTATATATACTAGTAAAGAGAGAGCTGACTATGTTAGCATCTAGTCCATTTGTTTCAAAACATCATAAGAGTATCTATAAGTTCTAATGAAAAATGTGGCAAATATTAAGTTATGTAATTTATTCTATTTCACAGCCATGGAATTATCACATCTCAAACAGATACCATGGTCAACCATAAAGTACATAGCTATATTAGTATACTAATATCTATGTTTATATTACTTGTGGTATTTGGAACAATAATGTAATTTATCTCAATGAATTGACACCCTAACCAGATCATCTGTTTCAGGTGCAAAGATAATTAGAGAAAAAAGTAGGAGAATTAAAAATCAAAATAGTAATTTTAAGAGAACAGTAGTATTGAATTACATGAAAAAAATGTATAAACATACCTTTACACAGTCATATTACTTATTTTAAGCAAATTTATTACTTTAAATGATCTTTCATAACAGGGTTATTTATTTGGACATTTGTCAGTTATATTTCTGTGAGTGAGTTGGATTAGTTGTATGTACAGTGAAGGGTTAAGTGATCGAGTGGTGACATCCTGAAGTGATAAAACACACATACCTCTTGGTAACACTTAAACCTTGATGCACTTTTTTCTCCCAGAAATCTAAATATGCATCTTGGGCAACAACCACATTTCTCCAGACAGGTAATAATATCAGCTGTTGTACTGTCATCGTTTGCAAACGATTCCACCTGAAATATGAATTTAATGTTATTTACATGTATTTGATAAGCACATGTTCCTTAATATCACTTGAAAATAATATATCATAACAGGTTATGATTAACTTTTAATCCATTTTGTAACACCCAACAATTTAAAGCTGATTTCTGGTGAACTTGTAGTCAGTAAATGGACTTATACCCACTTTTTGTGATAAAGCACATAATCCTGAATACTTAAATAACTATTTAATTACTTTGAAAACAAGTAAACATATGTTAATGGGTTTTTTAAATTTGGTAAGGAGCAGGTCAATCCAGTTGTCATCAAATACAACTGGTCCAGTGGGCTATCTTATCACTTTCACTTAAGTCAAGCCCCGAGAAGCAAAGGACAATTAAGTCATGAACTGTTATTATCAAGTAATTGATTAATAGCAAAACTTACGTCACTCCATTCATTATTTCAATATTTTATGTTGTAACGTCATGATGACCACATTTTACTTTATCAAAATTTCATAGGTATATCAGTTAAGTAGGAACAACACTAGCTGTGTTAGATTTAGGGCCCCTTTGTTTACTTGTTGCATGAACAGAAATAAAGCAGAAGCCCTCAGCAACAGAACAGACATTTCTTCTTTACTTTCTGAAGTCCAAATTGGCATCATTTAAATACTCAATATATAACTGTGCAAAAGGTAAAACAAAACGCCAAAAATGGGCACAGGTCTACATCTACATCTTTCACTCTTCTGTCAATCAGTTGACCATTACACAGTGTTGCACAGCATTTCATCAGACTGAATATATATATATATTATAGGTAAGCAAACATTTGAATAAGACTATTTTGGCACAGGCATGTTAGCCAGCTCCTGGAATACAAATACATTTTGAACTTTACTATAAAAGAGGCTAAATTCAACATCCTGATGTCTAAAAAGCAATTAGTATGAATAATCGTTTCCCTAAGGTTGCATAAGTTTAAGTCTCAAGCATTTCACATTTTATATTAGTCATGTTGTCAGTTTGTATGTCACTCGCGTTTAATCTTTCTGTAAATTATATGTACGTCCACACTTGATCACAGAACTAACCAAAAATATCGCCTTTATGAATAAAACCTTAGACCAAAACGTAAAACATCAAAATGAAAGTAGACTAAAAATACATGTGCTTTCCCGTACGTATGGACATTAGAGCTACACAAAATTGTACGAAATTTAAAAGAACAGTTGGAGCAAAGGTATCATCTAAGTTAGGTTTGACATAGTTATTGTAAAACATCCATTGATGCTTGTCGCTCAGCTTAAATAAATCGAAAAAGAAGCGAGTAATATTTCGCAGCACCTGTTCCATGGTGGCGTCCATATTGAAACACAGCTCCACCTATAACAGGAAGTAAAGAGTTATCTTCCGTGTTTTAATTTTTCAGGCGTACGACTTCGATAATGTAGGAAAATTGCATGCCAGACTTGGTAGATCGGTGAAAAGTAGGTACCCATGGTAAATTATCATCTTTGTCACTGCATATGGTAAAGCATCATAAAAAATGTTGCATTTTATTAATGTTCACTCCGACATAACACCTGTGTATAGGTTAATTAAGCTACTGTCATTACTACATTACTGAGTGAACAGATGAATGTTTTCATTGGTGAAAGAATTACTTAATATTTTTAGTTGACCCTGCTAGACTAGGCTCACTAGCCACATCTCATCTGTACAGTACTATAAAATCATGGAGTTGTTAATATCATACTCAAATACCAAAGCAAATGCTCGTTGAAGTATGCATACATGTATGTAGCGAATGAGCCCTCTTGTCAGTTTATGGAGGATTTCTCGTGCAGTATTAATATATATTTGGGCTTTTAGTAGCTATTTGTCTCATAAGTGTATTTGACTCCCCAAAATTAGATGTGTATACCTGTGCATGATGACATGTGCACTGTTGACTGTACATGTTTTAATGTTGACCCTCTGAATTTCAAGGAAAACGTTTATTTGTGTTATTCTTAATCTGTTAATGTCAATGATCAACTGAAATCCCTGTAGGATCCATTCACAATTAGGAATGCATTAATTAATTATATTAACTGATTAACAGGTTGGGCACAACGGCTCATGTGGGTAATAATCTTGCATTTGGGGAACAGTTACCCATTTCAGTAACAATTTTATTACTGGGAAATAAAGTGAAATGAAAACATACAAATTAAAGTTCTTTTAAAAACTTTGAGCAAATCCAATAAATAACACAACGTAGTACATTTGTTCACAAAAAGTTATCAATTCTGACATCTAAATTTTGGTGAAAATGACTAATAACCATACCAGTGATTTTTGTCAGGTTGTTTCGGTAACAAGTCGTTTCATTAACAAGACGAAAGTCGTTTCGGGACTTTTTCCATGTTGTTTTGGGACATGTAAAAAGTCGTTTAGGGATTTTTCATTTTTTTAAAGGTTTAAACAACTTATCATAGCCTTCTCCCGTCATACATTTATACATTTACCCTTACATGATTTTAATTTAATTTCAATATAGCAAAAATAAAATGCTTAAAACATTGTTAGAATCAGTGTTAACTCATTAATGTCAAAAATGGAGAATATATGTAGTGAATTGAAAACATATTACATGTATTACAATATCAAACAAGAAACCCTGTCACGGACTGTAATGTGACATTTATTTTAAGGGACACTTTCATAGACAAAGTAATAAACTACTATGGTGTTCAACCGTATCTGCTATTGTCTCAAATGGCAGAAGAGGCATTTGTACTAAAGCTCTATTCAAAGGAACCATAGACAATCATGATTTTGATAACAAAACTGTGTGCTGTGAATTTGCGTAAGACAGTGCTTATTTTTCCTTTGGAAAGCAGCACAGATATATTTCAACGCTGCAGACCTAGCATAATGTAAACTTTAACAGATTGAATGTAAGGGTGAATACACCCTCCCGCAAAGAACAATGATACAATGAACGATAACGAAATATGTACATTGCATAATTTTCTTATTCTTAATTTTGTATTATACACTCTCATTTTTGAGGAATAAAGAATGATGATGATGATGGTGATGCAGGTCATAGTCTAAAACCATACTTGTGTATTTACAGGACTTTTAATGAAACGGGAGCGAAATGTAATTTATAAATGAAAATTATATATGTCCCAAAATGACTTGATTAAGTCCCGAAAAATCATGTGTCATGTCCCGAAACGACTTTGTTACAGAAACGACCTGTTACCGAAACGACTAGCATTCATTTTTTCTGTGTGCTATTTATAGCTACGCTACAACACACTATAAACAATGCACTGCATTTCCATCTCCTTTTATAGTACTAGTGATGCCCATAACCAGCCACTCTTTTATAGTACTAGTGATGCCCATAACCAGCCACTCTTTTATAGTACTAGTGATGCCCATAACCAGCCACTCTTTCAATAGTGTACACACTGAAAGCAGATATTTGAACCTTGGTTGTAAATAATGTCGGGGTTTTTTTGCAATGAAAGATTTTGAAAAAGTAGGGAGGTGTGTAAACGGCACTGGGTGATCATGACTGCCCGTAACCTGTGAGGGAATGTAATCGATTTACATTAAAGCATCCATCTATAGCTAGAGTATGGAGGTTTGAAGTTCACGTCCCTGTCTGGCCAGGTTGCCTTTTCCCTCTGCTGTTGAAGTAATCAGACCTACTAACATCAGGATATATACCTTTGTGTTTCAGTAGGTGACACCTGACCAGCATTATGATGATTCTCAATGGTGACTAAATCAGGAACATGAACTGTGAGCAGTAATTGATGAACCATGTATGCCGAGTGGTCCTTGCAGTGAGCCATATTTATAAGTAGGGAACCATGTATGCTGAGTGGGCCTCACTTCAAAATGACATCCAGTGTGACAAGGCCAACCAGAGTGTCCTACACAAGTTCCCTCCCCTTGTCGGCCGAGATGTGGCCTTTACGGTGGTCAAGCACATCGCGTCCAGTATCAATCACGCAGCCAATAACTCGGAACCCTCAAACCTCAACACTGACAAAGATGTTAAGTGGGCAATGGAGGTAAAGATCTAGATCCTCCTTTCTTTGTATCCCATTTCTACCTGAATTAGTAATCTCTTGTTGATGTAAGTCTAAAAGCAATACTGTACCAGTAGTATGACTGCAGTGCTAGCTGTTACAATTGTACAAATGTTCAACATAAGGTGAACACTTTTATGCTAATTGAATTTCATGTCTGATCATTTGAATACTAAAAAATGAGAATATTGAATCTGTTTTGGCCAGTAACAAACACTAATGCCTAATATAGCTATTTCGGTGTATTTTAAGCAGACAATCTACACAGTATGTTGGCTTTTCCAATAAGGTTTTCGTCCAAGGTTTGGCTCTTCTGAACAACTTTGTTATCACTACTTTTCAGAAAGTACCTGACAGATCTTTCAAATTTCGTGTACCAATTCCCCTTGGTCCTAGCTGTGGTTTTTTTGTGTGAATTTTTTATGATATAAAGAACAATATGGCTACCAGGTAGATGTTTTGGATTTTAGTGTAAAAGTTTGTTATTACCATTTTTCAGAAATTTATGAACATGTCTAGACCTGTCTCAAATTTTGTTAACAAAATACCTTTTGGTTCTGATAGTGCAATTACAACATATTTTTGTTTTTGAATTTAGAGAATATGATCTGATTTTTCACAACTAAAGGTGCTGTGTTTTGGGCTGAGCCTACCACTGGCAGAGCATGAGACGATCAAGGAGTGTGTTCTTGTGTACTTTGAGTGGTTGTCCGCGTGCACTTCACCTAAAGTATGCGTTCCGCGGCCTGTGAAGGAAAATCCAAACCCATACGCTCAGGACATGATACACCACTTACTGAACTTGTTTGTGCCACGTCCTGGCTCAGGTAGGTCTTGTTTGTGCCACGTCCTGGCTCAGGTAGGTCTTGTTTGTGCCACATCCTGGCTCAGGTAGGTCTTGTTTGTGCCACGTCCTGGCTCAGGTAGGTCTTGTTTGTGCCACATCCTGGCTCAGGTAGGTCTTGTTTGTGCCACGTCCTGGCTCAGGTAGGTCTTATTTGTACCACGTCCTGGCTCAGGTAGGTCTTGCTTGTGCCACGTCCTGGCTCAGGTAGGTCTTGTTTGTGCCACGTCCTGGCTCAGGTAGGTCTTGTTTGTCCCCATTCCTGGTTCAGATAATGCAAGTCTTGTTTGCCTGTTTCTTTAAATTGCTGTCCCAGTTACAAAATTTAGGTCAGTTTGTGCCACTTCCTAGCTCAGGGAGGTCCTTGTTTATCCCATTTCCAGCCTCCATAAAGTCTTGTTGTCCCGTACATATATAATACAAAGACAGGGGTTAGAGTTAAAGATAAGTGAAATCTTTGCATAATCAATTGCCATTCTGCACTCTCATTGGTCTAGGCCAAAATACTAAAGTTTCTGTTAAGGAATTAGCTTTATTATCATTCGATTTTGATTAAACTTAGTAAGTATGTACATTTCACAGATTAAGGCTAAGTTTTAAGTTGAGCAAAATCTGTGCGTAACTAATTAGCATATTGTGCTTTGATTTGCTGGCAGTTTCTGAACATTTACTTAATCAAATATGACCTGATTTGGATAAAACTTGTTCAGGATTTATATTATACAAAGACGAAGGCTAAGTTTGATGTTGAACAAAACATCAATGATATGATACTAAATATGATGTAAAAATTATGTAAATATTATGTTAAAAATTCTGATTTTGTTTAAAGATACAATTACTAAAACAAAATAAAAATATAAAGAATGTGTTTGGAAACTTGTACATAATTATATGTTTAACTACTGTTATATAACTACAATGTCAGGGAGTCTTATAAATCAAAGATTTGATTATATGGCTTATGTCAGGGAACTTTTATGAGGGCTTTGAATTTGTGTATAATCAAGTGACAATTAAGCTACAGTTTGCCTTCTGTAATACAGACTGTGTCTCCAGCTCACGATATATAACTTGTCTGTGTTAGGTATACCAACATACTACAAGTGCTTGTTATGTGTTTCTCATTAAATGTTATAAATGTATCGCTGTGATGATATGTGACCTACTTGTAGGAGTGGACTTAGTAAAGAGACAGGCACTGCTCTGTCACCGAGTTCTCCGGTGTATAGAAGATGTCGCAGAAAAGTCGAACGTGTTGACGAGGGACACCTGGGAAACGTTGCTGAGGTTTCTCCTGGCGGCCAACGACAGTTTACTGTCTCCGCCCACGGAAAAAGGTGGGGCTATATCAACCAGGAATAACACGAGGATAAATGGTTATCTTTGGTTTTGCATAATGTTCCTGTTTGTACATGAAATGGCATGGTGTTTCTTGTATACTAACATCAGACTCGAGATCATGTTTGTAGATTTAGAATAAAAATCTAAATTAAAGCAGACTTTTGATATCGGCTACTACTGGTACTCCATTTTCGTTGACTACATGCTACCTTACACATGTTATCATAGATATGTGTTGTAGTTGTCTCCCTTGAATTAAATCAAGCTTTGTACCAGTAATATGGTATGATTCAGTAAATTTTTCAAAAATGTAATAATATTCATAAAAAAAAACGAAATTGTGGAATTCCTTTTTGAAAATGATGCATGTGAGTAAGGTAGCATACTCCTTTAAATATTCACACTCACTATTATACATTGAAGGTATGGACTAATCACTTATATCTTATTGCTCTGTTTAAATGCGGACATGTTTACCAATTCATGAAATATAGGCATAGTTGCTAGAGTACAGAATTCATGCTGAGCGTACAAATATAAGTACACTATATTTGTTGGTAAAACCAGTTCACCCGTCATAGCGTTAGTGTGCAAAACATGTCCGAAAGAAAAACATTCATTTCTATTATAGTTTCTGGTTTGTTACTACAGAAATTTTGTTTAACAAGGAAAAATATATCCTTATCTCTATTTTCCTTTTTTTTGTATGATTACATTTTACAATAGATTACATTTTTTCATAACACAGTTATGCATCTAGACTGACATTCTGAGTATATGTTATTAACTTTCTGTTATGAATTTGATTTATTTAGCAATTATAGTTCAAGTTTGTGGCCTGTTACAACCAACATTGATTGAGCAGTATCTCCACTTAGCTTTCCATCTGTTTTATTTATTTTCTAGCTTCCTGGTAAGAACATTTTTCTGCCATTTGTGGTCTAGATGTCTGCATCGGAAATACTTTTGGATAATGTCCATTTTGTTTTGTTAATTGTTAGTTATTTGAAAAAGATTTAAAACAGCAAATAAAAAACATCACAAAAAAATACAATCCAATGAAAGTTACCAAACTCACCTGTTCTGTTTTAGTAGATTTTGATAATAAAATTTAAATCGCTGGCTTGTTTGAGAGAAGTGAGATTTCTATTGGTTGTAGATAAGGCCGTATTTCTAACAATAACGACTGTTGCAATGTTATGTTATTCCGCATGTGTTGCCATTTTTGTTCATGCAGACGATACAGGACTGAGCTCATGTAAGTTATACACTGATGTGTTGTAACATCGACTAATGCCACTAGTTCCTACAGTCTGCCGGAATAGTTCCTCTAATACCTCAGAACATACTGGGCTCTCCTCCTGGTGCTGCAATGAAACACAGAATTACAAATAAGGGCGATAACTCTACATTTCCCTCTCCCAATGTTGTGTAACATCTAGATCTATTGATGGAATGCTCTTTAATCAGGGATTTTTAGCTAATTCTCTAATCATAAGTTCTTCTGAGGGTTCACATTGTATTTGGAGAAATTGAGAGAATAATTCTTGGAAAATGAAGTATATGTTTTTCTCTGACAAGAAGGAAAGAATAGCAGCACTGTAGATTAGGACCGATATTATCAGGTGGTCACTCAAATGAAAATTTAATATAATTTACTTACTGTGTCACTTTTGAAAAATTAAACATACTATTAAAAGACATGAAACTGAATTGAAATATGAGAATAATGTATCTACCAAATGATTAGGAAGTAGTTTGAAACACATCTTGACTGTAGTAAACATAACAGTGTTTTCACCTCAAAACAGTATTTAATGAGGCATTACATTGAGATCTTATCCCTACCTACAATACAGAAACAATAGTAAAAGGAAATTTGAAAATATTATCCAAGCACCACATCAAACTTAAAAAATATCAGTTTTGATTTCTTTAACTGATCTAAGATTTATTGAAGTAATACTTAAATTAATGAAACTAATATTAGTTCAATAAATATCAGTATTGATCTAAAACAAAATATTTAACACGTAACATTTTTTCCTCCTGAACCCTTTATTGCAACGCTAGGAGGAGGTAGCCTAACCTTGTTTCCTTGTCATGTGATCTGAAGGGTCAACGAGTTCCTCTATGTGCCTCCTGATTTATACAGTGTATTTCTTGTATGGTGAATCCCTTGGGTGTAGATGGGTCTTTCTGTAAGTCCTAATTGATATATTACATTTTTTTATGGAATTTGGATTTTGACAAAGTCACCACATTGGAAATCTGATTGGAAATTACATATTGAAAATTAAAAATAACACAGTGTTTGTAGATGACCAAGCGAACTTTTTCATTTCAATATTCAACCTTAGTAACATAAGCTGCTGTATTCAAAACCAGAAATTTTCTTGTGCAGATTTTTTTTTACGCTTTTGCTATATGAATGTATTGCAGTGTGGAATTTTTCATGCTTTAACTTTAAAAACTTTGTTGTGTTTTAGAAACTTTACTCTAGAAATGCAGCAATATACGTATTTCACAGTGTGTCAGTGTGTTTGCACATTCATATCTTAACACTGATCGTGATTTCATCACAGAAATTATTGAAAGTTTCAATACCACAAAAGTTCACATTTTTATAGTTAAAGTCAACACCATCATCAGAGACTGATCTGAAAAAAACCAAGATGGCCTTCAGGCAGCCATCTTTGATTTTGACACTATTTTTCAAGACGTAGTTGACAGATCTTTGTCAAATTTCATACATAGGTTCCTTTTGGCCCTTAGTTTGCAGATCAATTTTGAGATTGATTGAAAAAACCAGATATAGGCCAGCTACGCAGACATCTTGAGTATGACTATCAGAGTTTGTAATGGCTATTTCTCTGGGAGTAAATTACAAATATATATAGCTCAAATTACCTAAGTTTTCGAGGTTCTTCCTGTTTGCTAATTTTGCATATACAGACATTTCATTTTGAGCTTCAAGCAACTTGATGAAAAGCAAAAATAGGACTGACGTCAATTAAAAAGAAAAGAATCTTGTTACACTTTTAATACTACCGGTATATAAACTTGAAAATACCGAAAACAAATGTAGGTCAACAACCTGTTTGAAAATACAAGAGAAAATTTCAAAAGAAAAATGTAAGGCAACAGCAACCTCACTTTGAAAGAACAGTGTCAAACATTCACGAGTTGCTACACGATGCAAGGACCGTTGACATGATTCAACCCAACAGAGAAAAGAGAAAACTCACACAGGACTAAGATCTTACAAAATGTCCCTTTATTTAAATAAAAAAATCTTCTAAAAACATTTTCATGTCAATACTTGAGGATTTCCAATGAGACTTTGAAGTTACACATAAGAGCTGTTAATGCATGCTGTTTTGTTGTAAGTTTCTTACGGAAGATTGTCTCTCGGAGTGGCCTCCCCTTTGACCTGAATGTGAATGTCCCTTGCCTGTTTGGTGTTGAACATTTGAAGTGGCTTGTGTATTTGAAGCTTGTTATATTTTAATGTTGTTTGTGTGATGTGCATGTTGTATTCTAAGACGGATTAATATATATTTGAGATAATTACATTGTACAGTGTGACCTTATTGACCTAGACCTATTGTTTCACCTATCAAGGCAGGTATTTATATATCAGACCAAACACCTAAAACAGTCTTAATCAACTGATTTCAGTACAAAGTTACATTGTTTTATATGAAATCAAATTTTTAATGTAAGTTTATTCAAAATTCACTCTAGCAGTTCAAATTTACTTAAACCTGAAGTCAGTGTTTTGAGAGTATTCAAGTCAGTCAGGATAATAAGAGTCTATAATTTGAAAAACAACCTGCTGGTGAATCATAGCTATGAATCCCTAAAACTGACATCTCTAGACATTATATTCAGGAAAATCAATGTTTATTTAATCTGGAAAAGTCATTATCCTGATTTTTTTTTCAGAAACCAAAGTCTCTTGTTTGATAAAGTTCCACTGTACTAGCTTAAGCTTTATAAGAGCCTAATTTTGTTGACATTTTGAATTTGTTGATGTAGTTGTGCAAACGTTTGCAGATCAATATTTCAACAACAAAATATATAACAGTGTTTTAGTGTATTATTTATCACTATGACTTACTTGGCATATTATAATAATTTTATTATGACACATAAAGCTTGTCTCCAGCTTACTTTTAATTCCCACCATCAGGTGAGCTGTTCAAATTGCTTTTCATCCATGGTCCATTGTCCGTACACATAAATTACAAATTATGTGTTAGTAAATAGGACAAACTTTGAAAAGGATACAAGTTACCACAAGGTGCATTGAGAGAGACAGGATCAAACTTCTATACAGCCAATGTAGGTTTTACAGGGGTGGGTGCCAACATCCCTCTGGCAGCTCTTGTTTGTAAATGGATTCAGAGCTTAGATATATAGGTATCCATAACTACACGCTACACTATTTCATTTAATGCGTTACACAGATTTTTTCTTTCCTTTATTTCAGTTATCTGGTGTTGTATTTATTTGATGGTTTCTTATCATTTACATAATTGGTGTCAAAATTAATTTGATACACAATTAACCGAAATTCTTACAGAAACATAAAACTGGCCGTTTTTATTGATGTGTGAATGTTGTATCTACTGTCCTTTTCGTTATATTTCCATCTTGAGTTGTTTTGTAAGACAAGCAGTTAGAACTAGGTTTTCAGGTGTACTTGAATAGGTCTCTACTAATAGGTCAAAGTCCCACTGTCCAGTCAGACTTTTCAGAGAGATGGCTTTATATAAGATTTAAAATCTTGTTGCCAGATCCTATTGATATTAACATTAACCTATGTGCTTATTATATATGATATATGAAATAAATATTGTTTAAACCGACTTTTCAGACATACATTCACTATCGTTCCAGTTATGCAGCCAATACATAATTCATTCGGTAACATTTGGAATAAAAGTAGCTAGAAATTTGCAGATCCACTGTGTATTGTAAATGTACCTGTTTTAGAGGTAATTTTATTTTCATTTAAGCCCTTTTTTTGATAGCATTGTACATGTATTCAAAATAGCTTAATCCTAACAACTGCTGAGCGCATCCATACGGTCACTGTACTGTTGTATTTTGTATATAGTTGAAGCACTAATCACGGTGTATGTATGACTTCAATGTTGTCACTGGTGTGATATGAGTGAGCTATTTATGTACCATTATAATACATGATTTAATAAATGATTTTATTTAGGATTTTGAGACCCAAGTAAATGTCACTGTACCTATTGCCTTAATTTCACCTTAAAGATAACTCTTGACAAGTTCCAGTGAAAATAATTGCTTGAATTAAGAAATGTGATTGTTTGATGGAAATTACCTTAAGTTAATATGAAACAGAGGCCTGACGTCTTTGATATGAAAACCATTTGACTGTGTGGCTTTGACAGTAACTTTGTGACAAATGTAATTGTACCAGTCCATTAGATACTGTATATGCTGATACAGTATTGACACTAAATTGTAACTGAAGGCTGTGTGAAAACTCTTAACTTATAACATTTTGCTGGAAGTTCATTTTGTAAACTGTAATATTTCAGTCCACAGCCGTCCCTAATTACTGTCCACTGCCCATTAATGCCCACTATTCCATATTGTCCACTGCCCTCCATATTGACTTTGCCCTCCATATTGTCCAGTCCTCTTAGAGTAGAGTCTATATTTTTCACTGCCCTACGTATTGTCCAGTCTTCCATATTATCCATTGTCCTCCATATCACCCTCTGCCCTTCATATTGTCCACTGCCTTCAATATTGCCTTCCATATTGTCCACTGCCCTCCAAATTGTCCACTGACCTCCACAATGTCCACTGCCCTCCACATTGTCCACTGCCCTCCATATTGTCCACTGCCCTCCACAATGTCCATTGCCCTCCAAAATGTCCACTGCCGTCCACAATGTCCACTGCCCTCCATATTGTCCACTGCCCTCCACATTGTCCACGGCCCTCCACATTGTCCACTGCCTTCCACATTGTCCACTTCCCTCCACAATGTCCACTGCCCTCCACATTGCCCACTGCCCTCCATATTGTCCACTGCCCTCCACATTGTCCACTGCCCTCCACATTGTCCACTGCCCTCCACATTTTCCACTGCCCTCCACAATGTCCACTGCCCTCCACATTGTCCACTGCCCTCCATATTGTCCACTGCCTCCACATTGCCCACTGCCCTCCATAATATCCACTGCCGTCCGTATTGTCCACTGCCTTCCACATTGTCCACTGCCCTCCACATTGTCCACTGCCTTCCACATTGTCCACTGCCCTCCACAATGTCCACTGCCCTTCTATATCATACATTGCCCTCCATATTGTCCACTGCCCTCCACATTGTCCACTGCCCTCCAAATTGTCCACTGCCTTCCACATTGTCCACTGCCTTCCACAATGTCCACTGCCCACTATATCGTCCACTGCCCTCCACAATGTCCACTGCCCTTCTATATCATCCACTGCCCTCCATATTGTCCACTGCCTTCCACATTGTCCACTGCCCTCCACATTGTCCACTGCCCTCCACAATGTCCACTGCCCTCCATATTGTCCACTGCCCTCCACAATGTCCACTGCCCTCCATATTGACTTTGCCCTTGGTATTGCCCTCTGACCTCCATATTTTCCATTGTTTAATTCCCTGACATATGTCTACAAGCACTAGTACTGCTGTTTGTAGTTATAATATCATTTGGCCAGTTTGGGATTCATGGTTTCCTTAAGGGTGAATATAAAATGGTAAAAATATCCTTTTACAGTGTTCGTACACAATGTTTTCTCATCTTTAAAAAGACTATGCCCTGTGTTATCAGAGGTTAAAGGCAGCATCAGTTATACAGTGACAGCTTTCACCGCGTAGGATCGGCATTAAACACTTAATATATAAGAAAATATATGTAAGACGTTTTTACATTGTAGATGATATTGGCGACCATCTCTGTGAGCGAGTGCTCAGTGTACTGTTTGAAATGTGGCTCCTGGCATGTCACAAGTGTTTCCCATCACCGTCGCTGTGGAAGACTTTCCGTAATATGTGTGTGAACTGGCGCCACCACGAAGCATTGGTAACACAGTGGCACAAGGTCAACCATAACCTGACGTCACGCCTCCTCAAGGTCATGTACGGCCCTGAGTACCCAGAGCTCCAGCTGAGTGAGTATCTACCCGAACTGGTACTCCAGATTTATGATGCCATATATAGGAGTACAGATTCTGACATACCGTAGGAGAGTTCAGATATTGATTGACGATTTTTCTTTCATATAAATGGGATTAGGGACATTCATGTCAGACAGACATTTTCTTATAACAAAAATTAAATTTCAATTTTTAAAGTCTGTTTCACGAGCATTCATAAGGCTGTAGATTGAAAATATTAAATATTAAGTTACATCCAAAATTTGAATTAATTTCCACTTCAGACGAGACTGAGAGCCAGTTTATCTCCCCTGATATGACAGATGACTGTGTGGCTCAGTGTTGGTTCCGCTTCCTACACATCATACAGAACCCAGTCGACCTGTGTCACCCCGAGATCATCGGCGGCACCCCCAAGTTCTTACAGCTCCGCTCAGGGGATGGCCTGGATCCCAGCCAACACGAGTGTCTACAGAAACTGCCGTACATTTTCTACAAGGCAATGAGAGGAATCTCCATATTAATCAATGCATTTCTAGGTACAATACAAAACTGTATATAATCCATCATGTCTGTTTTGGTGTTAATCTTGACCTGAGTAAGATCTGCTAAGTTTCAGATGTTTAAAATCTTATCCCGAAAGTTGAGAGGAGATTTTCAAAATCACAGTTATGAGTACATGTATTTTTCTCTCACACCTGAAATTTACTAAAACTGCTACGTCAGACTAGTTCTGTCATGTACTGTACATGGGTACAAAAACTGGTTGTATTGTGGCGGGATGACCCGGTCCTGTGCATGGGTACAAAAACTGGTTGTGTTGTGGCGGTATGACCCGGCCCTGTCTATGGGTACAAAAACTGGTTGTATTGTGGCGGTATGACCCGGTCCTGTGCATGGTACAAAAACTGGTTGTATTGTGGCGGGATGACCCGGCCCTGTCCATGGGTACAAAAACTGGTTGTATTGTGGCGGAATGACCCGGTCCTGTGCATGGTACAAAAACTGGTTATATTGTGGCGGGATGACCCGGTCCTGTGCATGGGTACAAAAACTGGTTGTATTGAGGCAGGATGACCCGGTCCTGTACATGGGTACAAAAACTGGTTGTATTGTGGGGGGATGACCCGGCCCTGTCTATGGGGACAAAAACTGGTTGTATTGTGGTGAGATGACCCGGCCCTGTCTATGGGTACAAAAAATGGTTGTATTGTGGCGGGATGACCTGGTCCTGTCCATGGGTACAAAAACTGGTTGTATTGTGGCGGTATGACCCGGTCCTGTCTATGGTACAAAAACTGGTTATATTGTGGCGGGATGACCCGGTCCTGTGCATGGTACAAAAACTGGTTATATTGTGGCGGGATGACCCGGTCCTGTGCATGGTACAAAAACTGGTTATATTGTGGCGGGATGACCCGGTCCTGTACATGGGTACAAAAACTGGTTGTATTGTGGTGGGATGACCCGGTCCTGTGCATGGGTACAAAAACTGGTTGTATTGAGGCAGGATGACCCGGTCCTGTACATGGGTACAAAAACTGGCTATATTGTGGTGGGATGACCCGGTCCTGTACATGGGTACAAAAACTGGTTGTATTGTGGTGGGATGACCCTGTCCTGTGCATGGGTACAAAAACTGGTTGCCGGTCCTGTGCATGGGTACATGAATATAGTGAGGTTGTTTGATAACAAGAACCTTTTGTGAAGTGCTGACATTTATTGATATGATCCCATTGTAAAGTGGTTATGCTTCAAGAGACCTTTTGCAACACAGGGAAATATGTGGGGGGGGGGGGGGGGGGGANGGTATTGTACTCAAATGTACTACCTGATTGGGATGGTTGGGATGAGGAAGTGAGGCAGGTATTGTACTCAAATGTACTACCTGATTGGGATGTGGAAGTGAGACAGGTATTGTACTCAAATGTACAACCTGATTGGGATTGTTGGGATTAGGAAGTGAGACCTGTATTGTACTCAAATGTACATCCTGATTGGGATGATTGGGATTAGGAAGTGAGCCAGGTATTGTACTCAAATGTTCAACCTGATTGGGATGGTTGGGATGAGGAAGTGAGACAGGTATTGTACTCAAATATTCAACCTGATTAGGATGGTTGGGATGAGGAAGTGAGACAGGTATTGTACTCAAATGGTCAACCTGATTGGGATGGTTGGGATTAGGAAGTGAGACAGGTATTGTACTCAAATGTTCAACCTGATTGGGATGGTTGGGATGATGAAGTGAGGCAGGTATTGTACTCAAATGTACTACCTGATTGGGATGAGGAAGTGAGACAGGTATTGTACTCAAATGTACAACCTGATTGGAATGGTTGGGATGAGGAAGTGAGATAGGTATTGTACTCAAATGTACTACCTGATCGGGATGGTTGGGATGAGAAAGTGAGACAGGTATTGTACTCAAATGTACAACCTGATTGGGATGGTTAGAATGAGGAAGTGAGACAGGTATTGTACTCAAATGTTCAACCTGACTGGGATGGTTGGGATGAGGAAGTGAGAAAGGTATTGAACTCAAATGTACAACCTGATTGGAATGGTTGGGATGAGGAAGTGAGACAGGTATCGTACTCAAATGTACAACCTGATTGGGATGGATAGAATGAGGAAGTGAGACAGGTATTGTACTCAAATGTTCAACCTGATTGGGATGGTTAGAATGAGGAAGGGAGACAGGTATTGTACTCAAATGTACAACCTGATTGGAATGGTTGGGATGAGGAAGTGCTACAGATATTGTACTCAAATGTACAACCTGATTGGGAATGGTTGGGATCGATGAGGAAGTGTGACAGGTTTTGTGCTCAAATGTTCAACCTGATTGGGATGGTTGGGATGAGGAAGTGAGAAAGGTATTGTACTCAAATGTACAACCTGATTGGAATGGTTGGGATGAGGAAGTGCGACAGATATTGTACTCAAATGTACAACCTGGTTGGGATGGTTGGGATGAGGAAGTGAGACAGATATTGTACTCAAATGTACAACCTGATTGGGATGGTTGGGATGGGGAAGTGAGACAGGTATTGTACTCAAATGTACAACCTGATTGGGATGGTTGGGATTAGGAAGTGAGACAAGTATTGTACTCAAATGTACAACCTGATTGGGATGGTTGGGATGAGGAAATGAGACAGGTATTGTACTCAAATGTACAACCTGATTGGGATGGTTGGGATGAGGAAGTGAGACAGGTATTGTACTCAAATGTTAAACCTGATAGGGAAGAGGAAGTGAAACAGATATTGTACTCAAATGTACTACCTGATTGGGATGGTTGGGATGAGGAAGTGAGACAGGTATTGTACTCAAATGTACAACCTGATTGGAATGGTTGGGATGAGGAAGTGAGATAGGTATTGTACTCAAATGTACTACCTGATCGGGATGGTTGGGATGAGAAAGTGAGACAGGTATTGTACTCAAATGTACAACCTGATTGGGATGGTTGGGATGAGGAAGTGAGACAGGTATTGTACTCAAATGTACTACCTTAAGTTTTTAATTCACCTGCGCCAAGTGAGTTTATGCTGTGATGCAGCGTCTGTTATTCGTCTGTCCAACCTTCATCCACTTTTTTATTTAAATGACTTCTTCTGAATAACCAATAGGCCTAGGGTGATAATATTTGACAAGTGCCATACTGGGATGAAGGGATTTCAAGTATGTTCAAATAAATGTCCTTGACCCACTTGCAAGATTCATAATAAGTGGTTTGTGGCTTAATGGTGAAAAGTTCTATGAGGTGTGGGGTTTAGACCTAGAACCAACTTTTATGGTCAGAGTAATGTACTTTACAGCTACAAATATAAAATCTTTCGGAACGGACGTTAATGTTTCAACCAAATGTTTCCACCAAAATATAACAAATCGTGACCAAAATATCTCGAACAAAATTCATCTCGGAAGATTTAATGCATTTATCCTGAGAGTCCATTTGTCTTTGCTATTAAAATATAATGGATGTTTTTCCATTGTTATAAAGATAGAATATGACCCTGAGAAACAATTAATAAGAGAATTATGTTTTGATCGATCTGTGTAGAAGGATGAAAGTGGGAAGTCAGAAAATTTGAAAAGGAAGTTTTATCAGTTACTGTAATGTTACCAATGTTTTGTATATTTAGGTATATCTCAATCACTGAAGGCAGAGGAAGAATTGACCCAGCCTGCTCCAAGTAATCGTCACTCAGTCAATGTACCACCTGTCACCCCTCCGGGACAGAGAAAGTCCACACGCCCAATGTCAGTACTGGCTGGAACTCTCTCACAAAAAGGTGATTAACAGCTCGCTTAAAACAGTGCTCTGATTTTGATTCATTTATTTAGTAGACATTTAATTCAATTTAAGTCCATGAAACTGAAGAAAGGGAAACCAGTATTTCCTAAACTGACAGGTTGGTCAAAGTAGTGTCCATTTTAGACAGGTTGTATTGTATATAACAGTTCCAATAATAATTTCAGTTCAGTTACAGTAAAAGCTGAATATGATATACATAGTTATATTTGCCACCAACACATGACCTGTTGTCAGTTTTACTTAAATCTTGCTCTATCATTTATAAGTCCCATACACTGGTTACAGATGACAGTAAAATATTGCACTATTGTACACATGTTTTCTAATTCTGAACTCTCTATAGTATCCTCAAAGTCATCCTCAGTGGCTGCCAAATCAACAGTGCCGCCTCCCACCAATTTTCCTGGCCAGCTCCTTCTTGACTCTCGCCAGCCGCTGGCCCCGGCCCGTCCGCGCTGTAACAGTATCTTACACATGTATGGGGCCTGGCTGTTTGATGCTGCATTGGCCCGAGTCCGACTACAGGCTTGTCACAGAGGACCCACCGTCAGCGGTAACCATGCCAGTTTCATATTCAGATTTGATATATAACATATATCCTACAATCAGTACCTTGTTTTCATAAGTCTGTATCGTGGTAGAGCATTGCTGACTGTTTACTTATCTGTGTACTCCTTCTGTCTGAACCATGACTTTTTACAGATAAGAGATAATTGATGAAACTGTATACTGTAACTTTTTATCCCCCCATCATCAGATGTTCGGCTATTCAAATCACATTGCGTCCGTGGTCAGTGGTAAGTCCGTCCGTCCGTACATCCGTCATTCCATCTGTCCTTAAACAATTATTGTTAGCACTGTTGGATGGATCTTTCTCAAATCTTACATGAAGGTTCCCCATAATCCTTAGTTATGTGTATTGTTTTATGGATCTGATTGCAAAACCAAGATTGCCGACAGGCAGCCATCTTTAATTTGAAAGTTAAAGATTGTTAGTTTTATTTCCCAGAACTTATTGGAAGGATCTTTCTCAATTTACACATGAAGGTTCCCCATGATCCCTAGTTATGTATATCGTTTTTTGGGACTGATCACAAAACCGAAATGGCCGACAGGCAGCAATCTTGAATTTGAGAGTTAGTTTGTTAGCGCTGTTTTCAGAAAGTTCTGGAGGGGTCTTTCTCAATTTTAACATGAAAGTTCCCCATGGTCCCTAGTTACACATATTAAAATTTGGGACGGAAAGGAAAACCAAGATGACCCACTGAAGGCCATCTTGAGTTTTAGAATGAAAGTTTGTTAGCTTTATTGCTCAGAATGTTAAGGAGGGGTCTTTCTCAAATTTCACATGAAGGTTCCTGATGGTTCCTAGTTCCGCATTTCAAATTTTGGGGATGATTGGAAAACCAAGATGGCTGGCTGGCTCTTGTTCTTACCCCTGGTAGTTATGCATATCAAATCATATTGGCCGGCCATCTGGTTACAATTAAAGTTTGTTATCGCTATTTCTCAGAATTTACTGCAGGATTTTTTCTAATATTTGATATGTAGGTTCTGCTTGGTCCTGAGTTTAGCATGTTAACTTTTGAGGATGATCAAATGGTGGGCGCCAAGAACCCTCTGGGATCTCTTGTTATTAGTTTTGTCAGAATGATAAGTTCTGAACTTTGGATAACTTAAGAAGAGAAATCAATATTTATCAACATGCTCACATATAGGTCAACACTACTCATGGTTCATTTGCTCACCATAACCATACTTTGTCTGGGCAATAAAACAACCTCTCAACAACAGCAGTAACTGTTGAAGTATATAAAAGTTATATTTATCAAACCTTTTTATAAAAGAAATATAAAGTTAAAAGTAATGGAAAATCTGAGAGTTCTGGCCTTTTTCCTGAAATAGTTATGAAGATTAATTGGTCTACATGTACATGTTTGGTTTCTATCTACAAAAATATTAATAAAAAACCCAGAAATACTAGCTGTATTGTCAAAATACTTACCAGTATGTCATTCTGAAAATCACTTATGACTAATTTTTACAGCTCGTACAGATCGAAGAACTAACTCCTTCACCGACACGAGACAAGGCTCCATTTCCCTTGACTATCATTCGGATCTGAGTCTGTTGGTGGACAACACCTATGAGACTGGGCGTGCAGAGGCACTGGGCGCCCTCTGTAGGATCTTTTGTGCACATAAGACAGGGGAGGAAATCCTTGCTGTTTACTACTCACGCTTTTACAACGCTATGTACTATGGCCTACAGACATCTGAGGATGTGAGTGATACATCCTTTATTACACTTTATCTGTCTGAGTGGTCAGTATTATACTTTATCAGTCTGAGTTGCCTTTATTACACTTATCAGTCTGAGTGGTCATTAATTATACTTTATCAGTCTGAGTGGTCAGTATTATACTTTATGAGTCTGAGTGATAATTAATTACACTTTATCAGAGTCCGAGTGGTAATTGATTGTACTTACCTTTATCAGAGTCTGAGAGGTAATTGATTGTACTTACCTTTATCAGAGTCTGGGAGGTAATTGATTGTACTTACCTTTATCAGAGTGAGAGGTAATTGATTGTACTTACCTTTATCAGGGTATGAGTGGTAATTGATTGTACTTACCTTTATCAGAGTCTGAGATAAATTGATTGTACTTACCTTTATCAGAGTCTGAGTGGTAATTGATTGTACTTACCTTTATCAGATTCTGAGAGGTAATTGATTGTACTTACCTTTATCCGAGTCTGGGAGGTAATTGATTGTACTTACCTTTATCAGGGTCTGAGTGGTAATTGATTGTACTTACCTTTATCAGAGTCTGAGAGGTAATTGATTGTACTTACCTTTATCAGAGTCTAAGTGGTAATTGATTGTACTTACCTTTATCAGAGTCTGAGTGGTCAGGTGTTGGCCAGTATCCTGTTTAACTCCTGTGACCTGTTACGTGTGGATCTGGATGGTGTACAGATTTTGGTTCCATACATACTTGATGCACTGCAGCTGATCCTCAGTGACCAATCCCCCAGACTCAAGTAAGTCAAGTGACCAATCTCCCAGACTCAAGTAAGTCAAGTGACCAATCCCCCAGACTCAATTAAGTCAAGTGACCAATTCCCAGACTTAAGTAAGTCAAGTGACCAATCCCCCAGACTCAAGTAAGTCAAGTGAGCAATCCCCCAGACTCAATTAGGTCAAGTGACCAATCCCCCAGACTCAAGTAAGTCAAGTGACCAATCTTCCAGACTCAAGTAAGTCAAGTGACCAATCCCCAAGACTCAATTAAGTCAAGTGACCAATCCCCCAGACTCGGGTAAGTCAAGTGACCAATCCCCCAGACTCAGGTAAGTCAAGCGACCAATCCCCCAGACTCAAGTTAGTCAAGTGACCAATCTCCCAGACTCAAGTAAGTCAAGTGATTAATCCCCCAGACTCAAGTAAGTCAAGTGACAAATCTCCCAGACTCAAGTAAGTCAAGTGATTAATCCCCCAGACTTAAGTTAGTCAAGTGACCAATCCCCCAGACTCAAGTAAGTCAAGTGACCAATCCCCCAGACTCAGGTAAGTCAAGTGATTAATCCTCCAGACTTAAGTAAGTCGAGTGACCAATCCCCCAGACTTAAGTAAGTCAAGTGATTAATCACCCAGACTTAAGTAAGTCAAGTGACCAATCCCCCAGACTCAAGTAAGTCAAGTGATTAATCACCCAGACTTAAGTAAGTCAAGTGACCAATCCCCCAGACTCAATTAAGTCAAGTGACCAATCCCCCAGACTTAAGTAAGTGAAGTGACCAATTCCCGAGACTTAAGTAAGTCAAGTGACCAATCCCCCAGACTCAGGTAAGTCAAGTGACCAATCCCCCAGACTCAATTAAGTCAAGTGACCAATCCCCAGTTTTCTGGGTGTTATTTTAAAGATTTTGATAATATTTTTCCTTTTCCCATCTGTTTACATCTTAATAATGCCTTTATGTGATTTGCCTTCAGACTCAGCGACTCGACCGTGGACTGTCATAACGTTGAGCTCCGGCGTTCCTGTATACAGCTCCTACTGTCCCTTCTCTGTCTACCCCTACACTTCAAGGACCTGGAAATCAACGGTAAGGGGCACTGTTTTACACTGTATTACCTGTCATTGTTGGGATGTAGTAAGTGAGAACACTTTAACCAATCATGTCACGTATCCATGATCTGTCTGTCCCTCTCTCAATACAGTGGATGCTATGTCCGATGTACTTTAATTTGATAGTAAATTCATTTTCACTTGATGGAAGTAAATAAATACTGTTTATTTGTAAGGAGACATGGTGGGAAAAACTTACGGTATTACACCGTACAGATGTAAATACTGTTTATTTGTGAGGAGACATGGTGGGATAAACCTACAGTATTACACTGTACAGATATAAATACTGTTTATTTGTGAGGAGACATGGTGGGAAAAACTTACAGTATTACACCGTACAGATGTAAAAACTGTTTATTTGTGAGGAGACATGGTGGGAAAAACTTACAGTATTACACCATACAGACGTAAATACTGTTTATTTGTGAGGAGACATGGTGGGAAAAACTAACAGTATTACACCGTACAGATGTAAATACTGTTTATTTGTGAGGAGACATGGTGAGAAAAACTTACAGTATTACACTGTACAGATGTAAATACTGTTTCTTCATGCCTATTTATAAGGGATACATGATTCCCTCAAAGTGTTTTTTACAGAAGTGGAAGATAAGTGAATATTTGTTGTTATCTATGAGTGTAATGTCCAGCTCTGTGTTATTACAGACATAGTGTCGAGTCCAGATACCCCAACACAGTGTATTACGTTTATCTCACTGAAGAAGAAGATCATGGAACTATTGCTGAAGGCTTTATACAACGCCAAGGATCCCACTAATACTCAGATGTTGTTAGGTAAGACACGTACAACTCAGATGTTGTTAGGTAAGTCACGTAATACTCAGATGTCGTTAGGTAAGACACGTACAACTCAGATGTTGTTAGGTTAAGACACATAATACTCAGATGTTGTTAGTTAAGACACGTTATAAATGGGTGTTGTTAGGTAAGACACGTAATACTGAGATGTTATTAGGTAAGACATGTAATACTCCGATGTTGTTAGGTAAGACATGTTATACTCAGATGTTGTTAGGTAAGACACATAATACTCAAATGTTGCTAGGTAAGACACGTACAACTCAGATGTTGTTAGGTAAAACACATAATACTCAGATGTTGTTAGGTAAGACACATAATACTCAGATGTTGTTAGGTAATACACGTTATACATTGATGTTGTTAGGTAAAACACATAATACTCAGATGTTATTAGGTAAGACACGTAATACTCAGATGTTGTTAGGTAAGACGCTGTGGATATCATTGCAGTGTAATTTCAGTTTGTCCGCTGTTCATGTAGTAAATTCTTATTACACTGCCACCATTTGTTAAGTAAAATCTTGGCGTTTTGAGGGATTTCACAGTATATCAGGAATATTGTATCCGGGAATATTTTTCAATAAATTTTACCTTGAAATACATTTCCAGTAAAAAAGGTTGCCGATAAAAGTATTATAGAGGTTTACGTCTCCCGTAGATAAAATAAGTCATTCATCACTTCTCTATCAATATCATCAGTTTTCATTGAATAGTATGGACTTCATGTATAACCGGGCTACTGTTGACCTTTAGTTAGTGATATGGTGGCGATCCAACCCTGAATATTGCAGCATGGTTTAACTGACCGTTATAAAGATGCATTAGCTAACACACGGTTGATTGTGTGACATCCTTTCCTGTGTACTTGTACAGGGGGCCTGATGTTGATTGTACAGGATTTGGCCATGTGTGAAGCTGCAGATCAGACCACGGTCCAACCCCAGCATGACACCTCCGGGGATTCCGACTCACACGGAGGTATACATTCTCTCTCAGAGGTTTGAATGGTACATTCACTATATAAGCATAATGACATGCATAAAGAACTTTTTATCGTGTTGTCTGTCAAAACTTGTTTAAGGAACTTTGGCTAAAGCATAAGAGCATAACACTGCTTTGGAATTTTTCCAAAGTGGGTGAATACTGTATTTTAAGAAGTTTTTCTCTGGTTTATACAGCCAATTCAGGAAATTTAAGGAAAGTGAGTTAAGTGAAACCACTTGTTTTCCAGATACCAGCCGCACCAGCATGAACTCCATGTCATCCGACTCCAGCTATCACGAGTCGTCGTACCATCGCCTGCCTCTCACCCCTCAGGATCTCGGTAGGCTCGCCATATCATGTTGTAGAATATTTGAATTAAAAGTTTTAATCATCTGTACCAAAAAAGTAGTTGTTAAGTTTGTTAATGTGTGTCATTGAACTCTGTTCCACAGAGACGGCGTATGGTCTGTTTGGCGATGCTACAGCACTGGTATGCCACCGTTTGATGGCCTCATGGAAGACCGACCTGAACACGGCACTAGCGGCTATGGAACTTCTCGGGGGCCTCGCCAAGGTCAACATCAACCCACCTAATCTGCTCATGTGTAAGCGCACAGTCAAATGGATCTGTGAGTTTATCGTGTATCAGTGTAGCCGCCCCGCCCCCTCTCACTCACGTGACCTTCACTCCATGATCGTGGCAGCGTTTAAGTGCCTGACTCTGTGGCTTGTGGAGCACAGCCGTCTGATGTACGACAAAGAGTGTCTCATTAACGTCCTAGAGGTGGTCGAACTCGGCATATCAGGCTCAAAGTCACAGGTAAGATTACCCATCATCATACTCTTTGTGGCCATAGCATTTCATTTGGGGATCTTTACTTTTATAATATTAAATATGTTTAAAATGAAGTTATTGATAATTTTTTGTAAAAAAACCACACTTCCATTGATTTCAAAGAATGATTTGAAAGGGGATTGTGTATCCCAATATCTACTATGATGTAAAATTAAATTTGTTTGTTTACTTCACTTGGTAGATTGTACTCACTTAAAAGTTCTGGGGCATAATTTACAGATTTGAAATTGTACATGTAAAGTGGACAATGTCAGTAGTGATAGAGCAGAGGCTGCTGTACAGTGATCACACTGTAGTGATACAGCAGAGGCTGCTGTACAGTGATCACACTGTAGTATGTCCAGCTTGTTGGTGGAGAAGCACTGTTTCAGAACTTGTAATCAGATATTCTGAGACACACATACATTTGTGTACTTGGTACATTTAGAAATTCAGTACTGTCAAATCTGTTTGAATTTCTCTATTTATTATAATCCTTTGCCTCGTACAAGCACTTTTAGAAGCCTCTACACTAACCCTTGTGAGAGTGCCTTTTGACCCCCGTACAGTCACCATGTATTAAATTCTATTTGATGCCGTACGATTTAGAAAACTAAACCACAGTAGAAAGGACTTTGAAAATTCTAAAATTGATAATTATTTATAAAAAAAAAACCACCATAAAATGTGTTAGCCTTAATTTAGACTAACTGTTAAACAAGTAGACCTGTATACACGGCAGTTAAATTCTTGTTTTACTTTATAGATACTTCGGACACCTGTTTCTTAACTCTTCATAGACACAGTAAATGGCCTTTGTACAATAAACAATTTTGAAAATGTCTCTCAAAATGAAAATGAATCTGTGAAACTCCTATTTTCACCAGCACAAAGCACAAGTGATTGTGTATTCCAAAATAAAATCATGGGGAAATGTCTTCTAGATTAGAAAACCTGTCATTTCATATTTTCACTCTTGCTGTGTGATAACATCAGTAAAATCACTCCTGCTTGAATGTGTACTAAACATGATACTCCGTGGGAAACTATTAGGTATTGCCTAATCTCCTGTGACCTGAACTACAACACAAGTGTGACTGTCAGCTGTTGGTCCATCACGTGTGTATCTAAATTTTCCTCAATAATGATATACAACAGATATAATATATCAAACAACACACTTGGTATTTTGACAATTTTCCCACCACAACAGAGACGTAAAAGTCTCTATATCTTACAGTTTAACTCTCCTCTAATCACACACTATATCACACTTAAAGGTTGCAGTGATCAGTGTTTCAGGAGTTAATGTTCGACAGCAGCTTTGATTTCCGTCATTTACTATCTGTTTGAACTGATTACAGTGCCTTATGGTTGCAGACCAGCTGCATAACTTCCAGGAATTTTAAAATATTAAACAAAAATAATCCATGATGTTTGTTATTACGAGTGCATTAAAGTTATACTTTTTTGTAAACCCAGGAGCCGTCAGCGCCTTAAGTAGATATGTAATTTCATGTGATATCAATGCAGTCAAAATTGATCATAAAATATTGTAAAAAAATACTTCACAGATCATCAGATGAGCACACTAATACGTTACAGAAAATCTTCTGATTTGAAACTCTCTCGACAGCGGATGTCTCAAATTGATTAGAGATATCAGATCAAGGTTGCTAAAGTGAGATGGGTAATTATTTCCCATAAATAGTATTTAGTGACATCTTCTCTGAGCAGCAATAGATATAGGTTGGTTTATTAGTAAATATAGTGGCTTATCAACTAATAACTACAGAAGTTATTGATTAAAGTGGTTAATTCTTCAATAGATCGTGAAGGAATAATGTTATGAAATACAACGTACAGTACAGTGCTATACAAACCTGCATTTGTTATGGACTATTTGTTTGAACACATAATTGTCCCTTGCAAGTAAAAATGAATTATTGACTTTGAGCTTCACAGCTTTAGAGCTCACGATTTTCCAAGAATTTTCATGAATTAGTTTTGTACCTGAATCAATTAAAATTGAGTTATTTTTGTCTTCTAATTTATGACTTACAATCTGAGGTTACATTGCTAAATGCAGTATTTAGCGGAGAGGTATGCATCAAATTAAATTGTTTTGTTTACAGAAAGTGACAGGAGAGAATCACAGTGTTTCCGTTAAGGATTCAAAAACTGTGACGACACAGGTACCTATTATTACGTTGTTGTTGCCGTGCCAACAGCCAATTGCTCTGCTTCCCTATCATACTGATCATACATAATATGCCATATTCTCCTAACATGATTGCCACGTTTAACGTAACAACCTAGCACATTCTAATCATCCTAATCATTGATGTGCATGCAAAACAGCTTAGACCCCAGACAGGATACAAGAGTTTCGCTGAGAAAGATCTACTTTTCTTTATCAAATTACAATATATGTACAAATAAGATATTCTCATAATAAAACTAGGAACAAGTATTTCTCTGAATAGGAACTGAGAAGGAATTTTTCTAAATAGAAAACACCTTTTTCTTATCTCAGAAATGGAAGTCATCAGATAAGCTCTAGATTTGAATAGAGACAAAACAAGTATCTCTGAATGGATTGTTTATTTATGTAATAGAAATAGTTTTTCAAGTATGACAATAAAAGATAAAAGTTGTCTCAGTAAAGTTTCTCCTGTCTTAGTTCTCTGACTCTTTACTGTTGTGATATAATTTTGGTAAAGTGAAACTATTTATTGTCATTGTTCAGGGTTTAATATTTTAATGTCAATATTTGTTAACCCTTGGGCTGCCATGTTACCTTGGCCTTCACCCTTAGTGAACATGATACACCTCGGTTGAAAACAAATTTGTGTCTCCTGGACTAAATATGTTAAGGCAATGGTATCACCGTTCACACAGATCCTTCCTCCTCCTAGCTTTACTCCGTTTGTTTAAAGGAGTATGCACCGCTGAAATAGAAATATATTGTTCATCACTCTAATGCCAATATAGAATCAAATCAGCAGAATTGGAGTCAAGTTTTGACAGTATGGCTTGAGCTCCAGTAGTCATCTTTTCTCTGCTTGAGCAAATATCCAAAGGGAGATAATCCAGTTTTGCTGGTCTTAGTAACATTTTTAGTTCCAAATTATTGTTGTTGACGCCGATTGCCTTAGAAGTCTTATTCAATGGAAATGTTATTTGAAAAACTTGTATACCTGCTGCATACAGTTTTCGAAATGGTAATATTTTTTAATGCAATAACTGTATAGTCATAGGGGAGATAATTCAGTTATCACAACTCAGAGGTGATATAAATAAGTCTTTTCAAGTCATAGGGGAGATAATATAGGCTAAAGGTGAGGTAATCAGATACATCCAATCACATTACGTATAGAGGAGATCCCCCTTAAATTCCAAATAAATACCTCTAATCAGACCTGAGTTAGTTCAGTCATTACAAACCAAAGGAAGGATAAACCAATTAATACAAGTCATAGGGGAGATAATTCAGTTATTACAAGTCCTAGGGGAGATAATTCAGTTATTACTAAATGCATTTTATTGATTGAATGACATTAAATGTACATGTTCATTAAATACTGTATTGATACTAATTACTTCAGTTGGTTTTATGTGTTATGACATATAATTATTGTTTTTACTGAATTATAATATATAATGACACATATTTATCTTGGCGATCCTTGTACCACTGTCAAAACTGTAGCTGTGCTTTGGAATGTGTTTTCTCCTGCGTGGCCGCAGTATAGCTTTGATGAATCATTTCTGAAAAGAATAATATATGTTGCGGGACGTTTATGAAAAGAGAGGTAATTCTTTTTACGAAAAACCCCAGTGCAGTGGGACAGGGATCCTTAATGTTCAAGAAAATTATGTTTCTTTTCTTAACCTGCTTTATATTATTAACTAATTGTACCAGATATTTTGTTCTCAAACAGTCCTTATAAAAGTATTTAACTTATTTTAGATATCCAATGTTCTGTTCTAGCACTTATAATACAAAGACAGGATTCTTTAATCATTATTTGAATCGGTGCATGAAAATAAATTTATTCATAAACAAGCTGCATCAAAAATAATAGTTTTACGGACAGAACTAAAGAGTTCTTTAAATTTTCCGTGTAGATGTGAGCATGGTTAACTTCAGTTACAAATACTGTGATAAGCCTGGATTATATTTAGATCCCATTGAGAACACTGGTTAAGGAATGGTCTCTCTACCTTTTTAGATTCATTTTGACCTAGATTTTTTTTATTGTAGTGTAGATGGTTCTTTCGAGTTCCATTTTGACCCAGATTTATTAATAACTGTGCAGATACAAAATGTATTTCAGAAAATTTTAAATATTTTGGTGAAATTTTACAGTGGTACATGGATAATACTGTATAACAAAATCCTTTGATAGAAAATGCTGAAATTTAACCCCATAACGTTATATATACCCTTAAAAACCCAATCCCCCATAGCTGACTAGGCCATTTTGTACACGCTGTGGGATACACGTTACGTCTTCTGAATAATTACTGGTTTTACACCTTCTCAATGTCAAAAATGTTCATCTTGTGGAGTGCAGGAGATTATGTTTTGATGACATGATCACGCTTCGTGGGAACCCCATTTGTTTGCAGCTGGAGTAGTGGTGATTTGTTTGCTGCTGGAGTAGTGATGATTTGTTTGCTGCTGGAGTAGTGATGATTTGTTTGCTGCTGGAGTAGTGATGATTTGTTTGCTGCTGGAGTAGTGATGATTTGTTTGCTACTGGAGTAGTGAGGATTTGTTTGCTGCTGGAGTAGTGATGATTTGTTTGCTGCTGGAGTAGTGATGACTTGTTTGCTGCTGGAGTAGTGATGATTTGTTTGCAGCTGGAGTAGTGATGATTTGTTTGCTGCTGGAGTAGTGATGATTTGTTTGCTGGCTATGGCTATATAATTAATGAAGCATGTCATATTTTGTTGACATTTGACCTCAACCTTTTTTTGAGATCTTTGAACATGAGGAGTCAAAAGTCAACATTTTATTGTCTTTATATTTAGGTTTAGATTTTAAGTAGTTTTGTGGTTTGTGCCGTTTTTATAGTTCATTTACATTTTATTTCATAGGATCATCTCTAAGAAAAACTGCATGAAATTGTTTTTATACATATTTAGAAATCCATGAATGTAAGCTATCCATGACAACAGTTCTGTATGATCTCAAGGTTTATTTTATAAACATGATGTATGAAATGCATTTTTATTTACTGTAAGTTTTTCACCTTAAATCCTGAATTGTGAATGTGCAGGTTTTGTTGTTTTTTGGTGTATATTTCTGTCAGTAACATGTACAGTCTTATCTTCAGTTTAACCTACAATAGTCCCATAATAAACATATATTTGTATATATATAAATGTTTTCTTAAACTTGATTATTTAGTCATTGTATCAAATACAATATAACCATTGGGTACTAACTACCTCTCGATTCACTATATATAAGTATTATGGTAGGCAGTAAAAATATATTTGTCAAGTGGTTGTTATTTGCTGGAGTATTTGTCGACAAACATTTTTCTCACATCAATGGATTAAATGCTGTGTGCATGGCCTTAGCCAGCAGGGATACAAGTGGGGGAAGTTCCCCCTAGTCCACCCCTCGACCCTCCTAGTTACTTTCGAGATACATGTATTGGCAGCTGACTGACCTGTTCTGGTCTTGTCATGCTTAAAATTCACAAAATTTTACAGCTTTTGGTGCTTTTGCCCCCCCCCCCCCCCCCCTATTTGAAGTGTCAACCCTTAACCCAGATTTCAACTTATCTCCTTTATCTGCAGGACCCCCGCACTCCATCCCCCAAGGCTATGGCCATGGTGTTAAAACAATTCAAATATATACAGTCAAACCTTGTTATCTGAGCTGGTTTTATCCAGAAAACTTGCAAAATGGACTCTCATTCTCAGGAATAGTATCTCACAACAGAAATTGTACTAATAAATCTGGATATTTCAATTTTTTTGGGAGACATGTTTTTACATTCTGCTTAAAAAACAATCTCCAATTCAAAAAATTGTATCAGTATGTCAAAAAATCTATATCAATAAATGCATTCCCATTTTATAAGCTTTTTAAAAAGTGTGCATTCTCTCAAAATATTCCAGAAATAAAAAGTGTCAGGATAAACAAGGATTGGCTGTAGAATTTTAAAGATTTATTTGTATCAAGTACAGCAGGAAATGAATTCTACAAAAAAAATGGGTTGTTATAGGTTACACGCTATGACACACACATGTCACTTCTAAATTGTTTTATTCCTGGGAACATTTAGTTCTTACAAAATATTGGTGTGATGAAACAAAATATTGGTGTGATGAAGGTGGCGTGTAATATATCTTAATGTTGTGTTTTTCTGGGCTGCCTCTGTCACGTGTGACTGTTGATGAGGTTGTTTAGACGGTCATGTTTGACCATTGATAAGATTCTCTTAGACTTTCTCTTTGACCATTGATAAGGTTGTTTGACCATTGATAAGATTCTCTTAGACTTTCACGTTTGACCATTGTTAAGGTTGTTTGACCATTGATAAGATTCTCTTAGGCTTTCACGTTTGACCATTGATAAGGTTCTCTGAACTTATGTTTGACCATTGATAAGGTTTTCTAGACTGATATTTGACCATTGATAATTAGTTTGTTTGACCATTGATAAGGTTCTCTGAACTTATATTTGACCATTGATAAGGTTGTTTGACCATTGATAAGGTTCTCTGGACTTATGTTTGACCATTGATAAGGTTCTCTAGACTGTGATATTTGACTATTGATAAGGTTGTTTGACCATTGATAACGTTCTCTGAACTTATGTTTGACTATTGATAAGGTTTTTTGACCATTGATAAGGTTGTCTGGATTGTGATATTTGACCATTGATTAGGTTGTTTGACCATTGATAAGGTTCTCTGGACTTATGTTTGACCACTGATAAGGTTGTTTAACCATTGATAAGGTTGTTTGACCATTGATAAGGTTGTTTGACCATTGATAAGGTTGTCTGGACTGTGATGTTTGACCATTGCTTGGACCTATCAACAATTATTTACAACATTATTCATTCACATTCACTCAATATGTATGTCTTATTTATAAATCCTGGTTCACATGATAGTGAAATAATGATTGGAGATTTACATTTACCAATACAATTTTGACACAAAATACAATCAGTAGCAGTTTGATGTATCAACAAATCAAAATACTCAACCATCTTTCCATTCAATCACAGAATCGGGCCAGTGATCCCCCAAAATTCAAGGGAGATAAGCAGTTAATGCCTGCATCGATGAGGGTAAAAGATGCTGCCGAGTCAGTTCTCACCTGTATTATTCAACATGTGGTAAGTTACATTCTGTTCTCCATCTTGTACTATACTTTGTTATTGTCTTTTAAACAGGGAGCTTTAACTCCTCTGTCTAGAGTCTCAATGATCAATTCTCCTCTAGTAGAGCACTACTTTATCATTGTCTGTTAACAGGGAGTTTTCCCTCCTCCGTGTAGACTAGAGTCTCAAATCTCCCTCTAGTAGAGCACTACTTTATCATCGTCTGTTAACAGGGAGTTTTCCCTCCTCCGTGTAGACTAGAGTCTCAAATCTCCCTCTAGTAGAGCCTTACTCTATTATTGTGTGTTAAACAGGGAGAGTTCCGTCCTCTGAGTAGACTAGAGTCTCAAATCTCCCTCTTATAGAGCCTTACTCTATTATTGTGTGTTAAACAGGGAGAGTTCCGTCCTCTGTGTAGACTAAAGTCTCAAATCTCCCTCTAGTAGAGCCTTACTCTATTATTGTGTGTTAAACAGGGAGAGTTCCATCCTCCGTGTAGACTCAAGTTTTCATTCTCCCTCTAGTAGAGCCTGACTTTATGACTATCTGTTAACAGGGAGCTTTCCCTCCTCCATGTAGATTGGAGTCTCAATTCTCTCTCTAGTAGAGCACTACTTATCATTGTCTGTTAACAGGGAGCTTTCCCTCCTCCGTGTGGGCCTGAGTCTTTGTTCTCGTTATTGGATGAGAAATCCCTCTTGAAGTACTGCAAGGGTGTGGGATTTTCCGAGCAGGCGTCGCCTTTCCGATATTTTGTCCTGGAAAACTCCATTATTGTGGGATTGCTGGAGCAACCGTTGGGAAATGTGGAGGGTGAGTAGGATTAATTCTCTTAGTTCATCAACATCCATGATGTACTTAGTATGATTATGTCATTTCTTTGTAGAAAGCACCTGTTTATTCCAAAAGTGTTGAATATATAATTATGTTTTTGATACAATATTGTCCTGATCTTTTTGTACAATGTTGACCAGGTAGTGTAGCTAACCCTGCTGCGAATGAAGGTTGCTGGAGAATCATGTATCTCTTCATATTAAATGATACATAGATTTATCTTCCCAGAGCTGAAATGTTATTACTTATTGCTGCAGCAGCTCGAATTATCCTCAGGCTTGAAAGATGCCAATTTTAAGAACGTTTTTGTTTTTGTTTTTCATTATTCATGATTTATGGAAATATTTCGGTTTTCAGATCCACTGCCCAACGTGACGGCCTTGATACGAGGCCCATTTGGGAGACATGCTTGGACCATGCAACTGCGGCATTCTCCCCGAAATAAAAACGTACGTATCTACAACCTGCCCGTGATGATATCTATAGTAACAGTAAGGTGAACTCCCTGTGTTAGAAAACATAGGCATGTATGAACCATGGTATACAGGTAGGTTCATGTTGAGCTCCCTGTGTTGGATAACATAGGTACGTATGAACCATGGTATACAGGTAGGTTCATGTTAACTCCCTGTGTTAGATAACATAGGTATGTATGAACCATGGTATACAGGTAGGTTCATGTTAACTCCCTGTGTTAGATAACATAGGTATGTATGAACCATGGTATACAGGTAGGTTCATGTTAACTCCCTGTGTTAGATAACATAGGTATGTATGAACCATGGTATACAGGTAGGTTCATGTTAACTCCCTGTGTTAGATAACATAGGTATGTATGAACCATGGTATACAGGTAGGTTCATGTTAACTCCCTGTGTTAGATAACATAGGTATGTATGAACCATGGTATACAGGTAGGTTCATGTTAACTCCCTGTGTTAGATAACATAGGTATGTATGAACCATGGTATACAGGTAGGTTCATGTTAACTCCCTGTGTTAGATAACATAGGTATGTATGAACCATGGTATACAGGTAGGTTCATGTTAACTCCCTGTGTTAGATAACATAGGTATGTATGAACCATGGTATACAGGTAGGTTCATGTTAACTCCCTGTGTTAGATAACATAGGTATGTATGAACCATGGTATACAGGTAGGTTCATGTTAACTCCCTGTGTTAGATAACATAGGTATGTATGAACCATGGTATACAGGTAGGTTCATGTTAACTCCCTGTGTTAGATAACATAGGTATGTATGAACCATGGTATACAGGTAGGTTCATGTTAACTCCCTGTGTTAGATAGCATAGGCATGTATGAACCATGGTATACAGGTAGGTTCATGTTAACTCCCTGTGTAAGATAACATAGGTATGTATGAACCATGGTATACAGGTAGGTTCATGTTAAATCCCTGTGTTAGATAACATAGGTACGTATGAACCATGGTATACAGGTAGGTTCATGTTGACTCCCTGTGTTAGATAGCATAGGCATGTATGAACCATGGTATACAGGTAGGTTCCTGTTAACTCCCTGTGTTAGATAACATAGGTACGCATGAACCATGGTATACAGGTAGGTTCATGTTAACTACCTGTGTTAGATAACATAGGAATGTATGAACCATGGTATACAGGTAGGTTCATGTTGACTCCCTGTGTTAGATAGCATAGGCATGTATGAACCATGGTATACAGGTAGGTTCATGTTACCTCCCTGTGTTAGATAGCATAGGCATGTATGAACCATGGTATACAGGTAGGTTCCTGTTAACTCCCTGTGTTAGATAACATAGGTATGTAAGAACCATGGTATACAGGTAGGTTCATGTTAACTCTCTGTGTTAGATAACATAGGTACGTATGAACCATTGTATACAGGTAGGTTCATGTTAACTCCCTGTGTTGGATAACATAGGCATGTATGAACCATGGTATACAGGTAGGTTCCTGTTAACTCCCTGTGTTAGATAACATAGGTATGTACGTATGAACCATGGTATACAGGTAGGTTCCTGTTAACTCCCTGTGTTAGATAACATAGGTACGCATGAACCATGGTATACAGGTAGGTTCATGTTAACTCCCCGTGTTTGATAACATAGGTATGTATGAACCATGGTATACAGGTAGGTTCATGTTAACTCCATGTGTTGGATAACATAGGTATGTATGAACCATGGTATACAGGTAGGTTCATGTTGACTCCCTGTGTTAGATAGCATAGGCATGTATGAACCATGGTATACAGGTAGGTTCCTGTTAACTCCCTGTGTTAGATAACATAGGTACGTATGAACCATGGTATACAGGTAGGTTCATGTTAACTACCTGTGTTAGATAACATTTTATCCAGGTGCAGATTTCAGTATTTTAGGAGGAGGGTGGGATGTTAGGTGGGGGTGGGATGTTAGGTGGGGGGTGGGTTGTCATATTTTGTTTAATTGTTATCTGATCTCTGTAAATAAGATCTCCTGTTTTGCATTCTATCTAGTCTACAGTGCATTCATTATTTCGTCTTATAGGTTAACTCCAAGTCACACCTGAGTGACCCTGGACGACCTCTGCCGATGGAAAATGTTGGAATTCACCACAACGTCAAACATCGGCACTTTCCGGAGTCTGTTGACAAGATCCCATTTTCTCAGGCGTAGGTATCCTTGTTCTAAATAGTGTGAGAGAAAACTTCTTTGTGCTTTTGAAATTCCTATCTGTTTGAAATAGAAGTCTGGGTCTATGTTGCATCAAAACCCTGCTCTTTTATTTCTCAACAACTGCACAGATTGTAACCAAATTTAGTTTGAAACATTTCTGCGGCAAGCTGATCATAATTTGTATAAACGAACATCTAGTGACCAGAACTACAAACTACATGTAAAAAATAAAATAGGAAGTTCACAAGAACTCTTTTGTAAATACAAACTGTACACGGGTGTAATACAAACTGTACACTGGTGTTATACAAACTGTACACTGGTGTAACACAAACAGTACATGGGTGTAATACAAACTGTACACTGATGTAATACAAACTGTACACTGGTGTAATACAAACTGTACACTGGGGTTATACAAACTGTACACTGGTGTAACACAAACTGTACAATGGGTGTAATACAAACTACATGGGTGTAATACAAACTGTACACTGGTGTAACACAAACTGTACATGAGTGTGATACAAACTGTACACTGATGTAATACAAACTGTACACTGGTGAAATACAAACTGTACACTGGTGTAATACAGACTGTACACTGGTGTAACACAAACTGTTCAATGGGTGTAATACAAGCTGTACATGGGTGTAATACAAACTGTACATGGATGTAATACAGACTGTACACTGATGTAATACAAACTGTACACGAGTGTAATACAAACTACATGGGTGTAATACAACCTGTACACTGGTGTAATACAAACTGTACTCGGATGGTATACAAACTGTACATGGGTGTAATACAAACTGAACACTGGTGTAATACAAACTGTACACTGATGTCATACAAACTGTACAAAGGTGTAATACAAACTGTACACTGGTGTAATAAAAACTGTACACTGGTGTAATACAAACTGTTCACTGGTGTTATACAAACTGTACACTGGTGTAACACATACTGTACATGAGTGTGATACAAACTGTATACTGATGTAATACAAACTGTACACTGGTGAAATACAAACTGTACACTGGTGTTATACAAACAGTACACTGGTGTAACACAAACTGTACATGAGGGTGATACAAACTGTACACTGATGTAATACAAACTGTACACTGGTGTAATACAAACTGTACACTGATGTAATACAAACTGTACACGGGTGTAATACAAACTACATGGGTGTAATACAAACTGTACACTGGTGTAATACAAACTGTACACTGGTGTAATACAAACTGTACACTGGTGTAATACAAACTGTACACTGGTGTAATACAAACTGTACACTGGTGTAATACAAACTGTACACTGGTGTAATACAAACTGTACTCGGATGTTATACAAACTGTACATGGGTGTAATACAAACTGTACACTGGTGTAATACAGACTGTACACTGGTGTAATACAAACTGTACACTGATGTAATACAAACTGTACACTGGTGTAATACAGACTGTACACTGGTGTAACACAAACTGTACATGGGTGTAATACAAACTACACTGGTGTAATACAAACTGTACACTGGTGTAATACAAACTGTACACTGGGTGATGTTTGCAGTGATAAGAGTATCCCTACCCTGGAGTCGCTGGTGACGGAGAAGGAAAGAGCCAACCTGACCAAGCTCAAGTCCTTCATTGAGAAACAGATACAGTTCGAGAATCAGATCAACAGTCGCAGCAAACAGGATCTCGCCAAGTCCAAGTTCCCCAACCCCGAAACAGAGTGTAAACCCCCAAAGTGAGTATAGATACGCCTCAGTTAACTCAGCTCTCCTCAGATAAAAATAAATGTGTCATCTCGTCAAGTCTACATTCCCATAACATACAATATATTGTGATAGATGCTTTGACCGTACATAACATAGAAAGAAAAGTCAAATTATTGTTGGTACATGTATATGTACCTCTCATTACAACGTTAAGCTTCATGACCCTGTTAAGATATATGTGATGAACTTTGACCTGTATATTATATTATGTGACCCTGTGAAGATATATGTGATGACCTTTGACCAGTATGTTATATCATGTGATCCTGTAAAGCAATGACCTTTAACTTGTATAAGAGGAAGATAAGAGATAAACCTTTTATATGTGATGACCTTTGAACTGTGTTACAGAGTGACCCAGGAGTTTCAGACAGCGAGACTGTTCCTATCTCACTATGGGTTCCTGTCTTTGGAGTCCCTCAAGGTAACAGTCCATCGATCTACTTATTACACCCCTGCAAGAAAAGGGGGGGGGGGGGAAACTTGAATCGCCCTCCATCTGCCTGTCTATGGAAACAGTCTATTGGTCCTACTGGCAAGTTGGGTAGCTTTTCACTTTCTCTTTGAGCAATATCACCCATGCTAGGACCTTCTGTGCTTGTCCAGCCTAGCTACCAGCTGTTTGAACCGGCGATGTTTTCAGTCATACAAAACAAACAATGTATACAGTATATATTTGATTATTGTGTTGGCTGTCCTTTATTTTATTTTTTTAAAGAAAGTGATTAATAGAAAAGTAAAGAATATTTATTGATTGATACTGTGATGATGGTCTGTACTTTCCCCTATTGAAAATAAAATAATTGAAGAAAGTGAAAAGGTATGTTGACTGACTTTGGTTTGTCCCATCCCTGGTGGGCACAAAAAGCTAGAAGTGAACTTCATATATACCATACCTGCCTGTACCATCACACACCGACATGACAAATAATCACAACAACAAAAATAATATATTGGTTGATACTTGGGCTTTTGTCTGTTCTCTCTATTTAAAAACTGAAAATTAATGAAAAATTCAAATATATACATGTATTGATTGATACATTGATTATGGTCAACCTTCCCCCATTTGAATGAAAAATATAGCAAAGATGTTGAGTTAAAATGAAAACAAAATTAAACCTGTGTATTGATAAATTGTGATTAATAACTTTATGTTTCACTGAGCCTTGATTTATTGAGGCCCTGGCAAACAAGAAACACCCTGAAAGGAAGTGTAAGTTCTGAACATAACCCTGCTGTGGTAATGTTATATTATAGGGGTAGCCATCCTGTATATTATGGAATAGAATTGGTGTATGTTTTAGGAACCTAAGAACAGCAGTATTCCTCCCGCCCTTGTGATGCTAGATACAACCAACTCCGCGCTGTTCACTGACCTTGAAAGTCTCGACACGGTGACTGCTCGAGACAACGACACTGTTCATGTGTTCTACGTCAAGTCTGGACAGAAACTGCCACAAGAAATTCTGGGTAATGTGGTAAGTACAAAAACACTGAGCAAGTACAGAAAAGACAGGTTACTGAAATTGGTGGAGGCTTTTTCTGTAAACATTAAACACAAGACTATTATGAGTACCTGCTGCAGACGTCCTGTACACATATGAAATAGTATATTTATGACCCATGTTTTGCAGACGTCCTGTACACATATGAAAAAGTATATTTATGACCCATGTTTTGCAGACGTCCTGTGCACATATGAAATAGTATATTTATGACCCATGTTTTGCAGACATCCCGTAACAATGTCCAGCCTCAGTTCCTGGAATTCCTACACTCACTCGGCTGGCCGGTTGACATCAGGAAACATGCTGGCTGGACAGGACACATCAGCACCAGCTGGAAAATCACAGAACCAGACGACTTGGATGGTGAGAACACTTATACCATTAATAGTTAACCTGGTCAGTCTTGGTACCAGATACTTCATACAAAACTACCTGTCATTAAGTCAGTAGCAGTGATGTGATGCTCCGTGGTTTCTGTTACAGAGGACGAGTTCCAGCTGGGGACGGGCGGCTCTATTTACGACGGGAGACAGCAGGTTCTGTACTGGGCCGATGTGTCCTCCGAGGTGGCCTTTGTTGTACCGTCCCTAGAGACTTACAATACAAAGATGTTGTCCGTCGACTCCAGTGGAGGTCAGCACAGATACATACAACACGAAATGCGTTCAATAGAACTTACACTATTTTTCAATGAATACCAACTGATAAGATGCAGTATAGCTTTGATAAGGCACGGTAGTCTAGTGGTAGGACGCTGGACTCGTGACCAAAGGGTTGTGGGTTCCAGTCATGGCAGGGCACTTTGCTGTATCTTTGAGCAAGATATTTTACTCCGCTTGTTCGTGTCAACTCAGCTGTAAATGAGTACGTGGTTGGGCAGTGCTAGAATTGTAGAAAGCTTGCTGTAAGCGCCGAAATTGCAGCACCGGCTGTATGTTCCCAAGGGAGTTGAGAAAGATATTGGCTGGTTGCAAAGGCCCTATAACCACTGATAATAATTGTGAACCGCTTTGAAACGACCTACAAACTAGGTTGTGATAAAGCGATATATAAGAACCTCAAATAATTATTATTATGGAAAGAAAAAGGTAAAGTTTTATTGACAAATTGATCAAAGAGGAGGTAAGAAATCAGAAGCCATTTTTCATGACATCATCTTTATCAGGTCAAAGCAACACTTAAAAAGGCAGGCTGCTAACACACAAAAAAGTCACATTTATGTGTGATGCCTTATTAAAAAGATATATATTATATAGTCCGTGTTATTATCCATTACTGTAAGAAACAGAGGTGTTCTAACTGTGGTTTTGTACTTGTAATAAACAGAGGGATTCTAACTGCTTTTGTACTTGTTTACAGAGCGATCCCCACTGTTTCCACACCACGTAGAGAAGCAGGGATCAGAGCCAACACACAAGCCCAAGTCACTGTCCCTAGAACGCACCATCACCTCCGAGGTTGGGGACAGAATCCGGGCCGACAGAGAAAGTCCCAGCTCTCCACAGGAACCCCCAACGGTCCGCTTCCGTAACCAACGCAGACAACCAGCACATATGATTGGACCTGACACAAAAATGTTTGTCGTGTGGTTAGAAAATTTTGAGGACCATGACAATTTTCCTTCAGGTGTGTTGGACAAATTTAGCATTTTATTACTGACAGTTTGCCTGATGGTAAGTGTTATTTATTGTGTAATTGTGATAGGTTTTATCTCTATGGTTTGTATTTTTTGTGTAAATGTGATAGGTTTTATCTCTGTGGTTTGTATTTCTTGTGTAATTGTGATAGGATTTATCTCTATGGTTTGTATTACATATATATGATTATCCGAAATACAAACCATAGGTTTTATCTCTATGGTTTGTATTTCTTGTGTAATTGTGATAGGTTTTATCTCTATGGTTTGTATTTCGGATAATCATATATATGTAATAGGACGAGAAATAGTGATAAAGTTAGTGCCGTCGCTGGGGCTTGAACCCGCGACCCTTGGCTGTCCAGCCCGATGCTCTACCGCTAAGCTAAAGGGAAATTCCCTACAGCTGACGCTTGTAAGACAACCTAATCAATGCACTTCCTTTACATATACGATCTCGGTATTCAAGACCATTCACACTGTGGGACATTACATATTTAATATTATATTTGAAGTTTTAGAAGAAAGAACAGCGTACAGATTATATCTGGATATTAGCTGACGGGAATAGATATAGTTATTAGTCTTCTCTTCTCGGTTATCCTTCGTATGATGCAATCAAAGCTGACATCAAAAACACCATTTTGTGCGAACTGTTCAGTAATAAGAAGTGTATTTATCATTATAGCATGAGAATTGGCTGTGTTCTAACCATTCACAGTTTTCATGGTCAAACGTAAGCTTCAGATATTTTAAAACTTTTACGTTTTACTCTAGTCTATTCTCTTAGTTTGTCTATTCTCTTAGTTGAAAATAGTTACCAGCCAAATTAGTATAAAGAGTTTTCATTCTTAACGGGACAGTTTTCCTGAACAGGAGAATTACTTGGGGCTACAAGCTAGTAAAGGCATGGAGGACTGTATAACATCCTCCATACATTTACTGACTTTTTATTTTTTTGTTGACAGGAGAGTAACTTGGGTTGACAAATACCGGTGTTGAGCACTTTGTGACAATCCCCATACATTTGCTGGTCTGTTTGTTTTTCATTGACAGGAGAGTTACTTGGGTGATCAGTACCCGTGTCGAGCACTTTGTGACGTTCCCCATACATTTACTGATTTGTTTGTTTTTCATTGACAGGAGAGGTACTTGGGTGACCAGTACCCGTGCCGAGCACTTTGTGACGTTCCCCATTCATTTACTGATATGTTTGTTTTTCATTGGCAGGAGAGTTACTTGGGTGACCAATACCCGTGTCGAGCACTTTGTGACGTTCCCCATACATTTACTGATAGGTTTGTTTTTCATTGACAGGAGAGATACTTGGGTGACCAGTACCCGTGTGGATCACTTTGTGACGTTCCCCATACATTTACAGATATGTTTGTTTTTCATTGACAGGAGAGTTACTTGGGTGACCAGTACCTGTGTCGAGCACTTTATGACGTTCCCCATACATTTACTGATATGTTTGTTTTTCATTGACAGGAGAGTTACTAGGGTGACCAGTACCCATGTCAAGCACTTTGTGACGTTCCCCATACATTTACTGATAGGTTTGTTTTTCATTGACAGGAGAGTTACTTGGGTGACCAGTACCTGTGTCGAGCACTTTATGACGTTCCCCATACATTTACTGATTTGTTTGTTTTTCATTGACAGGAGAGTTACTTGGGTGACCAGTTCCCGTGTGGATCACTTTGTGACGTTCCCCATACATTTACTGATTTGTTTGTTTTTCATTGACAGGAGAGTTACTTGGGTGACCAGTACCCGTGTCGAGCACTTTGTGACGTTCCCCATACATTTACTGATATGTTTGTTTTTCATTGACAGGAGAGTTACTTGGGGTGACCAGTACAGGCGTGGATCACTTTGTTACCACGAGCACCAGTAGCACAAGCTCTACACACAAACTTCAGGAGAAGGACACCTTTATTATATTCATACACGCTCTAAAGAATGGACTGTTCCGTATACACATGCAAGGCCAAACTAACAGGTAAACAGAGAAGTAATACATCTGTATACACAGGCAGGGCCAGACTTACAGGTAAACAGAGAAGTAATACATCTGTAAACAGAGTCAGGGCCAGATTTACAGGTAAACAGAGAAGTAATACATCTGTATACAGAGGCAGGGCCAGACTTACAGGTAAACAGAGAAATAGTACAACTGTATACAAAGGCAGGGCCAGACTTACAGGTAAACACAGAAGTAATACATCTGTATACAGAGGCAGGGCCAGACTTACAGGTAAACAGAGAAATAATACACATCTCAATCAATCAGCATTAAAGATGTACTGTACATAATTATGTATATTAAGTTACCAAGAGGTGTTTGTTAGGACTGTGGGATGTGATTTCTCCTTTAATTATGTCCTTGTTTTGTTTATGTTATGGTAACAATTGACCTTGAAATTAACCTTGTTACAGAGTGTCCATGGCGATACCTCTGGTGGATGGGATGGTGGTCAGTAGGAGAGTGCTCGGGACAATGGTCAGACAAACGTGCATTAACATATGTCGCAGGAAACGGCTCGAGAGTGAACTGTAAGTATTGAGAGGAAATTGTATATTATTATCTGTGGAGGTGATAGTTTTACTATCATCCTATAATATGATACGTACAACATTTATCAACATTTTTTTGTACATATTACTCTCAGTCGAGGTGGACCTAGTTACTCTCAGTCGAGATGGACCTAGTTACTCTCAGTCAAGTTGTACTTAGTTCTAGTACATCAATCAGTAGATATCGTTTTCAGTATGTGCTTACTATCTGAGTGTGCAGCATTATGTCTCACAATCCAAACAATACATAAAGAGAATGTAAAATTCTGGCTAGAAGGAAAGCCAAGTGAGTTTAACTGTGATTAGTGTAGATCACTGAAATCAAGCTGTCACAAGTGTTGGTGACTAAAGTTATGCAAGTTCAACTGCAATTAATGTTAAGTTACTGAAATTAGCTTTTAGAGCAGGTTTCAGAAGTTATAAGATTTTCACTGTGGTAAGTGTAGGTCTCAGAAGGTATGCATTAAGCTTTGAGTAGTGTTTCTCACTGAAGTTGTTCAAATGTAATTACTGTAGGCCCTCGAATTAACGAGAGATTAACGAAGATAAACGCAGGTTACTTCAGTTTTGTGGCTGTTCATCTGTGACTAGTGTAGGTCACTAAAAGGAGAAAATTAACTACATTATTGGTTAGATATTTCACAGAGAGTGTAAATACAGATCTGGCCGTATGTTCACTCTTTTGTACCTACATTAACACATAAGCATCCTAAATGGGAGGTCATGAAACTTCACACATATTGACAAACATCACCTCTTCTACGAGTTCGTGTATCAACCTTCTGCAGTCAAAAGTTAGGTTACTGTTACTATATATAGAATTTGATACTTTCTTTCCTCACCGCTCTACAGGCGCCATATCTTTTCCAGATGCTACGAAACTTTTCACAGGTGTTCAGAACTTGACCTCTTGTACGACTTATGTTTTGACCTGCTGCAGTCAAAAACTAGGTCACTGTTTCTTGTTTCTATAAACAGGGTTTAATACAAATTGCTTTACAAATTGCATTTCTTTTCCAATTGTCATGAAACTACAGACACATTTTCAAAAACATTTGCTGTTAAAAACTTTGCATTTTATGACTTTGAATGCGGGAGTATTTGTATTGTATGCCTTGTTTTAGTGGAATTATATTTACTTCAATGACAGCAAAACAATAGGCTTCACTGTAACTTAATTGCTCTAACTTTCTAGTAACTGATGAGCTGTAATTCTAGAATCTATTTGTTTTTTGGCTAGTTCTGCTTTATCCCACATTGTAGTAATAGCATTGCTAACCAGGGTTATAGCATAGCTTACCAAAGTTATTGCATTGTTTACCAGGGTTATAGCATTGTTTACCAGTGATATATCAATGTTTACCAAAGTTATAGCATTGTTTACCAGGGTTATATCATTGTTTACCAGGGTTATGGCATTGTTTACCAGGGTTATATCATTGTTTACCAGGGTTATGGCATTGTTTACCAGGGTTATATCATTGTTTACCAGGGTTATGGCATTGTTTACCAGGGTTATATCATTGTTTACCAGGGTTATAGCATTGTTTACCAGGGTTATATCATTGTTTACCAGGGTTATAGCATTGCTTACCAGGGTTATAGCATTGTTTACCAGGGTTTTATCATTGCTTACCAGGGTTATAGCATTGCTTACCAAGGTTTTATCATTGCTTACCAGGGTTATAGCTTTGTTTACCAGGGTTATATCATTGCTTACCAGGGTTATAGCATTGTTTACCAGGGTTTTATCTTTGCTTACCAAGGTTTTATCATTGCTTACCAGGGTTATATCATTGTTTACCAGGGTTATAGCATTGTTTACCAGGGATATATCAATGTTTACCAAAGTTATAGCATTGTTTACCAGGGTTATATCATTGTTTACCAGGGTTATAGCATTGTTTACCAGGGTTATATCATTGTTTACCAGGGTTATAGCATTGCTTACCAGGGTTATATCATTGCTTACCAGGGTTATAGCATTGCTTACCAGGGTTATAGCATTGCTTACCAGGGTTATAGGATTGCTTACCAGGGTTATAGCATTGCTTACCAGGGTTATAGCATTGCTTACCAAAGTTATAGCATTGCTTACCAGGGTTATAGCATTGCTTACCAGGGTTATAGCATTGTTTACCAGGGTTTTATCTTTGCTTACCAGGGTTATATCATTGCTTACCAGGGTTATATCACTGTTTATCAGGGTTATAGCATTGCTTACCAGGGTTATAGCATTGCTTACCAGGGTTATATCATTGCTTACCAGGGTTATAGCATTGTTAACCAGGGTTATATCATTGCTTACCAGGGTTATATCATTGCTTACCAAAGTTATAGCATTGTTTACCAGAGTTCCTATTGTTGTAGGTACCAGCCTCCCCATGTGAGAAGAAAACACAGAATTCAGGAAATTGTGAAAAACTACCATCTCAAAATGTCTGAACCTGAATTTTACACTGCATTATTTCAAGACGTACCGAAGTGAAGTTTGAGCCACATCATGTTGTAGACTTTTAGTTCAATTTGTGGAAGTGAATTAATTGCAGTGATGAAGGATTTTATAATCACTTGACCAGCTATGAAAGTTTACTATGATAAACCCAGTGTGCCAAATTATAGGACAAGCTTCCAAATCAGGCTTGATTTGATGAGAAAAATGATTGAGATTTATTTATGTGTTCTTTCAAGGTTATTTTTGCTACAGTTGTTTTTAATTCTGTCAAAATTTAGATACAAAACTATACAAAGATTTGTATCGTAATCTTGCCAGTCTTTAAAAATAATGGAATTTTCTATTTTAACATCAGGATAATGAAGACTTAAAATTACAGATCAGAAAAGGATAAAATCAGAGTGAGAATATATTGACTCGCCTCACAGTGAAGGTGCCATCAATACACTTCTTTTTAAATAATATCCTTAACAGTGGCGCAAAGTTAGCCATTCTATTTTTTTGTCTAAGAAACATTGTTAAAAGTCTGTGAAACAATGTTTCCATGGAAACATGTAAACTAGGATACAGTTTGAGTTGTGAAAATTTCTGTCGTTTTCTATTTCCCATACACACACACATACACACACCCATACACACACACATACACACACCCATACACACACACATACACACACCCATACACACACACATACACACGCCTATAGGTCCATGTATACTTAGTAGTGAAGTCATATTTATTTATCATTTATCGTTTAAAGACTACTTAACTATGTTATTGTGAGCGATCACCTGTTGTAAATGTATTTATTATTGATGTTATCATTGTTATTGAGATTCTAGTCAAACCTTGATGTACAACACTAACTGCACAAGCTGTAGGGGTGTACATACTTTGTGTGACTGTCCGTGTTAACTGGTGATGCTAAAAACCAAAGGATACAATTTTCACACTACAGAGCGAAGTAGAGTGTCGTACAAACTTATGTACTCAGCTGTTTATGTGATCACGCTCTTCTCTGTGTGTACAAATCAAAAAGTCGCTGGTGTTGTTCGGAGCATGTTGCTCTATACCGTTATGTGTTTAAAGGGAGATGCATCAAAGTCTGCTATTATGAAATTTCTGTTGATGTCTTCCTTAAACTCCCAAAGGAAATATATTGATACTTTTTCTTCCGGATGCATTATTATTACTCTCCAAGAAGCACTGGATACCTACATTTGAGAGGATAACTGGTCGCCTAATGTAAATTGGCAGTAAGCTGGTGTGTGTCTCCCTAGACCCAGCTCTGATGTGTCTTACCATTCTGTTCCCACATAAATATATGATACAATATACCAGAACATAAACATTTTACTGATAAATTCTAAATAATTTGTGATGAAATTTGATAAGATTTGTCTTTCTTTAGGTTGTCATTCATTTCAGATTCTGTTAGAAAGTTTCAAAATCTAATATTTTAAAAAAAGATAAAAAAAAAAAAGATAAAAAAATTTTCATGTCTCCAAGGTTTCCATGTGGGGAAAATTTGAGGAAAATGGTTAAAATACATGATTTTGAAAGTAAATTTTAAGGGTGAGGGGGTTTCTTGAGGCCCAAAAAAACCCTCTGGATCTGCCACTGCTTGTATGTATCACTTTCAGAGTATTTATAACAAAGTCATGATCAGGGTTAATATTTTGTTCTTTGTGGTTCTGTGAGACAAGGTAAGGAATGGAGATATGTACTGTTTGTTCTTTGTGGTTCTGTGAGACAAGGTAAGGAATGGAGACATGTACTGTTTGTTCTTTGTTGCGAGACAAGGTAAGGAATGGAGACATGTACTGTTTGTTCTTTGTGGTTCTGTGAGACAAGGTAAGGAATGGAGACATGTACTGTTTGGTCTTGTTTATAACCATCTAAAAGACCACGGTTCTCATCAGGATAAATACTTACTCATTATAATTCTGATCTGTATTACATGTATCTCCCTTAAGGATATACGCTTCATTACACTTTAAAGGCCAGTTTTGTGTTGGAGTTATCTCCCTTATAACATAATCAACTTTCAATTTATTTACCAAATTAAATATTTCTAAGCTAAAAAAGAGTTTTGCCCATTTTTTTCAACATGAAACTCTAATGAAGATACATATCACATTAAGGTGGCGTATATCCTTAAAGAATGCAGTAGACCCTTCAGGCCTTTTGTGCATAACATAATGTCTACAGAACCTCTGATAACTTGTTTGAATTATTACTGCTTTATCCATGTAAAATCGATAGCATTGCATAAGTGTCAGAGTGAAAGCTAGTATAAACTTATTGATCAAAATCCTGTGATTTCCTGGGAGCCATTATGTTATAGGTTATCTGATACCGTATGTAGTAACCCAGCATATATCTCTACGTCTCTCGGCAACGTGTGTAAGGGGTTAGTCAGACTACAATTACAATGAAAGGTGTTTCTGATCAACCATAGCAGGAACCAGGAAGGATGTTCGGACAGCACCTATGTCTGCTGTCAACACTCAAGTGCTGTACCTGTTGGTGGTGTCTTCCATCAAGACAAGAGAGGATTCGAAAAGGAAACATTTTATTTCAGAAGAGAGAATAACTGATGTGAAATACATGCATGTAAATCAAATATATCTATCAAACCTTCAGCTGTTGTTGGGTTTCTCTGGAAAGAAAGAAAGAGTTGCTTCCCTTGGACAACAATGTCTGCAAAAATTCTTAAGTTCAAGTTCAAGTTCTTTATTACTTTATTACTTCTGCAAAAATTCTCAGATACACGTCTGGACTTAGTTCTTAAGTTTCAAATCAGAATCGTTGATATTTTAAGAAAAGAAAATAGTCGATTAAATTGGTCGGTGAGATGCGACCTTTATTTATTGATCTTTAGCTGTACCTTACTCAAATTTTAAATGAACTTGCAAAATACAAGCATGACACTATATAGCTAGGACAGGGTGAGATAAGGAAAAGTGAACAGGCATCACGTGGCACAATGTTCTAAAAAAGGACTTATGGTTCGTGTCCAAAAACTAGTTCGTAACAGTCTTTAGGTGCACATGCACCACATATATACCAAATGCCCATATACATATTCTCAGGATTATCATATTCAGCTTGATACATGCTTAGTGTGCAAGATAAAATGGGCACTATATAGAAACCAATGCATTTCGACATACATTTGTAAATATAGCTAACATTCAAATAATCGAACTCGATTAAAAAATGATGACTTGTTCTTGGCATCTAGTAAGTATTTGTTTCAATGTGGTATTATCTGGTAAAGAAGCACCATCTGGCTAGGAAGATCTCGAATAGATTTTGAAATAACTACTTATTAGCTCTGAATATAATACCCACCCTGATATCAAGGTCATGATAGATATAGTCTTTTTGGCAACTTTACAACTCTTGAGCGTACATATCTATACTATGCACATGTACATAGCACCTTTCGTGTCTCGACGTCTAGTGTAATTGATACAGTTAAATGCATTGTATGACACGTTCCTGTGACGTTCCCGGTTCTCTTGGAATGCACTGTAATCACGTAAAGGCCTGTCTATTGTAATGTATGAAGTATCGTCGACTTCCGGGTATATGATTTTGTAACATGCAATGTTCTACTGGGGCTTTGTTGCCTAATGTAACCAGACCCCAGTCTGTGCTAGACATGGGTCGGGTGCATAATAACCGTGTCGGTTAATAGACACGGTACAAATAAGTATTACTTCACCCAGCGCACTGCTCATTATACCCCTTTGTTAGGGTAAATAAATTCACGCTGACTGTCCTATGTCACCTTGAAGAGTAGCGACATAATCTACAAAATAAATCCGATGACGTAAAGTAATTTAACCTGATCCTAAACGAAGAACCCGCCAACACCTTCCTGTCTTTGATTCCAAAGACACCATATGACCATGATAGGAGAAAACTAGCCTTGCATTAAAATGATCTAACACTGTATGCCAACGTTACGACAGAGCCGGACATCCAGAACGATGATTATTAGTTCTGCTAAACGGCCCATCAACACAGGATAGGTCATTAGGGCCAACAAATAGTCGACAAAAACAAATGCAAAATAAAAACAAAAAACAAACTTAAAGGTCGGACATCCAGGAGATACGGCCTGAGCGGAGCAGCCCGGTAGTTATGATCCCATAAAAGATGTATCCGAAACCAATACACACATGGGTGTAACGTCCGACCTTAACCTGGGCGGGCAGTCACAGAACAAATCCGTCAATGGTCGACAGTGCGCAAAGGGACAAAGTTTTAGTGAAGAAGTTCAAAGGAGAGCAACAAAATCACTGCCGAGAGCCGGAAACATCAGAAAAATAGTACAATGAAAAGCTTTGGAAACAAGGACTACCTCGCTCGAGTTTAACCGGAGGGAACGTGCTGATAAGCTAGAGGACATTTTTAAAATCATAAAAAGAAAGAAAGAAAACAAGTTTACAACACAGCTTCGTTTCAATGGGGAAACTCGTCATGTCGGAGGATAATTAACAACACAGCCTTACATTATATTACTTTTGATGTGCGTCCGAGTAATAATACCCCATTAAATTGTTTGATCGCCGCTATATGATAATCTAGTTGTATAACTTAGAAAACTTGTCAGTGGATGCAATGACGTGTACCTTGTGTAGGTGTTTTTAGTATGAAATTCTTTTGGATTGCAGATGCACAGAAATGTAGTATTCATACTAACGTTACAGTTAAAGGGTGAACTAGTTCCCCGTGTCATAGTACCAATTTCAATGACAACGAACTAAAAGTAAATCAGATGAAAAGACACTCGAAATAACTGGTTTCAGATTGATTCCTGATGTAAAGGTCTTTATTACACTCAGCCCTACTCGGCTTACAGGACGCTATTAAAATGACGTACATTAATGTATCACATGTTTCGTGTCCTGTAAATGTTATACAAGTGGTTTGCAAATGAAATAACTTAGAATATGCACATGTTCAATCTAATAATAATAATAATAATTCGAGGTTCTTATAGGTCGTCTCAAAGCGGTTCGCAAATTATTATTCGTGGTTATAGGGTCTTTGCAACCAGCCAATACCTTTCTCAACTCCCTGGGGAGCATACAGCCGGTGCTGCCATTTCGGCGCTCACAGCTAGCATTCTACAATTATAGCACTGCCCAACCACGTACTCATTTACAGCTGAGTAGACTGGAACAAGCGGAGTAAAGTATCTTGCTCAAAGATACAACACAGAGCCGTGCCGTGACTCGAACCCGCAACCCTTCGGTCACGAGCCCGGCGCCCTACCACTAGACTACCGTGTCTCCATCATACCTGTTAATCACAGAAACAAGCCATCATATTTGTTGTTTTACTCGGTGTTCTTCATCGTTATTCTTAGAATGCTGATTAGATCATAATTTATAAAATTACAAACCACGGTAGTAGTACACCATCCTTTTGTAATCTCATAGGTAAAGTTCGAGAAAGCAGGGAATGAGCTTGTGTGTCCTTGTGTTTAAGATCTGAGTCGTAAATACATTCAAAGTGTGCAAAAAACATGTCGTTTAAAGACATCGTTAATGTATTTGAAAGTGACAATGAATGATTGGGCAAGGTCTTACCTGTCCTGATAGGGGAACAAAAACAAGTTGGCCAAAAGAGGTAGGCCAACGGTCTGCTGGAAAATCTTACCACCGAACTCGACAAAGATATTGTCATCAAAGGAACTCAAACATTATCACGATTTTATCCTCATTATATAATTTATTGGACTTTGTCGTGATGTTTACAAAATATGCTTCAAGCTAATATCACCACAATTACGAAGTAATGAAACATCTATCAAAAATTCGGTTAGTTTTGCCAATAAGGGTCAAAAGAATTATCATCCCCGTCTGAAGTGTTCAGAAACGGGGAGAAATGGAGCGAAAGTGTGAACAATATTTATATAACCTTTATAACATTGCTAGTCCCGAACTTTTGGTAAAACGATAGTTTACTATGAAACATGTATTTCCCGTAAACCATGTCAAAATTATGCTACAAAGTTGTGGCCATCCTCGGGGACAGATAAATGGTTAACAACCTTGCATTGATTACAGTTTGATTTTTTTTTTGTAAACGAAAACTGTCATAACAGGAGAACAAGGACGTGTATTCTGTTTGGTATGCCATACGGGATACGCAAAAAATAATAATAACAAATACCGATTAAATGATATTTTTAGGTCTTCAAATCCATATTCCCTTAAATCTGTGTATAATGTCACTAATGGCCCTGATTTAGTGATACAAAGATGGTAACCAAATACGGGAGAAGTTGAGTGTGGTTTGGACATCGGGCCAAGATATACAGACCTGGATTATTTTATTTTTGGTATGTTCATATTCTCTTTAGAATGTTTAAGAAGGATTGGTCCTGCTAATTTTCACCCACTCTGTATAAAGTGTACCGTTCCAGCACGCTCTCGCTTTGCCATATTTGCCCGCTTTGTCCCTTGTCTTGGTAGTCCTGAACGTTACATGTTTATGGTAGAAGTTTCACTGTACTCTGTGACCTTCTATTCCTCAGGTGGTCCATTGTTGTATGCTGATGTAAATCCAAATAAGTTAACGTTCACTTAAGGATTGAATCTTGTTTTGGTCGATAGCATGGGGTATCAACATGAACTGCCAATATTGGAAGCTTTGAAGCAATGCATTTAGAATGGCTGTAAGAAACCATTGGGACACCTTTGTATCTAAGATGAGGTATTATAAAACCTTCCATGGACTTGTGGTGTAGGGAATTACAGATAATGACATCTAACATCTTGGCACACTCGACCATCATAAAATGTCGAGTTATTGGAGATTCGTTAGTATTTGTTGAGCAGGCTTAAGGTCGACCTCGATACTCCAGGGGTTACGCTCACTTTTTCTCTGTGCAGGCAGCGTAAGTAAACGTTGCCCCTGGAGTATCGAGGATGGCGTTCGGTCGAATTTGTAACTAGCTTCTAAAGATTGTCAGGAACAGTACAAGCTGCATCCTCGTATGTTTGTAGTAGAAGAAGATACACGAAGAGTTCCCGTCAGGTCTTCAAACGAAACATCGTATTCGACCGGATTGTGGTACATGAGTACATTCCAGACTTGACAAATTTGATTTAATAACAGGTAGTTGAGGACAGGATTGAAAGATATTCTAGTTTTCTTAATAGAACTCAATATATATCTAAGAAATTACACCGATGCCCAATATATCAGCATACCCGACCGTACATATGTAATGGTACTTTAGCGGATGTATAACCACAAAATATATTAATCATTGATTAGTCAGAAAATCGAATCATGAATCAACCCTCTCCATTAAGTACGTGTGGGCTAATATCGTAGAATGGTTAGTGGGTATATTCCTCATTGTTTCCTCAAATATTACAGGTATTTCCTGTAGGTGTGATCACTTCTATTGACTGTGTTTTTCACTTACTGGGATACGCCGCGATCACACCTGGTATTATAAACACAGCGTCCACAGTAGGTGAATAACGTGACCCAGTTGTACGCCAGTCCCACGAGGACCCAGTGCCCCAGTGTGTATACTCGCACGTTATATATTACATCACCCGAGGTCGTGGTCCACTGCGCGCCATGCTTTCTACTCGTGTGTCGGTCATGAACTGCATCGTGCTCGACTGCCGAGTCGGTCGATTCCAACTCTCTATGGCGGTCGGGTTTCTACCTGTCAACATGATATGCAGACGCTTTAAAGCGAGCCAATATACCAGCTGTGCTTGTGTTGGTTGACACAAGTATCAGACAAAGGCAATAGAACGATAATTTAACATGCACATATGCTTATAGACAGGTGGACTCTTAGTCTGATTTCGTCTAGACTTACAGATGTAGGTTAAGCGTCATCTTGTACTTAACCTCTGAAGGGTGACGTCATCAAAACGAATTAGTTTCATACATTAGACCAGACGTATGTGTGCGAAAATAAGCTATGATGGAATCTACGAAGAGTTCACTGCTTCCATCTCCTTCTTTAATTCTGTAAACATTCTCTTTAATTCTGAGCCTGATCTTAAACAACCGTAATCCCAACACAAAGTTCATTGAACCAGGGCTCAATATGAAAATTAATTGAAAAAGTGCAAGCCAAAGACCAGGCGTTCCGGAAAGATAAGCTTTTTCTGATCAATGATAAGTCAATGTAATACTGCATCCTAAAAGCGGCTGTGACAACGAACCAGGGTACGCTTATGAGCATGATAAAACGCATATAACTTCATTTATATCAGGAGGACAAAGAACAATTCCAAATGACATCATGATGACGACCATATAACAATAGCGTGCATCCACTACATATCTATTCTGTTTATACCTCTTACCATTAATGTTATGGTTTAGGTGTTGTGCCCTCGTAACAAATAAGGACTGTGATATATACGTATAATGTGTCGACATGATATGACGAGGCCACTCACAATGTCTCTTTAAAGTGTAACCCCACAGTAATGTCATAACCCGTACTGCTGCGGAGATAGCTCCTAGGGGAGGGATTGAAGGCAGGACCAAGTCATGTGTAAGGGCACAATTTAATTGTGTGAATCCAGACATCCGGTGTTAGTATTGACTGCAGGTCCAGCAAGAACGAACTATGAATCACAATAAATTATAATAAACGGAAAAAAGCATTTCTGAAAATGGAATTATATTAGTTGTAAAACAGGTTTTCAAATCCAATTTCAGCTATTATGTTTTGCATTATATATTACTGTAAACGCAAAAAAAAGGAATGAAATATGTTCATATTAAATATACCATATTGAATTTTAAATAAATGTAGCTTCTAGCTCTGGACCCGCGAAATCCCGGATATCGAACAATGCATATAAACAACTACACAAATCTTAGCCCTGATTTCTTATATTTTTCTTCCATGGCATTTAACCCCTCATTTCTCACCTGTCCTTTCTTTCCTGATATCTAACCCCTCATTTCTCACGTGTCTTCCCCTTATATCTAACCCCTCATTTCTCACGTGTCCTCCCCTGATATCTAACCTATTTACCACGTGTCCTCCCCTGATATATAACCCCTCATTGCTAACGTGTCTTCCCCTTATATCTAACCCCTCATTTATCACGTGTCCTTCCCTGATATATAACCCCTCATTTCTCACGTGTCCTCCCCTTATATCTAACCCTCATTTCGCACGTGTCCTTCCCTGATATTTAACCCCTCATTTCTCACGTGTCCTGCCCTGATATATAACCCCTCATTTCTCACGTGTCCTCCCCTTATATCTAACCCTCAATTCTCACGTGTCCTCCCCTTATATCTTACCCCTCATTTCTCACATGTCCTCCCCTGATATTTAACCCCTCATTTCTCACGTGTCCTTCCCTGATATATAACCCCTCATTTCTCACGTGTCCTCCCCTTATATCTAACCCTCATTTCGCACGTGTCCTTCCCTGATATTTAACCCCTCATTTCTCACGTGTCCTCCCCTGATATATAATCCCTCAATTCTCACGTGTCCTCCCCTGATATTTAACCCCTCATTTCTCACGTGTACTCCCCTGATATATAAACCCTGAATTCTCACGTGTCCTCTCCTGATATATAACCCCTTATTTCTCATGTGCCCTCCCCTGATATATAACCTCTCATTTCTCAGGTGTCCTCCCCTGATATCTTACTCCTCTTTTCCACGGGCCCTACCCTGATATCTCGCCCTCTGATATCTAACCCTCATTTCTCACGTGTCCTCCAGTGCATATTAAGTTCCTGGTTTCTTTACGCACCGCCAATCGTTGAGTAGCACACACTAAATAGCATGGGTACACTATTCCGGTGAGTGCATACACACTGAATAACGGCCGAGTACAAAAAACTACCTTTGTTAGCCTGTGAAACTCGTTCTAAGCGTTCCAGACACAAAATACAAATAGGGATAAGTTTTGCATTTAATACACAAACTAGGCGTGCCAAACTGTAGGTGATAAATGTCTGTGTTCTATTTACATCCGTGTCGAGAGGACACTGCACCACTTCACCTGGTACAATCATCGTGGGGTTTTTTTCCTCATGGTCTTCTAGACCCTGAAGGATCCTCCACCCTGTAACTAACAACAAACTGAACCACAAACGTCTACGAGTTTCCGAACTATCGGGCTTTTGATACACTCATACAGTTCAGAGTGAAGCAAAACACATTTCTATTAAAAACGTCCGTGTTCATTTTGCTCACAATCTAATGTTTTAAGTGTAGCTACTTGTAATTTGAAACAAAATCGCAAAGCATGTCAATACAGACGGAACAGGCATGTGGCGGACACATCATTGAACCGTCTCCTTTTTTGTACATTCTGTATCGTATTGACCTGTTTAATTATGTACTGTTAATCTTAGTTTGCTTTAGTAGATAATAATAATAATAATAATAATAATAATAATAATAATAATATACAACATTTATATAGCGCCCTATATAATTTGTAAAATTACTCTAAGGCGCTTTACAACATATGGATAATAGTAATGGTTATAATTGTGAAAACAAACAACAAAGGCTTGCAATCACTTTCATACATTTAACAAGCAATGTGCACATAATTGAACAAATAAAAGGGTGGTACTTACATGACGTCTTTGCAAATATTCTAAACTTCAGACGTGAAGAGGTGAGTTCTTATGTTCCTCTTGAACTTGGCCAGGGTATTTGACTTCCTAATAGCAGATGGTAAGCTATTCCACAACGTAGCCGAAACCCTCCCAAAGCATGTTTCCGTAGGTCACAGTACGAGATTTTGGGACAAAAAGATTCTGACTCCAACGGCAGTGATCTTGACGGCTGATACAAGGTAACAAGCTCTTGTAGGTACTGAGGAGCTGTTCCATTCAGTGCCTTGTATGTGTATACCAGAATTTTGTACTGCGACCTGTATCGTACAGGTAACCAGTGCAACGAATAAAGCGCAGGTGTGATGTGCTCTCTCTTTCGAGTACGAGTAACTAGCCGTGCTGCAGTGTTCTGGACCCTCTGCAGACGACTAGTTAGTTTGTCAGATATACCACAGAGCAGGGCGTTACCATAATCCAACCGAGAGGTAACAAGTGAATGCACCAAAATCTTGCATGCATCTGCAGTTAGAAACTGCCGAATACAGCCGATGTTCCTGATCTGGTAGTAACAGGATTTGGCAATAGCGTTCACTTGTTTCTCCATGTTCAGAGAACTGTCAAAGTATACCCCTAGGTTTTTAACAGCTGGAACAGTCTCAATAGTTCTGGTACCAACCTTGAGCTGGAGAGCCATTGTTTGCTGACACTTTGGGGAAAAGACGATGTACGACAGTGGAGTATCAGGCCTACTCGTTTTATTGTTATACTCTGACATATTCCGACACCTCTAACGGAGGTCTAGTTATATAGTATTAAATAGAATATGTCTTTCGATAGGAAGAGCAATTCAAAAGAATCATACGTACCTTCTAGATGTAACAAATTACGTAAGGCTGATAAAAAAAACGTTTGGCTATTAGGTGGAAGTTCTAGTTTCTACTCAGCAAAGCTGCCCCTTCCTGTTGCCAGTCATATCGAATCTCTGCCAGCCTCATGGCTTATGTTCCGTAGATAGTCTTGTGAAGGTCGACTCTGACGGTCACCCATCATTTCTCCTACAGAAATATTCCTGGACAGTATTAAAGGGTCAGTAGGCTCCTAGTGTCATGAGCATTTTCCACCGAGAAATCTATGTCAAGGGAATCTTATAACACTTTATATTAAACACCAAAAAATGTCAATACGACAAAGAATCACTTGTTTTGAATCAGATCATAATACTCTGGCCGACAGGACATGCTAATACCTACCTTTACCTGAGATTACAGTATCAAACAGACAGTCTTCTGCGTTAAATACTTAAATGGAACGAGGTTCAAAAAACAACTACAAGAACTACGAAGTCAGGAAGAAGACGTTTAGTTCGTCCATTTGACAAAAGCGGAGCCTTCATCAACAAGTTAAATATATCATAATTGTTAGGCTAGATAGAGCTAGTTTCCGTCTTGGTTATCTACAGTCAAAGGCCTACAGCAAATAACTTAGGTTGTTACCACACTAACCAAGTAACTCAATGGTAACCTTCTGTGGCGCGGACCTGGATTTTCAACCAAAAATAGGTGTTTCATAAAGTCTGCAATCTGAGCTACAGTTGATGAAAATGAATAGACTCTTCTCCGAAGTCCATTTTGAATACAAGATCAGTTTGGCTTTGTACATCTGATAGATGTTTGATGGTTTAGCCTCCGAGGCTCTGTTTGTAACTGGTTCTGATAAGCTTTCCTTGTTATACTGTAATGACGTGCAGTCAATCTCAGCGTGTCCAATGAGCGTGTTCTTGTGTGTGCGGCTGTTTGGGTGTATCTTCTCTCCCTGAAGCAGTCTAACTGTGTTATCCAAAAAGGGTTGTCGTCATCCAGGAACCACGAATGTCTTTCCCAGAAGGGTACAAGCAAGATTAGATTCATGTGTTCTTGGTAGACCTTTCTGATCATTCGAGTTGAAATGGATAATGAGGGATGAGCAGAAGGAAGCTTTCCCTCTCAGTTCTGAGCAAGAGTATATCTGCACTGGTGAAGCATCTTGTAATAAGGTCTGTCACTCTTGACCCGGAAACATGCCCACTGGTAGTTAATGGTTCAGTTTTGATATGAGTATGGCATATCTGAGTAGGAATTATTAGACTGGATTAAACTTTTGTTTGATGGAATGCTGGTGTTCACAACCTTCGATAGGAGCAGTTTCCGACAGAACCACGACTTGCATCCATTTTGAAACATTCTCAAAACAAACTTATCTGCGAATGTCTTATAACGGAATAAAAAAATGTTGTCCTGAGTATTGAGGGTGTAAATCTTCTGGGTTACCATGGCGGTCTTCCTTCCTCTTCTTCCCTGGGGAAAAACCATTCCTTTGTTTGTCTTGACTGTACCTATATTAGGAAGCTGATAAAGCCACCTCTACCAATGCTGGCATAAGGCTGTACTTCCCCTCATAGTACATACAGGAGTCGTCTGACCGCCGCGAGTCTCCCAACTGTTCCAGTATCTAAGACCTGCTGTATCCATGACTTCTCTGCTTAACTCTGATGACAAGTTATGTTTAAGACTTTGCCATTGAATAACAATTTCCCCGAATATGTTCTTGTCAAAGATTTGCATCGTGTCCAAGTTTTGTTTAGCTAAGACACATCAGGAAGATGTTTTGCCCGACAAGTATCCTACACCAGACAATGTCTAATTAACCAAGAGAAGAGATTGTCATCCTCAATAGTATCACATTTTGACAGGTCTGTTAAAATATATGAAGCATGTGCATTTTCTATTGATTCCCGAAATATTGTGAAAACATTATCCTTTCAATCCACGTTTTTGTCTTTTCAAATCTCTGCATGAATAAATGAGATAAACCTGAAGTAATTTTCTCTTGAAACAATTGTAGGTTCTGGCGTAAGTTTCGTTTCAGCATTTTTAATGTCTAAAGGAATGAACGACTGCATTCATTTCCGAAGTGCAACCATCATATATTTCCCATGTGTATCCAAGAATTAAGAAGGAAGCCTTCGGCCTGTAAAGGTCGACTCAAGTCCCGGGGCATTGAATAAACTTCGAAAAGTCCGGGCCTGTCAACACAGAAACTCAGCACTCAAATGTGTTCTACTGTATATTTATATACTAAATGTGTTCCAGGAAGGAAGGATTCCTTCTGTATCACTCACACTGTCGTCTGTGTCCGAGCCTACAGCCATTGTTTATCCTCGTAGATGTGGTAAACTACCTCGTAAACATGTACATTATCTGCAAACCCACAAACGTACCTCATAGGAAGCAGACTCTTAAAAATCCTCTAAATCGAGTATACCCTCATTGGGCTGTGGCATAGCGGGATAGCTGCTTCCTCCCTGATCATGTTTAAGTTCCAGTGTTGTTGTTTTCTCCGTCAGTATTGTTCAGGGTTAGGGTTAGACAGCGATAGCAGTAGGTGAACTGAATTATCATTTATGGTGCCGAGAAAAAAGGGGACCATCTTAACACTGACCCAGAGGAATATTATTTCTTTTTATTTTCAGAAGACTGAATTATGACAAAAAAAAGTGTGAGCTATACATATATATATATATGGATTGTTTCACCTTCCAGGTAAGTATAGTACGTAGGAGAAATATGTGATGTCCATCTTATGTACAGAATACCTATTGAAGACCAACTATTTGGAATTCGGACTTTATAGGTCTATCTTGACACCAGAATAGATTTCTCAGGAATTCTATTATAATTGGTATCATTAAGTGAAAAAAGATATATTGTATGTAAGCTGTACAAGTTTAGGGAAATTCATCGAAATGTGTCCCGATTATTTTCCTTCGTTTGCCACATAAAAGGTGTGTTCCGAATGATCATCTGGTGCTATTTTTTGGTCTCATGAAATATTTAGATGGTTGTATTCTACTGAGAAGCTTGTTTCGATCTAGATGACGGTGTGTATGAGCTTTAAACAGAGGTCATACATGTGAATGAGCTGGTGTGGAATGTTAGTTACGGCCAGTGAGGGGTACATAATCCAAAGATTGCAAGTGAAGTGCTGTCTACGATCACACATGAAGTATGATATTTCAGTGATAGTAGGGCCACGTTGTTTTGTAGGCACATTTCAGCTGGACGCCCGTCGGATATTGACTTCTGAAACACCGAATAATATTTCTAAACTAGAAAATGTCTTAAGAATTAATACTCCATCCGGGGGGGGGGGGGGTCTTTGCACAGAGACAGTTTTAATACTCAGTACCCGAAACAAAGTGGGTGTTTACCTCAGTTTCTAAAATTCGGTATTTTTATTTGATTATGACTCAGACAAAATAAAAAGAACATAGCACACAACACCCCACTCGTTTGACCTTAGTTTTATATGACATAGTTTTCCTTTGATGGTCTACTCTATTGACGTAATAAGCTAGAAAAACGTCCTGATGTGCTTCATCTGACACACAAGGACACCACCCCTCATTCAATGGAATCTGACGGCATACAGGCATAGAGGTTCTCTTTAAAACACCGGCCTTCTACCAAGATTTTACCTGTATACGTACATGTACCTGTACGTACCTAACTGTATCCGTAGCACATTGGAGGACAAATAATTGTACAAAAGGCAATACATATTGATGAAAATAAAACCGGTTCTTGAAATGATCGCCAATCAAAAGAACTCAATGATAACGCCACATCATTAAACGAGATACAACTAACTTAAAAGCTGTTGAAGAAGAAACTAACGTGTAGTATAGCAACTCTTATTAGGCAAGAAGAGATTCGACGCTCAGCACAGACAGAAATTAATGTTCTAAACATTGTTTCTAATTCCGAACAGTGTATAAAATCAATTTCAAATTTTTAAATCCATAAAAAAATGCTTCACCCCGATATCGACGTACTTAACTTGATGTTTTGACAACGTAAGGAACTTGGTCTTAACAAATTAATGTATCTCAAGGACCTGACGCTTTAACAAAGAAAAGCCGAGCAAAACACATTGATCTTGCCTGTATGAACCCTGACTCTCACAGTTTCTCTGGACTTCGGACTGTCTATCAGTAAGAGGTCACGTTAATGAGGTAGAGGATTACGTGTTGTCGGGCTTCAGAACTCCCTACTTCTTTGTTAATTATACCAGCGACATGTTTTAGACTTACATATATAAACCCAGTATTTTTGTCTGATGATCCGCGTATTAAAATAGATAGTCCGAGTTCTAAGTAAGCATAGGTAAATTGTTTCACTGAGTAGGATAACCAGTTTTTTTCTTTATTTCTGTGTATAAGCTATTCATAATAGACAAACATTACGAAGATCGGCCGGGGCGTTCTAGCTGATCTAATGGAGCGATTACGATTGTCCACGAGACGACTTATAACAAGAATTCCTCCTTTATCTACTCTTCAGTTTTCCGGTTGGTAAAACCCATTTTCCAAAAAAAAAATGGGGGGTGGAGGGATTCAAGCTAATGTGTCCAGTTAACAAGAATTCAGTGTCACGTTGAGGATTGGCCTACCATCATCTGTGGATTGTCTTCATACGACATTACAGCTAAATTATAAACAAAGACACACCAGATAAATGGTTTGCATTTCTCCCAATGTCGCCATTAACAGTTAAAGGTAAAATATCTCTGCAACCTCTCCGGCAGCATTAACAATCAGACTAAATCTGCAGGATCTAACTTCAGCAGAGATCGTATCATTGTACCGTCTTACTGGCGGGCTTTTTTACCAGCTACTCTGGGGTCAAAGGTCGATCAATTTTACCGTCCGCTGCCGCGCGTTTCACTTTTTATATTGAATCAAAGCATTACTTTGAAATAAAAGGTATGCAACGATTTCATAATAGTTTTCAAACTTGCCAACTCATACCACCTGTAAGGTGACACATACAGAGATTGATTATGTCATGAGAAAATCTAAAGATGAGAGAAGATATGCGGGTATTGAGATAAAAACCTCGTCATGCTGGACAATTTGACAAAATGACCGAAATAAAACAGTGAAATGGTCATTTACGATATTAACAGTTATATCTAGGTTTCCTTAATTGATAATTGCATAGGAACTTGTCTTCAGTGGTCTAGATTCGCAAAGCTTTATTTTCTGGTGTCAATACTTGAGCTGGTTCTCGGGTTAGGATCTAGTTATTGACACCACTGTCAGAGGTCACGTAAACAGGTCACAGAGATGGAGGTACAAGGTTTGCTACCGGTCATAACGAATAGATATCGCCATACATACATAGCATGGAGCTGTTCAGCTTGATACGTCTTTAGGAAAGTGTTGAGGTTCCCGTCGCAGATATTTTTCCGGTTGAAAAAAAGCTAACAGTTCTGTTTCGTGTGCAATCTTTCCTTATCATCAACAGGTTTGGGGTCAGATATAGGTGACATGTCCTCGGTGAACCAGGTATATAGCAGGTATTAGGTATCTGGGTGTGATCGACTGTGAGCTATTCAGGTTTAGTATACAATAGCTGGCGCGTTCGTCTCCTACTCTCATATTGATTCATTCCGTGTCTGGAGAAACGAGTCATATTGTAACCGAAGTTTACAAAGCACCCTCCTCCTTCCTTACAAAACATTTCACAAAGTTGTCAATATATTTACCATTTTACATAATAATGAATATAAATGTAAATATGTTGGTTTTTTTTTTTAAATCACAATAATATTTAGCACACTTGATATCTCCACAGCAAACAATTTCGTATCAGAAACATTGTTCTCGTTTCTTTGGTTACAGTTGCCATGATGAATGACAGATAAACACCATAGGATTTCCACGTAACCTACATTATGATCTGATTTTACATGACGTGAACAATTTGTTTATGAAAAAAGAATTTCGAATAAAGATAGGAATTTCTTGAAAATGTACTTCATAAATAAATGTGCATAAAACTTTACAACATACATGTATTGTTTAACTAAATTTAAGCGATTATCTTATCAGGCCTTAATCACGTGAGCCTTGATCCTTGGTGTTTTTCATTAACACTGACCTATAAAAGCTAAACAACAACAAAAAAGCTCGCACTTGTGATCTATACTTCCTTGTTCAGACTGAGTGTATAGTGCTGTCGACTTGTTTATTACAGACCGCAGAACTACAGTCCACACAGCTTAGGGGGTAGTCTGAACAGTGCATTGGTTTTTATTTAGATAAAAACAGCACTTACAGTTATGCGGTTATATATAGAATAAATTTATAATAAAACTTGTTTGATATTTCCTATAGTTATTGATTTTAATTTTGAGTTATAATAGCATGTTTAATTGGTTGGTAGTGTTTTACTAAATGAGTGTTAAGTGTGAGTTCATTTACAGATAATCAACTCTAGGGTGAGACAAGGATGCCTCGCACTGAGAAAAGCGCTTTCTTTACCTACCTAGAGATGCAGCATGGCCATCTTTGGTGTGTTTTTGGTTTTATATATCACAATTTCGATAAAATAATATCATTGAGGCTTGATGATATATTCCAGTATTTATGATGTTTGAAAAATGAAACGTATAATCGTAAAGTACCACTAACATTTAGGCTATTTATGACGTAAATTACAATCTGTATCACTGCTTATCAGTTGTATTTATATCGCTGAATACCTGTAAATTGTCAATACTGACCGGACCACTGACAATATGACCAAATATATTATCTTAGAACCAGTAATTACTACGATAAAGCAATTATAAATGTCGGTTATCAATACTTCTATCATTTGTCCATGGCCGTCGCTCTGGTATATACCCCTGATTGAACTTTTTTTATAATCACCAAGGTCAAACTAAAGTACATAGTACAAAGTATTCAAAATAGAAAATATAAAGTATAAACGAGAATATAAAACAGAAAATATAAAGTATTAACTGAGTATACAAAATACAAAATACAGAATACAAAGTATTAACAGAGTATACAAAATACAGAATACAGATTACAAAGTATTAACAGAGTATACAAAATACAGAATACAAAGTATTAACAGAGTATACAAAAAACAAAATACATAATACAAAGTATTAACAGAGTATACAAAATACAAAATACAGAATACAAAGTATTAACAGAGTATACAAAATATAAAATACAGAATACAAAGTATTAACAGAGTATACAAAATATTAAAAACTGAATACAAGTGACGAACATGGTATATAACATGAAATACAAAGTAATACGAATACACAAAGATATACAATATGTAAGTACGGAGTAAATTAAGGTACTGAAACTACTGAGACGGTCAGCAGTGGAAGTGACCCTGTTACACTAGTGGTGTAGACGAGTGTGCTTTGGGGCGTCTAGGTAAAACAACTAGATCAAGCCTGACAACACTAGGGGTGTAGACGAGTGTGCTTTAGGGCGTCTAGGAAAAATAACTAGATCAAGCCTGACTACACTAGTGGTGTAGACGAGTGTGCTGTGGGGCGTCTAGGTAAAATAACTAGATAAAGCCTGACAACACTAGTGGTGTAGACGATTGTGCTTTGGGGCGTCTAGGTAAAATCACTAGATCAAGCCTGACAACACTAGTGGTGTAAACGAGAGGGCTTTAGGGCGTCTAGGTAAAATAACTAGACCAAGCCTGACAACACTAGTGGTGTAAACGAGAGGGCTTTAGGGCGTCTAGGTAAAATAACTAGACCAAGCCTGACAACACTAGTGGTGTAGACGATTGTGCTTTGGGGCGTCTAGGTAAAAGAACTAGATCAAGCCTGACAACACTAGGGGTGCAGACGAGTGTGCTTTAGGGCGTCTAGGAAAAATAACTAGATCAAGCCTGACAACTCTAGTGGTGTAGACGAGTGTGCTGTGGGGCGTCTAGGTAAAATAACTAGATAAAGCCTGACAACACTAGTGGTGTAGACGATTGTGCTTTGGGGCGTCTAGGTAAAATAACTAGACCAAGCCTGACAACACTAGTGGTGTAGACGAGTGTGCTTTAGGGCGTCTAGGTAAAACAACTTATGACATTAGTATGATATGTTGTTTCGATCAAGCATGACAACACTAGGCACCAGGAAACACGGATCTGGCTTACTATAGAATAGAAATTTGATACCAGACACAAGCTAACTTGATGGAAAGATTTCAATTATTTCTGTTAAAAACGAACTTATGAAAACGCCACTTGTTTTAATTGCCCCTGTTTCAAACTGATTTGTCTACCTAAAGGTGTATACAGCACTTATTTGTAGCGTCTTTAAAAGACAACGAGGTTGTCAACAATTCCAAAACAATAAACCTAGGGGGGAGATGTGAACAAAAGATTTACATAGAAACCCTTGGAAAGTACAAGAATAAGACCAGGTGTTCCAAAAGGGTAAGCGTCTTCTGCTTTATCGACGACACACCATGTAAATATAGGTCAAGTCCATTAATGTCACGTCCTTATAAAAAGAAGTGGGGTAGTAATAAAACAAAATGGTACACTCACGAACATAACAAAGAACAGCACTTCGCAGACGTAAATATCCCTTAAATAGAATAGGTTGTCAACGTTACTCAATTGAATTCACATAGAAATAATAACACTTTTGTATGTAAGATAGAAGTGTTTGAAATTGGGTTATTATATTATTTAGTGTTACAGATGATTGATAATTATAGCAATAAAAAATAATAATAGTATGCAGGCTTTTAGGAAGAACTGTGCCCTCGTTGTAGGGCCTGGTAACATTCTTGTTCTTATCAGGAAGGCTATCTAGTTATTTCCCCTGCATATATCAATCTTACTAAAGGGCCCAGTGCATACGGTATAAACTGCACCTATCTATCATACCAGATGTACATTAGTACACTCGTACTGAATAGAATTGAAGACATACCAGTCAAACGACCTTTGATCCTCTATCACGGGACGCTCCACTAGTCTTGTGATAAGATGTATTTGTTTCAAGATAGTTACATAAATATTACAAAAAGAAAATCAAAATCATATCACTTTAATTGGCACACAGCCCAAACCAGAGACGTATATTATGTTGTGAACGTCTCTGCTAAAACTAAGAATTCATCTTAAGTTTAGGTCATCTGAAGCAGAAAGAAATGGCATCAGGTCAAAGGTCACGTGAATGCGATGACAAAGACACACCAATCAAACGTTTTAGCGTCAAAATAGAATAAAATATACACAATACGTAAGGTAATAGTTTCCTTGGTCATTTTGTTCTGTATTTAAGTTATCACCTTAAAAAAACCAGGAGTTGGCGATGTGTTACAGTGTAAGTAAAGACATAAAATTATTGTGTCAATAATTCCTTTTTTGCAAAAATGAATTAGAAATGATTGTACAGATGAAATTGTGTTTTCTTCTCTTTAAATAGAATTACAAGGACTTGTCGATATTATTTTCCTTGATGCTGATGCCAAATGTGAACGGTTACTATAGCATAGAAGTGACCATGCTTTTACACTGTGTATGATTTCAGCACATTTAGTGCAGCAAAATATAATTGAACATTACAAACGAAATAAACCCGATATGGAACAAACTTTAAAACACCTATTTGTGAATCTAAAATGGAAAAAAGTAACAATATACTGAATACCGAATGAGGAGATTTACTTGACAATATTTTACTTTTAACACAGGTTTGGTTTATTTTGTTTATTTTTTGATGACAGGGTATGTTGGTGTATTTGCCTCCTTGTGATCGGCGCGAATCTGATGCCGACCTTATTGTGCTATCTCACTGAAACACCATGCCAAAGGCACCCAGCACAGCATTCCGCCCGGTCACATTATACTGACAACGGGTGAACCAGTTGTTGCCATTACCCTAAATACTGAACGTTAAGCAGGCAATAACAACTACCATTTTTAAGGACTTTGGTATGTCCCAGCCTGGGAACAGAACCAATTGCCTTCCTCACCTGGGCGAACGCTCAACATTAATGCCAAAAGTGAGGTATTGCCAATCAACATTAAAGCCAAAAGTGAGGTATTGCCAAGCAAGGCGCTATGAAATAAAAGGAAGATAGAAGAAGAAAGAAAGATAAAGATCCCAAATGTTGCAATGGGTGCAGCAGATTTATTTTGGTCGTTTTGGTGTCCGCACGTAGAGGACACAAAAGCAAATTCCCAATTCATCTACTTTTAACACAGCTGTAACCTTGATATTATATATAGTCCACGATATCCAACCTTTTTATATAGTTCTAAATACATATCAGTGTCAATAAATCAAAGTGCTTTCTGGTGTGGTGGTGTGACCAGGCTAACCCAATGTAGGATGATTACTAGTGTGATAATCAGTGTCACGTGACAGTTCGGAAACAGATGCAGTAAGCTTTTTGACCTATATAACCTTCAGTGTGGAGAACTTGTCCGTCAGTAGTCTATCAAGGGAACCTCAATGTTCGGAGTCCGAATCATACAAAACGTAAACAATGTATGTTTAGGAGCAGATATCTAATTACCAAGAAAGCGAAAGTTCACGATGGGAAAATAAAAAAATGTCAACTTATTTAGTTGTAAGTCGGTCACGTTGCAAGTTAAGATCGACAAAACTCAGTATATTATTTAAAATTTGAAAACATATTCGTCTGACAGAATTATCTATTTATCATTAGTCTGTTTTAGCAGTAGCAGGCAACGACCTGGGTATTCGGTGGGTTAGACGGGAACCGGCAATAGACGAAACAACCACACGTGACTTATCAGTGCAACAGCTGGGCTACCCAACGTTTACCTGACAGGTAAATCATCAAAAGTTAAATCTAGACAGGTGCGCGGATGAGAAAATCGATACAGAACAACGATTACCTCGTTAAAGAGTACAACAGCATATGAAAGTCCGCTGTTTTTAATATCAAGGTTATTCCTGTGACAACTTCCCGTTGAGAAATAGTGTAGTCGCGCTGTACTCGTACACACATCACATATGGATTTTCGTATATAGATTGAATGTTAGACATCAAATAGGCATGAAGAGATGCTTAAAATGTCTAAATATTTCAATCTAAAATTTATATATAGCTTATTTTAAGTAGCATAGTATTTTGGTAATGTAAACAATACGTGCAGGTGACACAGATAGACGTTTGGGTTTAAACAACATATCGACATAAACAGAGGTCAGTCCCACTCTTCTCAGTTCAGGCAACTATTTAATACAAAAGGTACAGACCAGGTGTGAGTTGTATACCATCTGAACACAAAATATTCACTGATACATATTTCTGTTTTATATTGTTGTTAGGTATTCGTTCCTTAGCTTTGTTTTGTTACTACATATGAAGTGGTGTTCATCTTCTAAAATAATAATAATAATTATTCGAGGTTCTTATATATACCGCTTTATCACAACCTGGTTCGTTGTTCGTCTCAAAGCGGTTCACAAATTAGTATCCGTGGTTATAGGGCCTTGCAAGTCTTTCTCAATTCCCTGGGGAGTATACAGCCGGAGCTGCCATTTCGGCGCTAACAGATAGCATTCAACAATTCTAGCACTGCCCAACCACGTATAGCAAGATATGTTTACAGTCTCTAATCGCGTTCTTTCTGTTTAACATAGTCTGAATTTAGAATACTATATTCGTAACTGTTTACTATGTTTTGACAAAGATTTCCTTGACCACAATCTTTGTAAAAATGACAAGTCCACCTTAGCTGTCAAAGAAAATTGCGCAAAGCATGGCTTAACTTATTACGAAAAATCATACATCAACCTTCTTCTTATCGTTCGCCTCAACATATCTGGTGGTCTTCTGTAGGGCATCCACTTGTCCATATAGCTTCCCTTTGAGTGGTGTTGGTGAATGCCATATCTTATCTCTCAGTGCCAGATAGATCTTGCATGACTGTAAGAGGTGTGCAGTATCTTGCTCTGCTTCTCCACAAGGACACATTGGAGATGGAACAACCTTCATGACTTTGTATAGATGTTGATTGTGTCTGTTGTGTCCTGTCCTCAGTGGGAAGATGGTAGTTTGGTCAGATCTTGTTAGCTCGTGGTGACTGTCTTGTCTCGTCAACCTTCATCAAAAGATATTTTTACAAAACAAGACATCTTTTCGGACCAAACAACTCGGATATTGTGAAATGTCCCAGGGAGTTTGATAGCATGCAGTCAACGCTGGGTCGAGTGCAGAACTAGGGCAGTATACCATAGACGTCTGACAGGGATCACAGAACACAAAAGGGTATACCATGGACGTCTGACAGGGATCACAGAAAACAACAGGGTATACCATAGACGTCTGACAGGGATCACAGAACACAACAGGGTATACGATGGACGTCTGACAGGGATCACAGAACACAACAGGGTATACCTTGGACGCTTACAGGGATCACAGAACACAACAGGGTATGCCATGGACGTCTGACAGGGATCACAGAAAACAACAGGGTATACCATGCACATGGACGTCTGACAGGGATCACAGAAAACAACCGGGTATACCATGCACATGGACGTCTGACAGGGATCACAGAAAACAACAGGGTATACCATGGACGTCTGACAGGGATCACAGAACACAACAGGTACACATACCTGTAAAAAGGGTCATTACCGGTAAATCTACACAACCCAGGAAAGAAAGTATACACGGCTAACATACGTTTTCCAAATTTAAATTAATAATAATACCAATTAGTAATCCAAGCAACCCTTCTCTGTGTTAATCACCAAAAGAAACTTAAACATCTTTAAAATCTGTCCGGGCACAATATGAATAAAAGTAAATTATTCAATTAAACATAGCCTTAAATAGGAACAAAACTTAACAATGACCAAACATTGGATATAGAGCTAAAATGTTAGACTGAGCAAATATGATTTGAAGATTGAGGTCTGTTAAACCACGGACTTAGATAATCTAATTCCGTGGTAAAAACTACTAAAATAATTCCCAGGCAATTCCGGTAATGTAATTTCTGCAATAGGCCTACCTTCTTATAAAATGAAGTGAATTCCATCTTTGATTATAAAATAATCCATCTATTAAACAACAGGTAGACTAAAACTATCATTAACCCATGTTACTAATTGTGCAATTTATTGAGTGATGGCTGATTCATCAAGATTGTTGTTATTTTCATCCCACGAGTCGATCTGGTCACTGAAGCCACTAACGCAATTGATCATGCCATTATAGGCTACATACTTATATACTTATATACAGTCTAGACAACACTAAACTTATTAATACAACCTTGACCCCTCCCCACTAGTAGTCGAATAAACAACAGGCAAACCTGTTTAATCTCCATACAATACGTTTTATAATCTGTCACTTAACAAAACATCGGAATTAGATTAGATTTGTTATCTAAGTCCGTGACAAAACATAACAAATTACATCGTATATTTTTATCTAAAATATCATCTATAAGCTCACATGTCGCGAATTCGGAAGCCATCGGAAAGCCTCTAGGATTTTGGTGGCGAGCCCAGAAACCTTGTTAGTGTAACATGGAAACCTCCAATTGTCATGCAGATTATGACGTGCGTTATATCATCACTTTAATTATCAATATTTAGGGCTTGTAACAACCTGATAAAGACCAGATCAATATATTTTTCATTATTCAGTATCGTGGTAAAGAACAGGATCGGGTTTTAATATTCCTTGATTGTTTTTGAGTGGTTGGTCGGTGGTTGATGGAGTTATTGACCAGGTGTGCCTATCATTAGATCGTGATGTCATAAATACGAAAATAGTTATTTAATGGATTTTTTTTCTTGTTGTGAATCGCACATTCGTGGTCATATCTACATGAAAATCAAACTCAATATCAATGATTGCGTTCAACATAGCTAGCTCCCTGTAAGAGATGGATTTATTTAGGTGCGCGTCCAGGGTAGGGCCTTGTAGGGCGACAAGGGAGTGCAACAAGCGCTGGTTTCTTTAAAAAAAAAGATTTTTAATTCGAAAATCTGGTAGATTTTCCTGTGTATATTATGTTCTTTTCAAACTGTATGTACTATGTTATTCGCGTCACGGCTCATATTCCAGCCGAGCAAATAAAAATATTTAGTTTGTTATGGCATGTGAATTTCAATATGTTTGCTCTTCAGACCATTAGGAAGTTATAGCGCACTGACTGGGTTTAATACTTCGAATAATGTATTATCATATAGTGCCAAATCTGCTCGAGAGACCATCCCTGTTAAACAATAGATATAAGCGTATACTTCAGAACCCTACCGTATGTGGGTGTCTTAATACAGTCTTGTCTGTGTATGATTTTAATATGTTTCCGTTTCGTTTGAGATTTATAAACGGACCAACCGGTTTTCCTTTTTGAAATCTTCGGGATGAGTTTCACAAATGTCGTTTAAAATGGAAACTAGTATACCTTCTTGACATTATTGAGAATGTATGCAGATATCCAAATTTAATGATGTCATCTCTTATCAAGCCTGCAATGTCACTATTAAGTTCATATCTCGTGTCATCAATGTGACGTGATATGCCATGACGTCATAACACTTATCTTAATTCTGACGTCACCATGAGTAAAATTACTAACCTATCATATTCTACTAGTGGGTGTAGAGTTTGGGTCAAAACCGAGGCTATTGATAACATATCTAAAAATTGAGGCCATATTCGGACAGAGCAGAAAAAATAAGAACTGATAAAATAATCAAAAGTCTGTCCTCTATATGGACAACCTATATGTAGTTGAGTGATTAACACAAGAAACAAAATATCTTGACGAAAACGCTTTGGTCTGAGAATTAAATGAAATAAGTGAAAATTTCGCGCTAAGTCCTGAATGTCATTCATTTAATTGGTATTCAGTTATATGTTCCATAGGTCAGTCTCTATCTATTAATCTTCCTCGATGTAAGTATATAACATGGTGTCGTACCCCCGATATCCCCGATGTAAGTATATAACATGGTGTCGTACCCCCGATATCCCCGATGTAAGTATATAACATGGTGTCGTACCCCCGATATCC
>NW_018404696.1:756480-762205 GCF_002113885.1 Mizuhopecten yessoensis
GTTTTTTAATACAATTGACCCCTGTGACCTTGAATATAATTGAAGGTCATTCATTTGAACAAACTTGGTAGCCCTTCACCCAAGCATGCTACTGGCCAAATATCATCTCCCTGGGCATTTTGGTTATTGAGAAGAAGATGTTTAAAGTTTTTGACATATTTGACCCCTGTGACCTTGAAAATAGGTGAAGGTCATTTATTTGAACAAACTTTGTAGCCCTTCATCCAAGTTTGCTTCTGGCCAAATATTGACACCCTAGGCCTTTCGGTTATTAAGAAGAAGTCGTTTAAAGTAAAATATTGACGACGGACGACGGACGGACGACGGACGGACGACGGACGGACGGACGGACGGACGGACGGACGGACGGACGGACGGACGGACGACGGACGCCGCGCCACGGCATAAGCTCACTTGGCACTTCGTGCCAGGTGAGCTAAAAATGACAAAATATAAAACTTGTTTTATTTACAAAATGTTTGGAGTCAAGTTTGATTAAAATGTTGGAATCAGTAATGAATTATTTTAATAATCAAATCAATCAATTATTTAATCTGTTATATCTATCTCTCACCGTTGATGTCTGTAAATGACATATGTTTGTTTATAATATTTGTAATTATGGCATCTTTATATTACTGGTCTGAAATATTGTTTGAACTATTTTTGGCAGGCGAATGAAACAACGGTACAAAAAAAATACAGACTATTTATTAATTATAAAAACACTATTGCGACTGACATAAGTAGGTCACCAAGCTAACAGTATACCAAACGAGCTTCTTTATCAGATTGATATTTCAATGGTATTTAAACCTGTTTCGTGACCTACCATCCCCCCACATTGTATTGCTTGGCAGGGTACTGCTATTTCATTAAAGCTGTAGGCAACCTTGGGTCGTCAAGCTTTGAAGTAAGTAAAGAATGTATAAGAAAAGTCAGTGGGTCACACATGCGGTTCATTATCATGTTGTGTATATGTGAGTACCTCCGTAATACGGTCATGCTAGTTCTGTTTTTTCTGAAACTACGTCAAGGCTCAGTCTTTGTTCAGAGATCTTTGACAAATTTATGCCAGATACCACGTATGTGTCCTATGTGTCCAAGACATCATTAAAGCTGTACTGCTTTTGAAATAAACTGAATTGAATTGAATCGGATCTAAGGTGTGGTGTAATGCCTGACGTATAGATATTGTTCTGTGTGAATTAGTAAGTGACCAGCTACACACATTATGCCAATCAAAATTAAGTGACCAGCAAGCAACACATACCATACCAATTAAAAGTAAATAACTAACTACACATACCATGCCATTTAAAAGGAAGTGACCACCTACATGCATAATGCCAATCTAAAGTAAGTGACCACCTACACACATACCATGCCAATTAAAAGTAATTGACCACCTACACGCATAATGCCAATTTAAAGTAAGTGATCACCTACACGCTCTATCCCTATTAAAAGTAATTGACCTCCTACACACATAATGCCAGTTAAAAGTAATTGACCACCTGCACACACTATACCTATTTAAAGTAATTGACCACCTACACCACTATACCTATTTAAAGTAAGTGACCACCTACACACACTATACCTATTAAAAGTAATTGACCACCTACGCACATAATGCCAATTTAAAGTAAGTGACCACCTGCACACACTATACCTATTTAAAGTAATTGACCGCCTACACACATAATGGCAATTTAAAGTAAGGGACAACCTAGACACACTTCACCTATTAAAAGTAATTAACCACCTACACACATAATGCCAATTTAACGTAAGTGACCACCTACGCACACTATACCTATTTAAAGTAATTTACCACCTACACACATAATGGCAATTTAAAGCAAGTGACCACCTACAAACACTTCACCTATTAAAAGTAATTGACCACCTACGCACATAATGCCAATTTAAAGTAAGTAACCACCTACGCACACTATACCTATTTAAAGTAATTTACCACCTACACACATAATGGCAATTTAAAGTAAGTGACCACCTGCACACACTTCACCTATTAAAAGGAATTGACCACCTACACACATAATGCCGATTTAAAGTAAGTGACCACCTACGCGCACTATACCTATTAAAAGTAATTGACCACCTACGCACATAATGCCAATTTAAAGTAAGTAACCACCTACGCACACTATACCTATTAAAGGTAATTGACCACCTACACACATTATGCCAATTTAAAGTCAGTGACCACCTACACACACTATACCTATTTAAAGTAATTTACCACCTACACACATAATGGCAATTTAAAGCAAGTGACCACCTACAAACACTTCACCTATTAAAAGTAATTGACCACCTACACACATAATGACAATTTAAAGTAAGTGACCACCTACACACACACCATGCCAATTAAAAGTAATTGACCACCCACTCACATACCATGCCAATTAAAAGTAATTGACCACCCACTCACATACCATGCCAATTAAAAGTAATTGACCACCCACTCACATACCATGCCAATTAAAAGTAATTGACCACCCACTCACATACCATGCCAATTAAAAGTAATTGACCACCCACTCACATACCATGCCAATTAAAAGTAATTGACCACCCACTCACATACCATGCCAATTAAAAGTAATTGACCACCTACACGCATAATGCCAATTTAAAGTAAGTGAGCACTTACGCACACTATACCTATTAAAAGTAATTAACCACCTACACACATAATGCCAATTTAAAGTAAGTGACCACCTGCACACACTATACCTATTTAAAGTAATTGACCACCTACACACATAATGGCAATTTAAAGTAAGTGACCACCTACACACACTTCACCTATTAAAAGTAATTGACCACCTACACACATAATGCCAGTTAAAAGTAAATGACCACCTACACTTTCCGTGTCAATTAAAAGTCAGTGACCAGATACACACATGATGTCTATTAAACTGAAGAGACCCTAAACACACCATGCAGTGTGACATAAGGTTGGACTTTGTCCCTCTGATCATGCGATCCTCTAAACTAAACTGATATGCTGAAATAGTCCAGGTAAATGACCCTTCTACCTATCTGTGTGTATGTGACTAAAGTATAACCCTTTCTCCGTCTGCTTCACTACCATCCACCGCTGTCGGAGATCTAACATAACAGGTACGTACCCTTATTGTAGGGAAGTGGAGTCATAATATAAAGCCTATCTGCGGGCTAATTTCACTAATTTTTTGCTTAACATTCAAATTTATGTTTTAATGCATTTCAGATGCCGTCGTTTATTAAGCAGTATCGAGAACAGTCGCGGTCTAATTTCACAAAATTTGATTTCTTCACTCGTTTTTGCGAATCATAATATTAATTTCCGGGAAACCCCCCCACTTGAATATGAAAGGATTTCAGAAACAATGTCATGTATATAAGTCACTGTTTAACTTCACAGAATTTTGTTTCTTGACTCAAGTTGGTTTTGAGAATCCCTGAAAAAACCTCTTGGATATGAAATCATTTTTCTCTATTACTCACAAAAACTAATATAAACGTCGTATTTCATGTACCAGTTGAGGAAATTAAAGATTAGTTTTTTTCCGCTCAAATGCGATTTCATCAGAATTCGCAGAGACGCATAACATACAAAGAACTCAATAATTATAGACCTATTGCTATTACATCTATTTTTTTATTAAAATGTTAGAAAAAAATATTTTTAAATATACGTTTAATTATATTTCAAGTCACAATATGTTAAGTGTACATCAGTCAGGATTTCAACCCAAAGGCTCCACTACTAATCAACTAGCTGATATCTATAATACTATAAGTAGTAATTTAGACCAAGGTAAAGATTGGTCAAAGCAATGGCAGATCCTATTCAATCCGAATAAGACTGTAGCTATTAACTTCTCTCGTAGACACATTAACAATCGTCCTCAACTGCTATTTAACAATACTCCAATTGCACAACATGAACACCATACTCACTTAGGACTAACATTTAACAGTAAAGGGACATGGTCAGATCACATTTCAAATATTTATAAAAAAAAAAGCGAACTCTAGACTAAGTATTCTTAGAATTTTAAAACCTACAGTTGACAGTAATTCATTAAAAACATTATATGTCTCATTTATATAAGACATGTGCTAGAATATTCTGATATAGTATGGGATAATTATACCAAATCTGAATCAGATCTTTTAGAATCAGTTCAACTAGAAGCTATGCGTTTAATTACTGGCCTCAGACGAGGTACATCTCATCACATTCTGTATACTGAAACATAACGTGAAACATTACACACACGGAGACAAAGCCATAAACTAACATTAATGTATAAGATTCTTAATAATTACACTCCAACTTCTCTCGATAATGTCATTCAACCATTTCTAAATGTAATTGATAACTATACCTTCAGAAATAACAGATTCTTAAATTTACCACAGACAAGAACTACTACTTGGATGAATAGCTTCTTCCCTTCTACAATGGTAAAATGGAATGCACTTGATAGCACTGTACGAGACTCCATCTCAATTTCATCTTTTAAAAAGAAACTTAAAAAAACTTTGACACATCTGTCTCAGAAACTTTTATTAACTGTGTTCCGAGGAAACTTAACATCATTTTATGTCAGCTAAGAAATTTTAAAAGTGATCTTAACTGTGATAAGTCACAAGATCATCTGATTGATGATGCTTCCTGTGTATGTGGTGTACAGAGGGAAGATCTAATACATTTTTTTCTTTCAATGTCCTCTGTATTCTAATATTAGGCATCATATTACCACTATTTATAATCTATTAGGATATCTAAATCTGCACTGTTTAGTATATGGTATTAGTAATACATCGGACCAATTAGATAAAACTATTCTTCTACATGTTGACTCTTATATTAAATCATCAAAACGTTTCGTTACTTATACGTGCTAGATAAATTCCAAATGAATATTCATGTATTGTTATTATTATTATTATTATTATTATGGCAAGTTTTGTCCCTTAAATAACGAGTATTAGACATAAGCTGGTGTGGGTGTGCATGTGTGTGAGAGGAAAACGAATTACAACATTTTATATATTTAAGCATTGTACATAGCTACCGGAAATAGAAGAAGACTGATATAGGAAAAGCCTGTTGTCTTATTCTTTTGTCAATACTGTTCTAATATTTTCTTTAATGTTAACTTATATGTTTGTATTATATATGTATTGTCAATAAAATACTTTTGAAATTGAAAATACAAAGAGCACACTTCCAAGTGGGGGGAAATTGAGGAACATTGAGAAAATACGTTATTTTAAGGAAAACTATCAGGGTGGGGGTTTCCTGAAGCCCCCCAAAAAACAACCTCTGGATCCGCCACTGAAACTGTCTGGGTAAGAACGTCTTTTTTTACATAGGCAGGGACGTAACCAGGCGTACGCACGGACGCACGGGCTTCCACGTAATTTTTTCAAGTATACTTTTAACAAGGATCACATCGTAGAACTGTATGTGATAAACTTTAACAACTCATATAATCCTGGGCCCTCAGTGAAATCATTATCTCATTGATTTTGTTTCTTTTATTGATTATTTAAAGAAAATGTTCCTTGTTCATATGGAACTAATTATTACGCCTTTGAAAAAAAATACTACAAGCCAAATATGAAAATGATAGGTATTTTATGTCTCAAACTGCACCAGAATGGGTTCCAGATTCCGAAAAAATCTCGG
>NW_018404696.1:762238-856278 GCF_002113885.1 Mizuhopecten yessoensis
CCCCGGAACCCCCCAAACTCAGGAGGGGGTAACCCCCCTCCCGAACCCACCCCCTACTCCGCGCTTCGTATGCTTCCACATACTCATAGTCCTGGTTACGTCCCTGATAGGGCCTAGTAGTGACTCGTTATACGACAGAGTAGAATGTCTCTAACATTGTATTTAATATTCTAAAACATGTATGATCGAGTTAGTGCTCATAATGTTTTGAGTAATTCGACATGTATTTCACAAACTCGTGGCATTTAGAAATTCCATTCCCATTTTTAAAATTATCAATGAAAATGTGTGGCCGTATATAGCCACGGTTTCTATATAACTGTTATATACGATCACGGACTTAGATAATCTAATTCCGTGATACGATCTTGCTCTGGAAATAGCCGGTGTGTGTTTTTATTTTAAGAATTCGGCTGACACTTTGTAAAAGTATTCCATTTATACGTCTCTGATGTGACTAACCTAATGAATATGCATATCTTTTGTTCACTCAGCCATGCAGCGGTGAATGGGTTGTTCCCCTTGCCAGTGGTTCTCCAGTCACTGTCACGGACACGGTCACGAGCTCATTGAGGTCACACGCACATCACACCACAGAACGACGGTTTCATCAGTGCAGAAGGACTTGAATGAAAGACTGAAACATTGAAGATGGATCGTATTAAAAAGGTGTTCTTTTATTTAGAAGGGCCACAGAATGTGGCTGACTTCCAGAAAGTGTGTGGAATAGAAACATGTATACGGAAGACAAGCAATGGCATGAATGGCTTTGTGGCTTCCGCTGAGACTGAAAATAGCGACGCCGATAAGCATCCACAGAACTGCGAATTACGGCACAGAGATATACATAACAGTGTCGGCAAACAAGGCGATGTATTCGAAAACATTTCAAGCTCATCAAAAACTGGGTGCATCCCTAACGGACTAAATGGTGTTAGCCATCAAACCATGAATGGTTTTGTGAAAAATGGACACGTTCGAAATGGATTGCAATCGCACGAATCGACGTGTAAACACATGGAGAATACCGACGAGGTTTCGTATAAAATCCGTAATAAATTTGTTTATTACCTTTTCCACTTTGGTGCTACTCTGGGTAACGAGTACTTTTATATGGTGTTTTTCCCATTTTTAATGTGGAATGTTGACAGTCGACTACTAAGACAAATGGCCATAGTTTGGCATGTTGGTATGTACCTAGGCCAGGCTGCAAAGGATGTATTTAGAAGACCCCGACCTGCTTCTCCTCCTGTGGCATACCTAGAGAAGAGATATGTCACAGAGTATGGCATGCCATCTACACATTCGACAGTGGGAGCTATCATCCCGTTTTCAATACTGTATTTGACCCTAAATGAATACCAGGTAATTACCAATGAATATTGAGTCAAGGTACTCGCACATTTTGTACACAGAACCATTCAGTGTTCTCCCCAGGCTGTTTTTGCTCCTATACTTTTTTGCCATGCTGCTATCCTAGATCTTCTCTGCTGTATATTTGTAGTAAATCTAAAGTTACCATGCAGCTTTGATTTTACATAGAGTGCTGTTTTAGGCCAAATAAAATAATATGTGTGTTTCCGGTCACCCGGCCTACCTGGGAAATAATGCGCCGACCTGAAACATTTTTATTAATGAAAAATCGAATATTCATTTCGGCGAGTTGTAATCATGGTATTTTACATCAGTTATTTGTTAGATCACAAAACAAAGTCATTAGAGCGCTTTAAAACGAGCCCATTTAAATAAAGGATATTCCTTTATTGAAGCGCAAATAAGACCATGACTGCACATGGACAGATTTATCATTGATTGAATCGTAAAAGTCAATAGAATTCCGAACACAAAACGCGATGGCGTCTGCACTGACAGCAGCGAGTTCAGTTGTTGCTGTCAAAATAGCGAAATGTTTGCACATGGAGGCAAAAACGTTATGTCTTGTTTTAACGACAACACCGTTTTAAACGATGTGTTTACCACTTACCACGCTAGCCCTCCCGACTGACTGAAGGAACATATTTTGATGATTAAGTGTGGCAAAGACATTGAATCATCGGAGTCTTGGTTTGAGGTACTCAATGTTAGAGGTTTTACACGGCGAAAAAGTTTTGACAGGCGTCCCAGACGGCAAAATCATATCCATAAAGGCCGACCAGTGGCCTCTCATGTTATAGGAGTAGGTTTGAATTTGATGGGAGCGTAACTGATGGAGGAATAATTCATGTATTTGGCATGAAAGTTTTACATGATGTTGAATACAGTTGTGGGGCCCCCTCTTCCACTGCCTCATCACATACTTATGTAACAACAATGACTCGAGCAAACTTGTTTTGTGCAACTCCTATAGAAATTCCTTATTATACTGCTGAAAAGGCAGACTGGACCTATGTTGCCATTGTGGGGCCGAAGTGTCTCTTGATTTAAAAACCCCAATATAAAACTGTCCTACCTATGTGTGAAGACTGGGCCCACAAAGGATTAAAAACAGTAGTAACCTGGCCATTTGGCAAAAAGCAATGACAAAAACAAAGACAGTATTTACAGAATTGTAATTCAATTTCAATCGATTTGGCTATTAAATCAATGAAAATACATTCCGACAAATTACCAGTACATTCAAATAAACATTCAATACAATTTCAATTTTAAGAATTTATTATCAAAATAAATTTAAGGTACCAAATGAGAAATGGATATTTTTGTATCTAAATGAAAACGGGAAAAAGTTTACTGAAACAAATTTAGTAAAAACAGTATTGCTTTATGCTTTTGACATATTAAAGTACTAGAGAGTCTTATTCAATTTACCCCTGTATAAACACAGGTGTTTACTGGTTATAATAATAATAATAAGAAGAAGAATACTGGACGCAGGCAATATGCCTATATATCCAGATCTGGAATATCGTCAGACACTATGCTGACGTCCCAACAATGAATAAGTTCATTATTGTCTATCTCATGGTTATAGAAACAATCAGGTTGTCCCCAATACTTATCCAGACGAGATTCAAATGTTTTATCAAATGAATCTTTATATACCTGCTTGATCTGGTCAAATTCCTGAAAAATAAGAGCCGAGAGGTCAATTGAAGGTTTAGTATCATTTATTGTGGGAATACATACAGAAGACCTAAAAAATAAGCATACAACACTATTGCTTCACATTACAATCGTAGGCAAAAGGCTATATAAATACATTTACCTTCAAGTAGATCACAGTGAGGGAGCATATACATTCAAGTAGGTCACAGGAAGGGAGCATATACCTTCATGTAGGTCACAGTGAGGAAGCATATACATTCAAGTAGGTCACATGGAGGGAGCATATACCTTCAAGTAGATCACAGGGAGGGAGCATATACCTTCAAGTAGGTCACAGGGAGGGAGCATATACCTCCAAGTAGATCACAGTGAGGGAGCATATACATTCAAGTAGGTCACAGGAAGGGAGCATATACCTTCATGTAGGTCACAGTGAGGAAGCATATACCTTCATGTAGGTCACAGTGAGGAAGCATATACCTTCAAGTAGGTCACATGGAGGGAGCATATACCTTCAAGAAGATCACAGTGAGGGAGCATATACCTTCAAGTAGGTCACAGGGAGGGAGCATATACCTTCAAGTAGATCACAGTGAGGGAGCATGGTCACATGGAGGGAGCATATATCTTCAGGTAGGTCACAGGAAGGGAGCATATACCTTCAAGTAGGTCACAGGAAGGGAGCATATACCTTCAAGTAGATCACAGGGAGGAAGCATATACCTTCAAGAAGATCACATGGAGGGTGCATATACTTTCAAGTAGGTCACAGGAAGGGAGCATATACCTTCAAGTAGGTCACAGTGAGGGAGCATATACCTTCAAGAAGATCACAGGGAGGGAGCATGTATCTTCAGGTAGGTCACAGGAAGGGAGCATATACCTTGAAGTAGGTCACAGGAAGGGAGCATATACCTTCAAGTAGGTCACAGTGAGGGAGCATATATCTTCAAGTAGGTCACAGGGAGGGAGCATATACCTTCATGTAGGTCACAGGGAGGGATCATGTACCTTCAAGTAGGTCACAGGGAGGGATCATGTACCTTCAAGTAGGTCACAGGGAGGGAGCATATACCTTCAAGTAGATCACAGGGAGGAAGCATATACCTGCAAGTAGATCACATGGAGGGTGCATATACCTTCAAATAGGTCACAGGAAGGGAGCATATACCTTCAAGTAGGTCACAGTGAGGGAGCATATACCTTCAAGTAGATCACAGGGAGGGAGGCTCTTCAAGTAGATCACAGGGAAGGAGCATATACCTTCAAGTAGATCACAGGGAGGGAGCAGTAATCATGAGGGAGCATATACATTCAAGTAGATCACAGTGAGGGAGCATATACCTTTAAGTAGATCACAGTGAGGGAGCATATACCTTCAAGTAGGTCACAGGAAGGGAGCATATACCTTTAAGTTGGTCACAGGAAGGGAGCATATACCTTCAAGTAGATCACAGGGAGGGAGCATATACCTTCAAGTAGATCACAGGGAGGGAGCATATACCTTCAAGTAGATCACAGGGAGGGAGCATATACCTTCAAGTAGATCACAGGGAGGGAGCATATACCTTCAAGTAGATCACATGGAGGGAGCATATACCTTCAAGTAGATCACAGGGAGGGAGCATATACCTTCAAGTAGGTCACAGGGAGGGAGCATATACCTTCAAGTAGATCACAGTGAGGGAGCATATACCTGCAAGTAGATCACATGGAGGGTGCATATACCTTCAAATAGGTCACAGGAAGGGAGCATATACCTTCAAGTAGGTCACAGTGAGGGAGCATATACCTTCAAGTAGATCACAGGGAGGGAGCATATACCTTCAAGTAGGTCACAGGGAGGGAGCATATACCTTCAAGTAGATCACAGTGAGGGAGCATATACCTTCAAGTAGGTCACAGGGAGGGAGCATATACCTTCAAGTAGATCACAGTGAGGGAGCATATACCTTCAAGTAGGTCACAGGAAGGGAGCATATACCTTTAAGTTGGTCACAGGAAGGGAGCATATACCTTCAAGTAGATCACAGGGAGGGAGCATATACCTTCAAGTAGGTCACAGGGAGGGAGCATTTACCTTCAAGTAGGTCGCAGGGAGGGAGCAGTGATCATGAGGGAGCATATACCTTCAAGTAGGTCACAGGGAGGGAGCATATACCTTCAAGTAGGTCACAGGGAGGGAGCACATGTCATGAGCATGCACTGTGATCAAGAAATTTAAACTAAAATGAATAACACATGAGTGAATTTTCAGTTCAATCAGTTGTGTAGAAAGTATAACGGCATAACTTTGCAAATTATAAAAAAAATGGTTTTGCTTTCTATTGCAATCACTATTGTTTACTGACTTATCAAATCAGTGTCAAATTACCAGTCACCTATAGGTAAATGACATTGGTGTGCAAAGAATGGACAATAAATGTCAAGTTGTAGCCTTAGTTCATGATAGTACTGATGAAAACCATCTGTCCACACAATAGCTATTTGTTTCATTATGTAGAAGTTTATTTTTAGGGGACTTCATCAACATACAAAGATAAAATCTCCACAAAAGGGATATGACAAGGATGCTAAATATTTACAAAAGCCAGATGCCTGGTACATGTATAAATTTGTTTATTTTATGTCTGGTCAAGTGAAAATTTTCAATAGTTTTAATGAAATTATTTGTTTGTTCCCAAGTAACATTTCTAATTGTTGTTGTATTTTGATACTCTAACCATGTATCTCCATTATTCTACAACCCTACAATTCTCCTTAAAGAATACCATGTATCACCATTATTCTACAACCCTACAATTCTCCTTAAAGAATAGAAAAAAAGGAGAAATTTTGCTAGAAACAATATTATTTTAAGTAACTAGTGAATTTGAAGCTACCCGGTGGTCGTTTTCAAGATCTGTCTGTAGGCTGGTTTGCTATAGACACTGTACCAGCTGCTGACAATTCTGATACGTATACACCAAGTTCACATGTAATCGGGTAGCCTGTTGTTTACTTGTCCCTGGACGACCCAAAATTGTATAAATGTAAAAGTGCATTCAAACTTATAAATCTGCCAATGGCGTTGTCAGATTTATAAGTTTGAAGTGTTGTGTGCACTGCTGTCAAACATCATGTATTCTTTTAAAAATAATATACATACACTTACCGAATTACTGTGACCTTGTGTTACAAATATAATTTTAAGTGTATTATTTAAACAATGATTGAATGGACCACATGGTCAGTATGTAAAGATGAGGTTTATTTGGGTAAGAGTGAGGAGAAAAAAGGAGATTGAAAACTAGTCTTTTTGTGAAAATAAATAATGTATAGGTAGTTAATATACTGTAGGTAACTGGTGTATTTTAATATGGGTATACCATATGTCTATTTGTTTCTAAAGCAAAGAAAAGTTGCTTATTTTAGTAAAAAAAGAAAGTACCATGATGAGAATACGGCAACAAATGTGAACAATTAAGAGCCTCTTTTGGAAAGGCACATTTTTGCTACAAAGCTGAAGTTTATAAGAGAAAAAAGAGTGTGCTTTCTCACCTGAAGTTTATAAGAGAAAAAGAGTGTGCTTTCTCACCTGAAGTTTATAAGAGAAAAAGAGTGTGCTTTCTCACCTGAAGTTTTACAGACATGTTTTATGTAACCGTTCACCATTTATATAGGAACTGTAAACATGTCAATACAAAGGTGTAGCAGAGGAAGCTTTAAAGTATTGCTCCACGAAATTTTCAATTTAATAAGATATGCTTGGGGTGGCATACATTGTGTATTGTACAATAGAGGGTATGTAGCTTTATATAGTGGGTAAGTGTCTAACACTTCCTTTGTTGACACTGTACATATATACATGGACCACCACAGCAGTACAGTAATCCTGGTTACTACATTGAAATGTAAATGTATAATCCCAATCTTCCCATAAAGCAGTTAGATGTCACACACACTGAATACTGGCAGTCTGCTAGGCTCAATTGTAAAGAGCTCTGTGAACATATGTGCTGTGCATGATAGCTAAACATGTTTGTACACAAGTTATTTTGTATAGGATTGTTATGTTTTATGTAATAAAAACTCGTCTACACCTGTACACACCACCCACATGTAGGCCTACAGGTAAAGGATTTGGTGCAAAGAAAATTTAAAAGTACTGGGTATATTTTCTCCACGTTGGTATTAATTAGTGGATGACATTTTACAATAAAACTTGTAGATTAGTATCGTAATATGTTTTGTTTTATACGACTGGCTATGGTATCTTGGATGTTTTCATGTGACTTTTGTTATTTTAACGCTATCAGTAACAAACTTTTGAAACATTCAGAAAGATACATCCACAGTAGTGATCAATATGTATACCTCGTGATTTTTTTCATGCATGATGTCACAAGTTAGTTCCAAATTAAAGTCCAGTGTGTTGGCTACAGATGTTTTTGCTTGACAGATTTTTAATCCTGTCAGAGCTAAGAATTGATGTGGCACAATGTTTATAAACACTTTTTACTACCAGCTTTTTAGAAAGTTAGATATTCTGCCTGCCAAGAGAAAGACCTATCCATAAACGGGCCATCCATACCAGGGCCATTCTCAATAATCTGGGCCATCCATACCAGGGCCATTCTCAATAATCTGGGCCGTTCTCAATAATCTGGGCCATCCAAATTATGAACCTTCAAAAGTTTCATTGATTTAACTTTTCTATTTTACTTTCAGTACAATTTCACTTTCGGGCTAACTGTGGCCCTGGCATGGACAATATTGGTGGGCTGTAGTAGGATCTACCTGGGGATGCACACAGCACTGGTAAGTTGTAAAATCTACCTGGGGATGTACACAGCAAAGGTAAGTTGTAAGATCTACCTGGGGATGTACACAACACTGGTAAGTTGTAAGATCTACCTGGGGATGTACACAGCAAAGTTAAGTTGTAAGTTCTACCTGGGGATGCACACAGCATTGGTAAGTTGTAAGATTTACCTGGGGATGTACACAGCACTGGTAAGTTGTAATATCTACCTGGGGATGTACACAGCACTGGTAAGTAGTTAGTAAGTTGAAAGATCTACCTGGGGATGTACACAGCACTGGTACGTTGTAAGATCTACCTGGGGATGTACACAGCACTGGTACGTTGTAAGATCTACCTGGGGATGTACACAGCACTGGGAAGTTGTAAGATCTACCTGGGGATGTACACAGCTCTGGTAAGTTGTAAGATCTACCTGGGGATGCACACGGCACTGGTAAGTTGTAAGATCTGCCTGGGGATGTACACAGCAAAGGTAAGTTGTGAGATCTACCTGGGGATGTACACAGCACTGGTAAGATGTAAGATTTACCTGGGGATGTACACAGCTCTGGTAAGTTGTAAGATCTACCTGGGGATGTACCCAGCACTGGTAAGTTGTAAGATCTACCTGGGGATTCACACAGCACTGGTTAGTTGTAAGATTTACCTGGGGATGTACACAGCACTGGTAAGTTGTACGATCTACCTGGGGATGCACACAGCACTGGTAAGTTGTAAGATCTACCTGGGGCTGTACACAGCACTGGTAAGTTGTAATATCTACCTGGGGATGTACACAGCACTGGTAAGTTGTGAGATCTACCTTGGGATGTACACAGCACTGGTACGTTGTAAGATCTACCTGGGGATGTACACAGCACTGGGAAGTTGTAAGATCTACCTGGGGATGCACACAGCACTCGTAAGTTGTAAGATTTACCTGGGGATGTACACAGCACTGGTAAGTTGTAGGATCTACCTGGGGATGTACACAGCACTGGTAAGTTGTGAGATCTACCTTGGGATGTACACAGCACTGGTAAGTTGTAAGATTTACCTGGGGATGTACACAGCACTGGTAAGTTGTTAGATCTACCTGGGGATCTACACAGCACTGGTAAGTTGTAAGATCTACCTGGGGCTGTACACAGCACTGGTAAGTTGTAATATCTACCTGGGGATGTACACAGCACTGGTAAGTAGTTAGTAAGTTGAAAGATCTACCTGGGGATGTACACAGCAAAGGTAAGTTGAAAGATCTACCTGGGGATGTACACAGCACTGGTAAGTTGTAAGATTTACCTGGGGATGTACACAGCTCTGGTAAGTTGTAAGATCTACCTGGGGATGCACACGGCACTGGTAAGTTGTAAGATCTACCTGGGGATGTACACAACACTGGTAAGTTGTAAGATCTACCTGGGGATGTATACAACACTGGTAAGTTGTAAGATCTACCTGGGGATGTATACAACACTGGTAAGTTGTAAGATCTACCTGGGGATGTACACAACACTGGTAAGTTGTAAGATCTACCTGGGGATGTATACAACACTGGTAAGTTGTAAGATCTACCTGGGGATGTATACAACACTGGTAAGTTGTAAGATCTACCTGGGGATGTACATAGCAAAGGTAAGTTGTAAGATCTGCCTGGGGATGTACACAGCAAAGGTAAGTTGTAAGTTCTACCTGGGGATGCACACAGCACTGGTAAGTTGTAAGATTTACCTGGGGATGTACACAGCACTGGTAAGTTGTGAGATCTACCTTGGGATGTACACAGCACGGGTAGGTTGTAAGATCTACCTGGGGATGTACACAGCACAGGTAAGTTGTAAGATCTACCTGGGGATGTACATAGCACTGGTAAGTTGAAAGATCTACCTGGGGATGTACACAGCACTGGTAAGTTGTAAGATTTACCTGGGGATGTACACAGCACTGGTAAGTTGTGAGATCTACCTTGGGATGTACACAGCACTGGGAAGTTGTAAGATCTACCTGGGGATGTACACAGCAAAGGTAAGTTGTAAGATCTACCTGGGGATGTACACAGCACGGGTAAGTTGTAAGATCTACCTGGGGATGTACATAGCAAAGGTAAGTTGTAAGATCTACTTGGGGATGTACATAGCAAAGGTAAGTTGTAAGATCTACCTGGGGATGTACACAGCAAAGGTAAGTTGTAAGATCTACCTGGGGATGTACACAGCACTGGTAAGTAGTTAGACAGGTTGGATTTTCAATATTTCAAATGAAAATGTTTGTACACACTACTAGTTTATCAATCAACAGATTATATGCCCATTATATGGATAATCATATTAAAGCAAATAAGCATCATCTACAGAATATAGAATAAAATTTATCACTTGAAGCCGACTAGTGTTAAAGATAAGCTTCAAATTTGCCTTTAAAAATAATCTTTTAACTTATCTCATAAATATCATACTTTTACGATGTAGCTTGACATAACCATGATTTCAGAAAAGTTCAGTAAAATTATACATGTTTATAGGTGCACATGTCTCATTCCACTGGCTTAGCACCAGGCTAATAGATTTTACGTCAGAGCTTGTGAATTTTTAATTCTGGATACTGGGATATTTTTGCAGTTTCCTCCCCTCCCTCTGTAATTATAGGGCAAATTTACCAGTTACCATTACAGTAAGCATTAAAAAGCAACATAATATACATACATAGAAACTAAATTAGAAGGGCAAATTTAATAGTTGGCGAACCTGGGTTTTACTGGTGAAGGACGAATATTTCCTGGTAAACAGTATAATATTTATTATGAAAATACAGGGCTTGTAGATATTGTCTGTTGGTAAGGACTTGAAATATGAAAATGTATTTGTACATTACTGTAGTTATATATAAAAAGAATATGACAAATGGGCATAATATTCATTGTAAAACACCGGTTATCCTAGATTGATCTTGTTTGGAAATCATTGTTATGACCCAGATAACTCAGACAGCTCTCTGAAGTATGTAGCACCTGAACTATTTACTATAAGTTGTGTTCTGTGTGTTTCAGGATGTTATATGTGGAATCCTGACAGCTTGCATGATAATGCCAGTCCTGCTACCACTGGTTGGGACATTTGACAACCTCCAGGTCACACACCCTCTCGCTCCACTGGTCACAGTATTGGGATCCTTATTTCTCTGCTTTGTGTATCCTCCCGTGAAGGAGTGGAACACGGCCCGAGGAGACACGGCCACGGTGCATGGTATAGGGAGTGGCATTTCGTTCGGTTGTTGGTTAAATTACTATTTGGGCTGGATGTATGCTGTGCCTTCTGCAGCCCCCTATGCAATCAGCGTCCCAACACCTGAATGGATCGCTCTCAGTCTGTTGCGGATCGTCCTGGGTGCCTCTCTCATAGTTTTAGGGAGACAAATTGTAAAGAAGGGATCCATCAAATTCTTGTGTTACATGTATGGGCAGGACAGCCAGGACATTCAATGTTTGCGTCAGATGAAGGTGGAAACTCCACAGAAGTTCATCACCTACTTCACCATCTCTGTTGGCTCTTCCTTTTTAGCACCGTTGCTGTTTAGGACCCTTTCTATCCATAGAGAGGCTTTCTACACAGAGTTCTAGTGATGCTGTAAAACACCTGTGGTAATTCATCAGGCATGTTGTTGTTACCCATTGGAACGTTTTATCACTGCTTTGCTTTTCTCTTATTTTACTACATTTGTTAAGATATGGAGGTACTAACTGAAGAACTGACACATTGGACTAAGCTAGGAATGACTTGGTCTAAGGGAGATAATTACCTCACTGAAGTCCAGGTGTCAGAAGAATGTGTTGTGTAGATAGACACTTTGGGAGATGTAGTTGTTTTAAATGTAGTGTTCTGTATTTTTTTTTAGTTTTTAATACTGCTAAAGCAAACCACTCAATTTTCAGAAAGGGTGACTTTCTTGTTCAGGAATATTTAGTAGAAAATTGTTCAGGCAATTTATTTTTATTTAGTAAGCAGAAAAACTACTCTGGTTTTTTCATAGACAATAGCAAGAAAATATCTATTGTATGTTTTGTGTAAAAAGTAGGATAAACTGATTTTTTTTTTTTTTTTCCATTAACAATTTCCTTGTGTCTTTCCTCCTGTCACAAAACAAAATATTTTTCACAATATTTATATTGTATTTATGCCCTATACCTCGGTAAAGTCTTAACTGGGTAAGGCCCTATATTAGTTTTTAAACTTCCTGTGATATACTCAGTGTTATGTTTATATAGCTTATATCAATGCCAGAATGTCAATTTGTTAACTGGAAACAAACTCATCATTGGTTCTCAAAGGAAGTACATGTACAACAATACATTTTACTCTTAAATTATTGTTGAATTTCTGAGGCCACCTTCTTGAAAAATCTGTAAGTCTGGCTATTATTCATGTCACTATTTTTTTCATTCGGCTGCCTTAACACAGAAACATTTTCTTTGGATAAAACTTTGTAATGGAGGCATACAAAATTATATGACATTGTCTGAAAAACATAAAAAAAAATAATATTTGGCCTTATAGCTACTCAAATCAGGCTTAATTATGATATCAAAGAAATATAGAATCAATTTTCTCCTGCGTATGATAAAGAACTAGTTAACATCATCTGGTTTGTAAAATTGTCACTGATGTAAGGAGATATGATTGCACTGATATAAGTAAAGTATCACTAATCCAGCACTCACGATGTAGTAGATCGGGCCACTGTATATTACATCTATTTGCGTAATAGAACACAAGAATGTGTTTCTTCTATGATCAGTAATAATGTTCTTTTTAAAAAAAAATCAATCTTCAAAATGATTTATTGCTGATATTCCCAAGAGGAAAATTCTGCATTGTGTGAACAAAATAGAAAAACTTAATCCTAATCTTTTGTTACATTCACAATGCTAAAAAGATATTTCTTTCATTTCAGTAAATTAAATAACTAAATACATTTCTCATATCAAACTGATTTATTTTCACTATGTATGTATCATATGGTTACCTATTTGTGAAGAAACTATATACTTTATGTATATGAGGCAAAATAATTTCAATTTTCATCTTAGACATATGGTGATATCATTGTCTCTGTGATCAGATCGATTCATATATATATGAAATTCCACATATTTATATATAGGCTGATGAATAAAAAAATCCAGATTTTCAAATTTTAAACCACAATATAACCAGCTCACGTGACCCATGTTTGTAGTGTCTGGGCACTCCCCATTACATTGTGTCACCTGATAAAAACATGTTCCTTTTTCTGTAACTCAGAAATTTTCTTATTGAAACAAGTAGAATCGTGACATGGTTTAATATGTACAGTAACCAAGTACATAAATGACATCCTTACAACAGATTGGACTCATTTTGTCATTTGTAAATTTTGGAACAAATCTGATGTGGTCATGATCAGTTGATACGGAGAAAATGTGTGTATTTTAATATGAACAATTGCTTGGTTGGCGAGTGTGAGACCTATCTGTCTCAGATTTATAGTTGGAAACTTACTAAACACTTGTGCCTGCAGCCTAAATGTTAGTATGTTTAATTCATGGTCTACATGTTGTCTGTAAGCTCCAGAAAGTATGGAACAAAAACAATGTATTGTCATTATCCTGTGTGTGGTGATCATGAAGGGAGGGAAGTTACATGGGGAAATCTAGAAATTTGAACAGAGTTGTCTGCCTTTATCATACAGAGAGTTAAGAGTTGTCTGCCTTTATCATACAGAGGGTGTTTGTACACATGTACACATGTCTGCCTTTATCATACAGAGGGTGTTTGTACACGTGTACACATATGTACTGGTTTGTTGTGATGTAATTTGTATGATTTGTGGTATGGAGCTTTTGTTTACAAACAATTCTAATTCTGTTGATTGCATTATATGACATAACTCAAGATATTAACACAGTGTGTAACAATCATGTGGAAAGGAACCAAAAAAGCCCACACAAAAGTTACAAGTGTAGTTCAGCAGGACCTGAAATCTTTATACTTACATTCACGTTAAACTAGCCAGATGGATTGGAAATGATCACTATACAGTTAGTCTTCATTGATATCTGGAAATCCACTGTTCTGTGTGTTCAATGGTCTGATAACACTGTACTCAATGAAGTACATGTATAAGGTAGCTGAAAGTTGCCTTTTGTTGTTACTTAACCCTTTCACCACTGTAGACCATAATGGACTCGTCCATAACAATGCATGGAAAAGTACTAAAGTTACATAGGGGTGAAAGGGTTAAAGAATGTCCGTTGTAGGGGTCAGGGATCATGGAAACGTCTCATTAGTCATATAGGAAATTGGTCCAAATTTAGTGAAGGAATACTAACTGCCAGCACATATCTGTTCTAGCCAGTACTTTAGGGGATAGATTAGCCTATCTCTGTTGTCCTTGGTATCCAGCTGACTCAAAATTCAGCCACTTTGGTAGGAAGGAACATGGCTGGGTTATTAAGGCTCCAGTGTATACATACATATGATCAGACTTTGACGCAAATATTAAACAACATTGATATTTGAATTACACGTGTAGCTTGTTTCATGATAATTGGCATGGGTCGAGAGTAAAACTGAAGCTCGTTGGCGAGTGTCTTTGGTCAGTGGGTCAGTTTCTATAAACCTTGGTTTAGGAGTGCTAGCATGCTTTGTGAGTACAAGACTGATCAGTTTTAATACATCGCTGATGTTTTTTTGTTTCCGTCCATAAGATGTCATACACTCCAAATGTGCTGTAGTTTGTGCGTTGCTGCGCCTTACCTCCGTGGAGCTAGTCCTGATGACTGTACACAGACAAGTCATACTATTGTATTAGACGTTGTAAGACTGATTATCTTTGTTCACCGTTTCCTTATCACCATTCCTTATACACCTATTTTAAAGTCACAGTACTCGTGATGAACTATGTAAAGATACTGAAATTCCTTTAACCACAATTGTGAATAACACGAAGTGACAGAGTTAGTTTTTCTCAGCATATGTCTATATATAAATACCTTGGTAGCTGTATGTTGTAAAAGTATGTTGATTGATTTTTTTCACTCTCAAAAACCGTTAAATCATTATTGTGTGTAGCCTGTGTTTGGTGATATAAACCAGGTTCTATGTATAAGGGGAATGTTCTAGTCTTGTACACATCAATGCTTTTCTTTATTCTCGTGTCTTTCATTTATATAAAACCTAAATGATATACTCACTTTTTACACAAATGTATAATTTATAATTCTAACATGTTCAAAGGCCATTTTAAAATAAAAAAGAGAATGGAAAATGACGATGGTAGGGTTTTGAGATAATATGTGAAAAGATAAAAGGAGAATCTAGATCAATCTATACCATTAACCGTGTAGATCGAATTAAAGTAGATTTATGTTTCACGTTGTTAGTGTCCCTTTACCATGGTAACTGTACATAATTTGAGTTTGGTGTGGTTGACAGTACAATGATAAAACAAATAAAATAAAACCAAAACAATGATAAAAATTATAGTGTTTAACAAAAAAAGATAATTTTCCTTAATATCTGATTTTGTTGTTGTTGTAAATTATGACTTAATAAAGAAGGGACAGTACTAACATCATTTATGAAGATTAGATATTTTAAGTTCACAGAATTTGAAATAATAGCAATATGAATTGTTTTATGTCCAATAATCTTGAGTTCTGCAACCTTTGTAATGATGCATTTCAATTTTTTCACCAGCTCAAAAAACACGTTTAGAAATATAACTTTTCCTGTAAATTAATTGATGTACTATGGAAGACAATACTCACGGAAGTACATTTATGTATCATTGAAATACCCAAACAATTTTGAATGATAATCACTCAGTATTGAAGTTGAAACTAAATACAGATAGCTGTATAGCCATAATTTGCCGATGATAAATGAAAATATTTCTACAATTTATATCAATGAAATTAAGGAGGCTGCTGTTTTGTGGGTAGGTAGGCAAAGTGGAAACCAACAACATTTTTGTCGTGACCTTATTTTATAATTACAGTAAATTACAGATTTTATACAACAGGCAATCAAATGTTATTTATCCCAGCTGTAATACTTACTGATCTATAAGTAGGACATGTGGCTGGTGTTGTAGACATGTTGTGTAATCAAGTTTTCATATTTATGTAATGTCTGTGAACATGTCGTAAAACTTTTTAATTCTCATAAAACACAAATACGTACCACACCTACTGTTGGATTATAAATCACCTGTAAAATTGTTTGTTTTTGTCAAGATATTACAGGATTTTTGGGGAGAAAATTGAAATATTGTAATAATATTTCATGGAGTTTGTAGAAACTCCTTTTTCCTGATATAATTGTTAATAATGAAAACCATTTCGATCTACTCGTAACAATATGGGATCACATGATGATGATAATTTAGGGACCACATATTTTGTTGAGAAGGGTTGGGGTGGAATACATGTACATTGATGATGTGAGAAGACTGTTTACGTAACTATTAATCAAGTGTTGTATTATGGTGATATATTACTTGATTACTTGTGATGAGGTTCAACGGACAAACTTCACGATGATGAGATTAGTGTGTAATCTTTCCAGCGTTTCAGATCTGTTATATTTATTTGATTCCTGTTGTCAGTATTCCTGACTTTTGTTTTCTTTGTTTCCTCCTGTAATTCACTTTGATTATCCGTAATACTGCTTGCTTACAGAAGCACATTATATTTTTCCTGACTTGATACTTACAGCTGTAAATTATATATGTGGATTTCTTTAGATGTATTTGTCTTGTATATTACAATATTTAAAATACTAATCTTAAAAAAAATCAAAACAAGACAATGTAGCCAGTGCAGATAGAAACAGTATTGATAAACTCACTTTGGCATTCTGCATAGGAATTCGTATATTTTGTATCAGAGTGGTTCTAAAATGCCTTGCTTGGTGTCAAAAAAAATAAAAAATAGTGAGATGGAGATCAAATTTGTCTAATCTGTAATTGTATTGTTTAAAAATAAATTTGATTTGAATGATGGAGCTACATGTCTTAGTATTGTTTTTAGCTCAATTGGTCCAAAGGACCATGGAGAGCTTATGCAATACCGCAGCGTCCGTCGTCCGTCCGTCAACTTTTCCTTTAAAATGCTACTAGTCCTGAACGGCCAAGTAGATTTTGACTAAATTGGAGCATCCTCAGGCCAAGGGGACTCAATTTTGTATAAACGGTGGGTGTGGCCCCCCTGGGGGCAGAGGGGCGGGGCCCAATAGGGGAAATAGAGGTAAAACCTTTAAAATCCTTCTTCTACCATAGGGATTAAGGGATTTTATTCTAATTTAGTCTGGAGCATCCTTGGGCCAAGGGGACTCAATTTTGTATAAATGGTGGGTGTGGCTCCCCTTGGGGCTGAGGGGCGGGGCCCATTAGGAGAAATATAGCAAATTCTTTAAAATCCTTCTTCTTCTGTAGGAATGAAAGGATTTGTTCCATATTTGGTCTGAAGTATCCTTGGGTGAAGGATAACCAACTTTGTATAAACCGTGGGTCTAGCCCCCAAGGGGCCTGAGACGCAGGGCCTAATAGGGGAAACATATCCAATTATTCTTTAAAATCCTCTTCTTCTTAACCATCTTCATTTTATGACAACGGAACAAAAGAATAGAACTTCCTGATATTATTACACAAGCTCTTTTGTAAGTTTCAAATAAAATGTGATAAAATAATGACATAAAGATGCAAAATTCAACTTTAAAAAAATGGTGCTATAGAGAAGCATAAAAAACTATTTTATCTGAGATGGTTGTGGAAGCACTTACATGTTTAACTTTATAATCGGTATGTAATGATTTTAGTTTTTAGGCCAGGTGAGCTTATGCCGTACTGCAGCGTCTGTCGTCCGTCCGTCAACTTTTTCTTTTGAACGACTTCTTCTGAAGAACTGTAGGACCTAGGGTCATGATATTTGGCAAGTAGGTACCTGGGATGTAGTGCTATAAAGTTTCCTCATTAAAATGACCTTGACCTACTTTCAAGGTCACAGCGGTCAAATATGTTAAAAATTTCAAATAACAATATTCTAAGAACCATTTGAACTAGATTCATGATACTTGGGTATGTTATGTAGACCAGCAGTTCGAATGTTTTCTCAGTTACAGTTATGAGGTCAAAGGTCAACTTTAAATGCTAGTCGGGGGTCAAATGTCAACTTGGGTTGAAAGCTTTAACAATCTTCTTCTCAATTTCAAAAACTCCCAGGGTCATGATATTTGGCCAGTAGGTACCTGGGATGAAGTGCTATAAATTTCCTTATTAAAATGACCTTGACCTACTTTCGAGGTCACAGGGGTAAAATATGTTAAAAACTTCAAACAACAATATCCTAAGAACCATTTGGACTAGAGTCACGATACTTGGGTATGTTATGTAGACCAGCTGTGTGAATTGTTTTCTTTATTTCAGTAATGGTGTCAAAGGTCAACTTTAAGTGCAAGTCGGGAGTCAAAGGTCAATATGGATTAAAAGCTTTAAAATAAAAATCTTAAGTTTCAAACAACAATATCTTCAGAACCGTTTAAGAGATGTTAAAATGTCTTGTGTTCTAGTTACCAAATTTGGTCTTAAGTTACCTATATGTCAGTTGCATGTAACAAAAGAAACAGGTGAGCGATACAGGCCCTCTGGGCCTCTTGTTTATTGATCTATTGATTTAAAAGGATCGGACAACAAGTCATATTACAATTTATAACAGTCCTCTCCATAATATATTATGATACATACGTTTTTTTTATAACAATATACGTTGATTAGGTAGCTATTTTATTTAACTGATGGGGAAGGCTATATCAATATAAGTATATCACTAATAAGTAGACAATGTAGTATACACGACTATTGTCAGATGTGTAATGGTTATAAATATGAGATACACCCATTCACAATTAAAATCGTTTCCCGGATTTGATGAAGTGGTGCACGTGTGTAAAAACTTCTGATTTGAGGTGAGGTCCAATGGAAACTGAGAAATACCAAACAAATTTAGTTCTAACCTAATATGAAATTTAATGCATTCAAACTTTGAAACAGGGGGATACGCCTTTCGTTGGTGAACAGTTGATACTCGAAGAAAGGGTGATGCATTCTCACCGAGATGTCCACAATTACAGACTGGGCTATGTATAAGGCTAACCCAATATTTAAGAGACCTACGTCGATGTCTAAGCTTAGTGTGCAAAATATCAAAGTAACGGTCACCAATACCACGGAATTAGATGCTATCTAAGTCCGTACCAATTAAGTAAATAGGAGGAGATTGTACATTAGAAGCTAAAGAATTTTTGACGATGGCAAAGATCATACTGAAATATCTAAGAGTTCCAACTGGGGAGAGTGGAAGGTATGAAAGAGGAATTTAAAAGAGAAAGCCAAAAACGAGAAATTCTATAATCGTTATTTCTTTAGGCATACCGTCATTTCAACTAACAGTAGACGGCATAAGTGAGTTTAAATAATCAGGAGTTAGATTGTTAGCTCACCTGGCACGAAGTGCCAAGTGAGCTTATGCCGTGGCGCGTCGTCTGTCGTCCGTCCTCGTCCGTCAACTTTTCCTTTAAACAACTTCTTCTGAAGAACGGACAGGCCTAGAGTCATGATATTTGGCTGAAAGCTTCGTTGGTAGGAGCCCTACAAAGTTTGAGAACGAAAATGACCTTGACCTGTTTTCAAGGTCACAGGGGTCAAATATGTCAAAAACTTCAAACGACTTCTTCTGAAGAATTAAAAGGTATAGAATCTTCATATTTGGCTGATGGCTTCCTTGGATGGAGCCCAACAAAGTTTGAGAATGAAAATTACCTTGACCTTCTTTCAAGGTCACAGGGGTCAAATGTGTCAAACACTTCAAACGACTTCTTCTGAAGAACTGAAAGGTATATAATCTTTATATTTGGCTGGTGGCTTCCTGGGATAGAGCCCAACAAAGTTTGAGAATGAAAATGACCTTGACCTTCTTTTAAGGTCACATGAGGCAGATATGTCAAACACTTTAAACGACTTCTTCTGAAGAACTGGTAGTTATAAAATCTTAATATTTGGCAGGTGGCTTCCTGGGAAAGAGCCAAACAAAGTTTTCGAATGAAAATGACCTTGACCTTCTTTCAAGGTCACAGCGTTTAAATATGTCAAACAGTTCAAACAGCTTCTTTTGAAGAATTAAAAGGCATAAAATTATAATATTTGGCTGGTGACTTCCTGGGATAGAGCTCACCATAACTTGCAAATGAAAATGACCTCAACCTACTTTAGAGGTCACAGAGGTCAACAACATTTTAATGGATTTGTTCTTGAGAACTAAAAGGAACGGATTCATAAGATTTGGCTGGTAGCTTTTTTGGAATAGAGCTAACAAATTTGAGAAGGAAAATGACATTGACCTACTTACAAGATCACAGGAAAAAATATGTCAAGCAACTTCTGAAGAAGAATCAAAAAGCATAGAATCTTACAATAATATTTTGCTGGTAGTTTCAACAGATGGAGCCAACAAAGTTTGCAAGGGAAATATTTGTAGTGCAATATAATATTTAATGAGAATGTTTTGCTATGACGGCTTAAATATTCAGGTGAGCGATACAGGCCCTCTTGGGCCTCTTGTTATTCATATTATATATAAGTTGAAGTTTTTTTCTATTGGAGAGATCGAGGTTCTAGACCAGTTCCAAAATAAAAATTATCTTCACTTCTTTATGAAAAATAATCCCGTGATAATACGGACACCTGTTCTCTGGGCTTTCTCTAACTTTTCCGTCTCATGTCTAGAACAGCCGTCCCACAATTCGTAGGCATATTCAATTAATTTTTTTCATCAATGTAAACACAAAAGTTTACATAATTATTTATCAAATTACATGTATACAATCAATTCAAACTCGATTCACAGAGAAATCAGTTCATTTACCTGTAAGTTTTAAATATAAACCCAATGAAAAATCAACAATAGTGGCTTTACATTTCTATGTTATATCTTAACGTAAATCTGGTTCAATCAGAGACGTATAACGCCAATGTAGTATATACGTCTCTGAATAAATAAAATAAAAAATCACTGTACATAATAATTAATGCACATGCACAAGACCGACTTCCGTAATCGTCGGTATCGACGGAGGAAGCTTACAAGATGAAGATGAAGATCTATTTAAGATTTTTATATTCGTTCATTTCGTGTGTTATTTGAGTATTACTAATGTTTTTGTACAATAAAAAACCTTTCAATTAATATGATTGTTAATCTGTTGTCAAAATAAATATAATATGTGTGTCATGTTTGTTGTTTTGTTAAGAATGTCTAATTCTAAAGTCTGAAATCATGTTGTATATCCGACCTTTTATAGCGATTACAGGCCCAATAGACTCTTTTTGACGAGTAGGCTCCCTTCTCTGTAGCTCTTCAATTATTCGAAAATGGCGACTACCGATCCACGGGAACAAGCACTGGGGGACTACAGAAGAAAGCTTCTTGAACACAAGGAGCTGGAAGCTCGTCTAAAAGAGAGTAAGGACACGAAATTTAATGTTTTCTTGTTCCATTTTAAAGTACAGGTTGTGCGGCAGAAAGCGATTCGGCCAATTGTTGACAACCGGTGAACGTCTACTGTCGATCTTGCATTGTCATCGTTGACTTTATGTTTATGTCTCTTTCTCTTTACAATGTGAATATAGTTACATGTGTCAAGAGTGGTGCTAAACCTGAATCTTCATCACATAAAATGATTACCGTTTGCGATGGTTCAATAATTTGAACATCGTCATGATTTACAGTACTGTGTCATAAACAGGTCCAGTACATTCTGCCGATTGAGCTACTGTATATAGCTGTAAATACCTATAATAGTGATTTTCTTTTTTAAGGAAAACGGAACAAGGTCGCATTTAAAAGAAGATTGTATCATTAGGTTGATAACAAAAGACATTAAATATGAATATTCTTTTAAAAAAAAAATGATGTAAAGAAATCGGAAATTTTACATTTATGGAAAATGAAAATAAACATCAAACTGTATGCTTTTTTTAGTCAACATTACCATTAACCTTATTGTTTTATGCGACTTTGCTTTAATTTAATGAAATTTGAAATCTGAGAAAATATAACTCAATACAGCTATAATTTATAGGTGTATATAGCTATATATGTCTTTATAGCTATATAGCTCAATCAGCAGAGTGTACTGGACCTGATAAAGGTGCTGAATACGATGGTGTCAGGATTTGTAAAATAAATATATATACATTAGACTACCGACCAAACATAATGCTTCAAAATGACATATTATCTAAAGTTCATATATATACCTAGGCTATTTCATTTCTACTAGCCATTATCGACTCCCTATTTACACCATAGCCTCTAAGAGCTGCTGACATGAGTAAGGCTAATGAGATCACTGTTTTAAAGTACAGTCGACGGGGTCGTGGAAAAACTTTGAGTTATCTGAGTATTCAAGTTATGCGGGTTCATAGATTTGGTATGAAATTTGCTGTTGGGACATAGCACTATCAATTGTTGGTTTTATTAATAGTTAATGCTTTTAATCAATCGATAAATGATACACGTAATCAATATAACAAATACAGCTATGTAATTTTACAATAAACACGCTTACAAAAATAGAGTAAGTTATTTCAGAAAAACGTACTTTCGTTTTTAAACGCGATCAAAATGGTTGGACCATTTTGTGAATTCTTTATTAAATATGAACTAGCCTAGTGATTAAATGTTGTTTTTGGCTAGTATAGATCTTGGCAAAGTCTTTCCAGGTCTGCATTTGTATTTGTAAGTCCGTCAAGTTTTACTTCTGAAGTGTTACATTTCAAACCGTACTATACCGCTATCTCTGATCTCGTAGTTTACAATGCGGAAATGATAGTGCGCAAGTCTAAAACAAATCACTGTAATGGAGCGTATGCATAGTTGATTCTGTAAATGAAAACACACAAACAAATTATATCGTACATGTGACACATTGATTCATTAAAGCCAAATATGACACCTGACACCTCCTCAACTCGATGTAATGAACAGCAATTATCGTTTTGTTCTTAAATCTCTCGATCGACTTTCAAAGCCATACTGGCACCTGTAAAAACATGAACCCGTAAAGCTGTCCTAGGTTGTGATTTTAACTGTGGAACTCTTTTATGCATGACCATGCTTTGTGACCAATTTTCCGTTTTGTACTGTCGTCTGTTTATGTGAACAAATCATTAAACGGACTCGCAGTAAGTACATATTACTGTTGATCAACATTGATGCAGTTTGTTTTTTATTATGAATAACATGGTTTTGACAGTCCGTAAACTTTACAGTCCTAAGCTTTATTGTAAATTCTTTTTTACCAATTTCATGCTAGTCTACTCACGAAAGATGTTCATAAACACGGAATGGCGAAATGTCGTACTTTTGCGTTTTATTTGTATCAAAGAATTAACAAGTGACAAAATGAAATTCAAATACTATGTTGGATTAACGCTATTGAAACCAATATTTTACTTCGAGGTATCCGAGTTTTTCGACTTTTCAGGGTTCGAATTATCAGAGTTTTATTTACTAAGATAAAGAACAGATTTGGCCGGGACCGGAGAAATACTTCGAGATAAACGGGGTCTTCGAGTTAAAAGAGTTCGAGATAACGTGGTTCGACTGTAACTTGTAGGTAACAGATGTATTTATCACAGATTTGAAAAAAATAAACTCAAATATCCATGTGTTTTTTTTCCAGTGAGAGAAAATTCCAAGGAGCTAACAAAACAGTACGATAAATCAGAAAATGATCTGAAAGCTCTGCAGAGTGTAGGACAGGTAAAGTACAAGGAGTGGTTCATAAATGTTCATCGGATTCCATACATGCCAGATATTATGGCTTGAGACAGGATATCACAGATTTTCATCTCCGATAAAGTCTCATGGCGTGGGACAAGAAATTAACGAAAGTCCTCAAAACCTCATTATTTTTAATAATCAATCCTGTAGTTGTTTTATCAAAGATTCCACAATGTTTTCAGCGATAATTCATGAGAGCTCCTGTACCGAGAAGCGGTCATGTGATTGATTCCTATACAAGAGCTCTTTGATAACTTCCGGGATATTAAGCTGGTGTCGATGGACCTGTGAGACCTTATTGATCTCAGTGAATAATATCAACAATCTATTCGAAAAATAGAAATAGATTCATTGCGTACATTTCTAATTGTTGTCATTCATTTCAATGCTAACTTATATAGCATGCCTGATAGACTGACACTCTGAGCCACTCGCAATGCCGACGGCTTCAGCATCAAGATTTCCTGTCAAGTTTATACCTTACATTGCTGGTAGAATTATATTATTAGCACATAAACATGTTTTCTGTTATGTTTGTAACATTACCTCATATTGTTGGACACTGTGATAAATGCAATGTCGATTTACATGTTACTGTATAAATAAGAACACCACAAAAGTGAGGAGAGTGGTAAGGTGCAGAAAGAAGACAAAAAAAGACTTTGTTCTGAAAGCTGCAATATTAATTTTGACATTTTAATGTTGAACACAGTTGCTTTTTCTCACAGCTGATTATTTCTGTCCTGTTGTTAAATGCATGTTTCCAGATTATATTACATTGCCCAGAAGTTCAAATGTAAATAAAAAAGACAATTGTCATCCTTTCAAATTCATCAAGATCCTTGTGGCTGCTGTGACTAATCCGTTAATCTGTCAAACTGAATTTCAAATTTTAAAGTGAAATCTGCTTCTTCTTTAAGTGTGATATCTCAAATGTGTGATATTCAGTTTTGTAAACTTTGTACAACTACATGTATATAAAATTGTATATACTTAAAACTGCCAAAGTCAAAACAATATTCCTTGATTATTTTTTAATCCAAGTTCCCTTAAAATGATAGTAAAACTCAAAGAGTAGTCTCCAGGAAATCTGGCATGTATGGGATTCCTGTCTAACTGTGATGGTTGTAATCATATTGATATATACTTCTTGTTACTTAATTTTGAAGTTCAAAAAGGACACTCAGTAAACCAAACCGTCTCTGGTTTAAACAATACATGCAGTTGAAATAACACCACAGACTACATGACCCTCACTGTATGAAGTCAAGTCCTTTATTTACAAATTCTTACAAAAGTGAACCTCATCAGGAAAGCATGTGATGTATTGTAATTGTTTTAATGTGGTGATAACTTTGGTATTGGATCACTCTCAAGTGACACTGCCATTGATGAAAATACATGTATATATATAATAATATATGCATAGATAGAATGATGGAAAGGGAGTTTGATAGAATTATAATAAATATCACATGTAACATATAACTGTATCAGTGATGACGATGTGGAATTTTATAAGAGAATCTATGATTTGCCAAAAATTAACAGTGTTTTTATGCTTTGTTTATCAGATTGTTGGAGAAGTACTAAAACAACTGACAGAAGATAAATGTAAGTATAATGTCGGGATTGCTTCATTACTGTATATGATCTTCAGTTCAGCCATAAAGCTTTAACTCTGCACAGTTTCCTGTTAGTGTTTCGGTTAAGTTGTACTGTACTACATAAATGTAATGGACTTTGACAGCTGGATATATATAAGCTCTATTGTAATCTGTGCTGATTTTAAACCTAATTAACTGAACAGTTATTTTTTCTTTTAAATTTTCTATTTTCAGTCATCGTAAAAGCTACCAACGGACCAAGATATGTTGTTGGTTGTCGGCGCCAACTGGATAAGTCGAAGCTCAAGCAAGGAACCCGTGTTGCCCTGGACATGACAACACTGACTGTCATGAGGTCTGCCTTGTTTTTAGTTACTATAGTATATATAGCACTAGTTCCTTTGGACACCCAAATAATTAATTTACATATGCATGTAGTCAATATCTCTGAAAAGTCCTTTGGGAAGAACTAATGAATGTCTTGCTTTCAACAAATTCACATAGATAGTAAACAAATGTGATATGTGGTAATATATATTATATATATAAAACATTTTAAAAGATGGTTCAACTGCTCTTTCAAACTACCTTACTGACTATGTGGAATACAAAAGGATAATCTCTCTTGCTGTACCCCTAATATTCTGAGGAAGCCCATAATTGGGCAGTAGATTTCTCTTAATATCACTTCCCATTTGTCAGAGAAAAACAATGATATTAACAGAAACATGACATAAACAGAATACATATTTTCAGATGTTTTTCATCCCTCAAAACCGGAAGTGAACTTAGTCAAATGCCTAAGTGATGTGGCTCTACAAAGAAGATTGATATTTTGTAACTAACCTTGTTCTTTACCCTAGTTGAAATATAGATATAAGTAAATAAGTATAGAAATAAATATATTATTTGTATTTCATTTCAGTAGGCAGTTACATTTCATATAGTTAGTAGCCTAATTTCCTTAGATATTTGCTGCAAGTGTGTAATCGAAGATAGTATACATGTTAAAATTAGTTGAAAGAATACATCACACTTGGCATCAGAAAAGTTTACAGATGTTAGACTGTCCTAGCTCCCCTAACCACAGGTGAATATCATGTTAATAAGTATGTAAGTCAACCTATTGTTTAACAGTCAGCCAGGTGTAACCTATTGTTTAACAGTCAGCCAGGTGTAAAAAATACCCTGTTAGGCCGAGGCATTGTTTACATAATGCATCCAGGGTGTGACAGAAGGTCCCCAGGGCATTTAAATCAACATATTACCACCATTTCCCTGTATTTTTTTATGACAGTGGCCAAAATAAAGTGATATTAAGAGAAATCAACATAAAATCAGGTGATAATAAAAGAACTGAATTGCATAGATTATATAGCAGGAAAAACGGTGCATCAAAAAAACATGATAATAACCGAAAAGTGGAATGTACTGTACTGAATACTTGGTAAACTTTAGACAAAATATAGCTATATTCCTGTCAGTTGTAAATTTTTAATCAGTACCCCATGATTATAAATATTAAATATTCTGCGCTTGTGACACCTAGTGAATTCGCATAAACTTCTTAAAAATTGACGTTAACATGGCCTCAATCCTGCTTTTGGTGAGATAAGTAGCTGTCAGGGGGAAAAGCTTCTCTCGCTTATAATTGACACAAATATAAGTCATTGAAATTTAAATCTTTTCAAACCAATATACTTTTGGTATTTAGGGAATATTTTACTGCAGTTTTAACCATAGATTTTCTGAAAGATTGTGGCACTGTAACTTTAACTTGTGTGGTATTTAATTACAATCTTTAAAAATTTAGTTTGACACTTTGAATACAAAATGTACAAAAGTAAAAGTGTCCATAATGCTAAAATATCCCCTACCACACTATTTCATTATTGAACTGTAGTGACAGAATAATATAATATATACCTACATTAATTAGTATGTTGATTACAGGTATCTACCTCGCGAGGTTGATCCCCTGGTGTACAATACGTCCATGGAAGATCCCTACATTAATTAGTATGTTAATCACAGGTATCTACCTCGCAAGGTTGATCCCCTGGTGTACAATATGTCAATGGAAGATCCCTACATTAATTAGTATGTTAATTAAAGGTATCTACCTCGCAAGGTTGATCCCCTGGTGTACAATATGTCAATGGAAGATCCCTACATTAATTAGTATGTTAATCACAGGTATCTACCTCGCAAGGTTGATCCCCTGGTGTACAATATGTCCATGGAAGATCCCTATATTAATTAGTATGTTAATTACAGGTATCTACCTCGCGAGGTTGATTCCCTGGTGTACAATATGTCTATGGAAGATCCCTACATTAATTAGTATGTTAATTACAGGTATCTACCCCGCGAGGTTGATCCCCTGGTGTACAATATGTCCATGGAAGATCCCTACATTAATTAGTATGTTAATTACAGGTATCTACCCCGCGAGGTTGATCCCCTGGTGTACAATATGTCCATGGAAGATCCCTACATTAATTAGTATGTTAATTACAGGTTTCTACCCTGCGAGGTTGATCCCCTGGTGTATAATATGTCCATGGAAGATCCCTACATTAATTAGTATGTTAATTACAGGTATCTACCTAGCGAGGTTGATCCCCTGGTGTACAATATGTCCATGGAAGATCCCTTCATTAATTAGTATGTTAATTACAGGTATCTACCCCGCGAGGTTGATCTCCTGGTGTACAATATGTCCATGGAAGATCCCTACATTAATTAGTATGTTAATTACAGGTTTCTACCCTGCGAGGTTGATCCCCTGGTGTATAATATGTCCATGGAAGATCCCTACATTAATTAGTATGTTAATTACAGGTATCTACCACGCGAGGTTGATCCCCTGGTGTACAATATGTCCATGGAAGATCCTGGTGATGTGAGCTACAACCAGATCGGTGGTCTCGGCGAACAAATAAGGGAACTGCGAGAGGTAACATCAGAAATTCATTGAACCCATCAAGGCCCACGAAAAGTAGAACTTGATTTAAACAAGTACGTTTTGATGTAACTAAATCGGGACATGAAGGTTATTTAAAAAATGTAAATTATTACCAGTCATTCATTTAAATGAAGGAACAAGTAGAAGTTTTCATGAGAATACCCCATGGTAGTCATACCATGACTACAGTACAATATATATATGAATCATACATGACCACTTGACCGCTTAGCCAAGCAACAACTGTGAAGTAACGTTTTATATCTTCTGCTCAGGTCATTGAACTGCCACTGTTAAATCCTGAGCTGTTCCAGAGAGTAGGTATCACCCCTCCAAAGGGCTGTCTCTTATATGGCCCCCCGGGCACCGGTAAAACACTCCTAGCTCGGGCTGTGGCCAGTCAGCTGGATGCCAACTTCTTAAAGGTAAGTCATAAGCTGTTTTATTTATAAATCACTGACGTGGTTTTCGTGTTGAAATAGTTTTTCTTTTGTTGATGACCTCATTACATATGTTAACATTAAATTCACATTTTCATCGAAAAATGATACTAAAATTTAACCTTGATAAAAGAAAAAACTGTTGTGCTACATTGAACTTTAAGTTAATTTCTCATATTTTTAATGTCTTTGTCACAGATTTTTTTTCCCGTAATATGTGTTGAGTCCGTTTTTGTTAAGATGATGCAAAATTGTGTCATGTTTCCATATGAAAGGATTTAATATTATTTTTATCAAATTCAAATCCCTGATTGATATGTCAGATGTCTAATTAGTATGCAACTGTCATATTAATATTTAGTGTCAGTAAGATGTGTTACTAATGACTGTTATATTTTTGATTAGTATGTGACTTACCGATGTCTAATTAGTATATGGCTGTCTGTTGTCTAATTAGTATATGGCTGTCTGTTGTCTAATTAGTATATGGCTGTCTGTTGTCTGTTGTCTAATTAGTATATGGCTGTATGTTGTCTAACTAGTATATGGCTGTCTGTTGTCTAATTAGTATATGGCTATCTGTTGTCTAATTAGTATGTGACTGTCAGATGTCCAATTTGTGACTGTTATACTTAGATGTCTAATTAGTATATGGCAGTCTGTTGTCTAATTAGTATATGGCTGTCTGTTGTCTAATTAGTATGTGACTGTCAGATGTCAAATTTGTGACTGTTATACTTAGATGTCTAATTAGTATATGGCTGTCTGTTGTCTAATTAGTATATGGCTGTATGTTGTCTAATTAGTATATGTCTGTTGGATACTTTTTTGTGTTTTACAGGTTGTCTCGAGTGCCATTGTAGACAAGTATATTGGAGAGAGTGCAAGATTGATCAGAGAGATGTTTGCTTTTGCCAGAGATCACGAACCCTGTATTATATTTATGGATGAAATAGATGCTATTGGTAAGGTGTTTATTATATTTACAGTTTTACAGTCATTTCTTAAACTAAATAACCAGTTACAATAAGTCATTATTGAAACAAGCATGCACGAAATCATCTATTTGTGAGTACAAACATTCAGAAAAACAGATAACCTTTATAAATAGATCTTCTTCAATTTTGATGTGTTTTTTAAATAAACAAAAATTACATGTATGAATAAAAGATCAACTGTCGTGATAGACTGTCATTTTGTGGTGAAAGCCAAGAAGTTTGACTTTGTAGAAAGGAATGTGATGTTGAATAAAATAATTGATGTAATAGATTTTAATTAAACGAAAAAGATCATAAACAAATAAGTTATTTGTTTATTTTGATGTTGATAGGTAATCTCACTGTCATGTTTTGTTTTAACACAGGTGGCAGGAGGTTTTCAGAGGGAACATCTGCAGACAGAGAAATTCAGAGAACTTTAATGGAGGTTAGTTTCTGACTGGTTCAACTTATTTGATCTTGTGTTAAAAATATAATCCGTCGTAATATAAGAAGATCCTTTATTCTCTATAGCATGTAATCGGGGGTTATCCTATGTAGCTTTGGAATATGCCATCAATATATTTTTTCCCATTTTCTCATGTAGAGAAGTTTTATTTGTCGCTGATGTCTCAATTAATAGAGAAAACTGGAAAGAAAATTATCAGACAAAACAAGTCAAAATAAAGCTGCAGCTTCCTGAAAGTAAGATATTTTGATTGATTTGTAGCGCTAAAGCCAAGCCATGATGCAGAGGAAGTTGGCTGTTTTGCATATTTCCTGTGTCATGTTGATGGGAAACATAAATAAATAAGGGGAGGTAATCTGTGTCTCATTTGAGTCTCATTGTTCCATCGTCTGCCTGAGCATTATCATAAAGTATTAACAACTTTTTTGTTTGACAGTTGTTGAACCAGATGGATGGATTTGACGCATTAGGACAAGTGAAAATGATTATGGCAACAAATAGACCGGACACACTAGACCCAGCCTTGTTACGACCGGGACGCTTAGACAGAAAGATCGGTGTGTAGAAATAAAGCAAATCAGAGCTTGGACATTTATCACTTCTGTCACAAATACTTTAGAATGATACTTCAAAAAACAAAAGTTTAATTCTTAAAAAATAAATTAAAAATTTGGCCTTCAGCTTAGAGAGCCTGGAAATGTAGGATTGTTTATCCTGCCAAAAATAGGTATAAATAGTAAGACATAAAAAATGTGTTTCCACTTTTGATTACCGTTATAATTTTTAATGCCAATCATAGTATCTGTTTAGCTGATATTAACAAGAACTGTCACAGTGTTAAATGTGGTCTCTCTACAATAACCCATATAAAAAATATTTTACTAGGTCAATTTAAGCATACCTTACTATCTATCTACTCTTTCAAAATAATCCGTTTGTTTGGCCTTATGTAATTGTATACAGTGAGTTAACGTTTATACAGATACGTGATAGTGTTAGGAACCGTTACACTGTCTATATAATCCTTGCCAGGGTTATTCATTGTACTAATATATCTTATCTCCTTGTTTATTTCAGAAATCTCTTTGCCAAACGAACAGTCAAGATTAGAGATTATGAAAATCCATGCACAGCCAATAGCCAAGCACGGGGAAATAGGCAAGTGTCTGTCTTGTGGAGGTTTAATGTGGTTTTAAACATTGAATTAGTATTAAAATTGAAATTGTTTTATAAATTGAAATATATGTTGGGACAAAGATACGATAAGATAAAAATATAATGGGCCAAAAATAATATGATAGGAAAGGAAAAGTATACCATGTAGCTAAAATAGGATGGAGCAAATATACCATGTAGCTAAAATAGGATGGGGCAAAGATACCACGGCCAAAGATAAGTTGATAGGATGGACAAGGATATCATGGGACAAAGTGATGGGGGAAAGATAAAATAGAGCAATGTTGTTGAAGATTAGATGGGACAAAATTACTGTGTGTTAAAGATCTGATGGGGCAAGGATAACAGACCACAGGCCCAAGGCTAGAAATAGTTAGAGACAGTTTATATACCTGCAGTTTCTGCCTAATTGTAATTACAAGTGTAACGGTAAACAGATTTTCTCTCTAGATTTACATTCTTTTAACTACATTCCTATCACTTTTATCTGTTTCCAGATTGGGAAGCTGTGGTGAAGTTATCCGACGATTTTAATGGCGCTGATTTGAGAAACGTTTGCACAGAAGCAGGTAAGTTGGTTATTAGTTACTTGCCAGGAAAGTGCCTGTATTTATTCTGTAAACTATGTTGAGCACCAATGGCGTATTTATTGGTCAGTTTCTTTATCAACATGTCCATGATGTCAGTTTGCTGTTTTAAGATGAATGGATTTTAAATGTGCTAAGCTTGATTTAAAATACCAAAGGTTTGTTTTATATATTTGGTCTATTTTGGAGGACGTCTATGTTTGAGGACTATGTATTGATTAAGTTTAGTGAGAAATTTAGAAGCCCTTACTGTAAAATGTGTTGAGAAAAGCTATATTCCGAATGTTTTCTCATTGCAAGACGATACCTTGTGATAATCTATATAATTCTCATTGTTTTTCAATCAAGGTATGTTTGCCATTAGAGCCGAGCGGGACTATGTAATAGAAGAGGATTTCATGAAAGCCGTCAGGAAAGTTGGTGACAACAAGAAATTGGAATCTAAATTGGACTACAAACCCCTTTGATTGTTTATCATATTTACAAACACCATGAACATCACATTTTTCATCGGTGGAGACAGAATTGGACGATTATTGTTGATGAACAACAAACTTTTACTCACATGACTCATCCTCAGTGCGACACCATACACTACATATATAGAGTGTGTTACATTGAATAAATCTACAGGTTTATGTATTTCTGTATTTGTTTTCACTTCATGAAGAAAGACATAATCAATGTGTATTGGATTGGTTGAATATACCAACAGCATTTCTGTTATAAGTGGAGGTCATTTATCGAAAGTTTTTATATTCAAAATCCACAAACCGGAATTATTTTGATCTTCCTTAGCTGGTTAGACAATTACAAGTCGGGTGTTGCCCGAGGTCTCATAATATCTCCAGCCTTGTTACACATGCTTTTCCAAAAGTTTTTGAGAATTGTTTTATTAATATAAAACAAGTTCCAGGTAATCAAAAATTTTACCTGAAAGAGTGGATGAAGAATGACAGGTATGTTGAGTTTTAAGGTTTAAGATTAAGAATATTCTTACAAGTTCAGAACTTTTGCTATACTTGGGGCTGGTACTGCTAGGTAGTGTTATAAACACAAACTTGCAACAATTATGAAACAAGTATTTCGAACTTAAATATAAAGCACTCTTGCTGACTTGGATGGAAATGCGCAGATGTTGGAGGAAATCAGAGTACACATAGAAAACCAGTATGGTTGGTCAGGTGACCCTAATACCTTGTCATGTCTGATCGGGGAATGGAATCCAAGTTGTCTCTGTGAAACACTCTATCCACTGCACCACCCTACCTCATCATACCTACTACCATAACCTTTCTCTAAGACTTGTCCTAGTTGAGGAATGACTGAAGTAACATGTAAACTGAATCATATATAACTTGTCTTTAGTATTCCAGATCTCCTTCCAGGGGGATGGTGTAACCCTGACCGTGACATGTTGAACAATCTTGAGTTAGCAATGGAGCTAGTTCTTCCATGTGCAAATTCTCTTGGTTTAATCTATATCTTTTCTATTAGATTTCTAAACAGTTTTTGATGCCATTTTCCTCTGGTCCGGTATATCACAGGCAGCAAGTCATCAAAGTTATTATATATCACAAGTTTAATTTTCAATATATTTGTCGCCAATATATTTGAGGGCTTATTCATGATGATGAAGCTGATATTTCAACTGTAAAGGGTGAAATTCATACTGGGGAATTATGGGTTTATTGTTGAAGGGGGTTTATGGGTTTATTGTTGAAGGGGGTTTATGGATTTATTGTTGAAGGGGGTTTTATGGGTTTATTGTTGGAAGGGCGAATATTTCACATTACTAAAATTCCCAGTATACAGTACAAGAGGAATTTTGGTGCCAACCATCAATAGATCTTCATTACTACCTCGGCAATAAAGTTGAGGGGTATACTGGATGTCCGTCTACCTGTCAGTGAGCAGAAGTTTGTCTGGAAAACTCCTTAAATGCCAAGGCAGATTTCAACAGATTTTTTTTACATGATCAGTGCATCGTGTAGCTGGGCACCTAATATTTGTTTTCTTGTTCAAAATTTTCCTGAACACATTTATTGCCCTTTGTTACTCATTTCATTTTTGACTCCTGGGATAGTTTGCGAGACAGACTCCTGGGATAGTTTGCGAGACAGACTCCTGGGATGGTTTGCAAAACAGACTCCTGGGATGGTTTGCGAGACAGACTCCTGGGATGGTTTGCGAGACAGACTCCTGGGATGGTTTGCGAGACAGACTCCTGGGATGGTTTGCGAGACAGACTCCTGGGATGGTTTGCGAGACAGACTCCTGGGATAGTTTGCGAGACAGACTCCTGGGATAGTTTGCGAGACATTGGTAACAGTTTGTTTAGAACTTGTTGTATTAGGAAACAGCTGACAATATTTTTAACAGAACTTTCCCACTCCCTCTCATCACTTCATATACTTAACAATATCTTCCATTTCGACCATTTTGGTGGCAGAGCAGGGATTTAAGTTAAACTTTGGCTAATACTGGTAGTCTGTTATCTGTTGAAGTCAACAGTAAATCTAAATGCATCTTGTGGTAACTTTTGGTCAAAACTTCCTACTGCTGTTTGTCCTTTCAATGGTTTATGTTTGACCTATTTATTAGAACAGTTATGTATAAACAAGATGCCAAATGGGCCTGTATCACTCACCTGTCATACATTCTGCATTTTTCACTTTCAAAGAGGTGAAAATTTCATAGACGAAATACTACTTAACTACACATTCCCGAGAGACTTGATTACTTCACATCTAATGAATCTTCATTGGAGTATTTCAACATATTTTTAGAACCTGGCTTGAAAGGCCTAATGAACTTATGCTGTAGTGTGGCATCCAGTTTTTACAAATTTGAGACCCTTGAACAAGGTAATTTATTTGAACCAACTTGATTATTATAGCCCTACATCCAAGCATGCTCCTGGCCAAATAACACCCAAGGCCTTTTCATTTGGTTGTTTAGGAGATGTGGTGTAAGGTTCAACAAATGTGGACTCCAGGTGTTACACATTGCACCCCTCGAATATGCCATGGCAAAATTAAAGACAGAGATAGCTATTCGCTAAGTCTCTGGTAAAAATGGCATCGCTTGGCTAATGCTTGTTCTTTGAAGATTACAGAGGAGAAAAAACCTGACTTCAAAACCAGTCAATTTTACTGTTATTCTTCTGGACAATTCTTTTGATGTACATCAAAGAATCCGACTAGTTTTCCTACATTATCTAGAAGGTGGCACATTCAGAGCCTTCAATTTTGTTTTGACATTTTCAAGGTGTGCAGAGAATGCTACCCTTCGAGTATCAAAATGCTGGGAAATTGGCGCTTCAAAAAGTAATTTACTAGTAAACACACTAGATAACCTTCATCCCAGCATGCTACTGATGAAATATTGTCACCCCAGACCTCTTCTTAATTCAGAGATAGCCGTTAGTTTTTTATACGCCCACCAAACATTTTGAGGGGGCATATTATGGTATGGGGAGTGTTCGTCCACACTTTCGTTCCACAAGATAACTTGCTTAAATATTGTTCAAATTTGATGAAACTTGGAATACAAAGACATCGAAGTTGAGCAAAATGTGTGCACAATTTAGTAGCAGACTGTGCTCTGATTGGTCGACAGTTTCTGCACAACAGACTTGTCAAATATGGCTGGATTCTCATGAAACTTGGTCAATATATATACAATGACGAAGGCTGAGCTGAAAGGTGAGCAAAACCTACACATAATTTATCATTAATTTTGCTAGAATTCTTTGATGCTGAAAAAAATAAAAAATAAATAAAGTAGAAACACACTTCTATTTGTTTTCAATTTTTATTCAATATGATTATTTCAGATATAGACATTTATATAAACTAATTTTTATCTTTATCTCTCACTGTGTAATGGAATGAAACATGTGTTACAGCAGTAAAATGAGTTGATTTGATACCGTTCAGATGATTTATATAGATTAATTCATTACTTTCATGCAACAACACAATGACAAAGAACTGTGTTCCATATACCAGTAAACGCGTGCCCAGTCAAACTCTCACCTTCACTGGTAAAATCCATGTTCCCCAGTATCCATTTCACCCTTCATATGTAATGACTATATATTGTATGTTGTGCAATTTCACTGTTGCAATAAATTCTGGAAGGAAGAAAAGGTGAATGTTTAACTGGGACAAAACTTTCTCAGTATACAGTATCCTGTAGTTCTTGTCACTGACCTCAGTATACAGTATCCTGTATTTCTTGTCACTGACCTCAGTATACAGTATCCTGTAGTTCTTGTCACTGACCTCAGTAGTTCCTGTCACTGACCTCAGTATACAGTGTCCTGTAGTTCTTGTCACTGACCTCAGTATACAGTCTCCTGTAGTTCTTGTCACTGACCTCAGTAGTTCCTGTCACTGACCTCAGTATACAGTGTCCTGTAGTTATTGTCACTGACCTCAGTATACAGTATCCTGTAGTTCTTGTCACTGACCTCAGTAGTTCCTGTCACTGACCTCAGTAGTTCTTGTCACTGACCTCAGTATACAGTATCCTGTAGTTCTTGTCACTGATCTGACCTATATCAGTATCAATCACATCAATGTGATATTACAACCACTTTGTAAAATGTCATGTAACCTCGCTATCTTTGTAACTTCAAGGACATCCAATAACATGATAGCAGCACTGACATGGACAACAAGGTCAGCCAGTACCACCATACCAAGTCTAAGGTTTCACCAGCATACAATAACATGATAGTAGCACTGACATGGACAACAAGGTCAGCCAGTACCACCATACCAAGTCTGAGGTTTCACCAGCATACAGTAACATGATAGTAGCACTGACATGGACAACAAGGTCAGCGAGATCAGTACCACCATACCAAGTCTAAGGTTTCACCAGCATCCAATAACATGAAAGCAGCACTGACATGGACAACAAGGTCAGCGAGATCAGTACCACCATACCAAGTCTAAGGTTTCACCAGCATACAATAATCAAGAGTTGAGCATCACTTCCTAGTGAGATACAATGTACTTGTAATCACTGGGTTGCCTAAACCGGACCAACAGCAAAATATACAAAAACCTATAGTACAAATGATAATAAATAAAAAAGGTATGTACAAAATGATTGGGAAAACTTTATAGAATGTATCATTTAACACAAAAACTGCTAATGTACATTCACTGCAACTTGAAGTACAATTGAAATGAAATACACTTTTATGTACAAATGAACTGATCTTGATGTAAAATGAATTGAAAAGATGGTTCAAGTCCTTGTATACCCATTACTGCAAACTATATAAAAAGTGACCTTTTTATTTAATAAATTTGACTGCCTTGCAGTGACTACATGTCACAACAATAGCCCAGAAAGTTATGATCTGAATTATCAATTTCACATGGCAGTGGCAGACATAGAGGGGTTCAGGGACCTGGCAATTTCCTTAGGAAAGAAATCCATTTCCTTAAGTTTCCCTACGTGGAAACCCCCAACAAGATTTCTGGATCTCTCCAAGACTCCTTCTGGATCCACCACTAATGTGACTCCTCAACTTATTACATTGTCTAATTACAAAACTGTCCACTACTAATGCGACTGACAAAGACATACAAACAAAGCCCCATTAAAACATTATTTTTTCTACACTGACATTTAATACTTGAAGAAGCATGGCATGTATGCAATTCTTCACAGCTGCAAGCTTGAGAAGGATGAGAAACCTACCTGTAGTTAAGTCAATAAAATCAACTGAATATGGGAAAGTGAAAATAATGTACACCGATATGCCTTCAGTAATGGGTTTCACGAGTTCAAATGAACCATATGCAAATGTATTTGAAATGCTGCAAATCAATAACTTTTACACAAATACTCTTATCACTATTTCAGTAAAAAATAAAACCTTACCCTAGGACTTCAATTAACTACTTTTATCCATAGTTGGGTCTCCTGACTATTAATGTTTTGCAATTAGAGTTGATAATGGTTGCCCCACCATAAAACCACGAGTCTTGGGGTGGGATTGACATTTTACTGGAAAGTGGGGTGTGAAAGATGTACATGTATTTTTTTATAGTATTTATGAGGTACGTGTATTTAAAATCTAGATCATAATTCAACTTGAACGACAAATAAACTGCAAGCAGAAAAATTGAAGCATCAAGAAGTTTAGAATTTTTGTGAAAATGTGGCTTGCACTATTAGAAAGTATACGAGGACTAATAAATGAGGCTACAGAAACAAGATCGTGGGACAGTAGATAAATTATTGCACTTGATCAAATTAATGCAATTGAAATGGTTAAAAATAGAAGAAAAAACATATACCAGCTATCAATTACAAAATTAAAAAATCCATTCAAATAATTGTATACAGCATGTAGACAATGGATTCCTCTCATTAACACACCAATAACACCAATAAATTCATGCAAGCCACCATCATGCAAAATTCAGACTGACCAGAAAATTAACTATTTTCTTAAGTCAGACATGGACAAAAGTAGTTATTTATCACCTATCATACCATGATAATGATACAGCCAGAATTGCTTTTGGAATTTTTGGTACTTCTGTGGTAAGTAACCGGTTTATTTTTCTATTGAGGTCACCTGTAGTAGGCACTGTAAAGTCTCTTGCACACATTTTTTTTTTATATCCTGATCAGAGTTTAGACTTTCTGTACACACAACACACTATGCTCATAATTAGAGTTGGGCATTCTATATGGTGTGTTATGTCTCCAAAGAGCTTAGCACTCTTAGCACACTTCTCATGTTCTTCTACATACGGTAGTACATTTCCAGATGTACCTTTTAGCACTAGTCATTCTGCACATTGCTTAAATGTAAGCTGTTCGTTCCTTGGAGTTATTAGTCCATAACCGTTACACAAGACCCGATACGTGGCAGTCCATTGTTTATATCACGAGGCACTGATGGATTTTGTGGTGTTAGACGGAGAGGAAGAGTTGGGACGGCCAGCAATCAGTGGTGGGGGTTGATGTAATATCGTTCTCTGGGGAGGAAGTAATCTGTAAAACAACATTACATTGACTGTAATTATCTGAAATTTTGATTAACCATAAATTGCCAAAAACTATTGTCCTTTTACTTTGGCAAATGTTCACATCTAACATCCTAGTCTTTATAAAATTCTATAATAATAACTTAATTTATGTTCCATCATGTTGATTTAAAAAGGCTGCTTGTTTACCTGGAGTGTTGAGGTACTGATGGCACCCGCAGGCTAACAGATCCCTGAGCTTGTTTGAGGAGAGGTGGGGGTGCTGTTGAGGTGGCAGATGTCCCATTCTTGTCATCTGTACCGATACCATTCATTTCTATCTCATTTGTGTCAGTTTCCATCTGTCAGAAAGGACGACAATTTAAATGTTAATGAAATCAGGTTAGTTAATATTTTATAGTCAGCATGTTTGTATTTTCAGCTCATGCATTGAAATATTTCACAATATTCTGAATCTCGTTGATTTAAACAAGAGAGCTAGAAGGATCTTAGTGCCCACTATCAAAGATTCTTTATCAGATCTACAAAAGATTATCTTTTACTGGGTACCGACTTCGCTTGACATTTCGCACAGCTACTACATTGTACTTGTATTACCAAGTCCCATGTTGGAAATCCTAAACAGGAATATTGTACGTAAACTTATCCCTCGTAATGTCATATGTTATTTGCTAACTTCAACTCTAGAAATTCAAAATCCAAAATTTGATATACATAACTAGTGACCATGGGAAACCTTCATGTGGGAAATGGCCCTAACAAACTTTAACTCTCAAAATTCAGGCATTGCTTCAGGATGAACGGAATGAGGATTTGAACAGCCCACCATCAGATGAGGATGGGCTCAAAAAAAGGAAAAGTGCTAGAATACATGTTAAAAATGCACTTTTTGAGTTATAAAACATCAGTTTGTGATGGAATGGAGATTTGCTCGACCTTTTCCTCATCTTTTGTTTCCTCATCATCCCTAGTGCTGTCTGTCCCATGTTCTGCTTCATACTCTGCAAGGACTTCATCTAAATTATATCGCCGTCGAAAGTTTACAAAGAAACTTCGTACATGTGCTTCTGTCTTATTTCCTATCACTTCAGCAATAGCCTGAAAGTCTTTTCCATATTTTCTGACACCTGCCAATGAAATGAAATTGTATTTCATTAGGAAAAGGTATCTACATAGATACTACAATGTATGAAATTTACAATTAATCACTAATACAGCATAAAGTGCATACTAACTTCATTTGCATAATCTATGTCTTGATCTTAGTTTAAGTTGCTTTGAAACAGTTAGCAAGTTGTTAGCAATCCACTGGGATATATTGAGATGAAGGCCCAGGGTGTTAAAAGGTCCAAACAAAATTATACGTCCATTTAGGGTTTCACCGAGCAAAAACGTAGGGTCAGGTAAATTGACATTTCACATTGTTTTTCGAACAAAAAATCCATTCTGTCTAGGAAACAACAGACATTGCCAGTGCTTTGTCTAAACCTGAACACACAATTTGCTGCTTACCTTGAACCCCTAGTAATAACTCCTCATTTGTCCATTTTGCATTTATACGTTGATTACTCTGAAACATAAAAAGTGAATCACTTGCAGTTAATTATGCAGTATTGATGCATGCTACAAAATCTAAATGATTTCATCAGGATTCCATCAATTCGTTTTACACACTTTCACCCAAACAAACATGCATCCACTAAGTTTATCTGGTTGATCCTGTTTGGTGAAATTTTCACTTATTTCCAAATGGATCATAAAGGTATTTCTTTCAGAGGCAAATAATCTTTATAGAGAGACAATTTCATAAAACTTAGTTTCAATTATTTCTTAAATGGTCAGGGCACATTATTCATGACAACATAAATGTCTAAATTACTTCATATTTACAATTTAATCCTTATGAAAATTAAATGGTCCTCTATTATCAATTTTCTTAAAATAGAAGGATGACGGATCACAGACAATAGTCTGTTTGTATTCCCAACCATGGCGATGGTTGGACAGATCACAGACAATAGTCCGTTTGCATTCCCAACCATGGCGATGGTTGGACAGATCACAGACAATAGGCCGTTTGCATTCCCAACCATGGCGATGGTTGGACAGATCAAAGACAATAGGCCGTTTGTATTCCCAACCATGGCGATGGTTGGACAGTTCACAGACAATAGGCCTTTTGTATTCCCAACCAGGGCGATGGTTGGACAGATAACAGACAATAGGCCGTTTGCATTCCCAACTATGGCGATGGTTGGACAGTTCACAGACAATAGGCAGTTTGTATTCCCAACCATGGCGATGGTTGGACAGATCACAGACAATAGGCCGTTTGTATTTCCAACCATGGTGATGGTTGGCTGAAAATGACATCAAACAATTGACATCATCGCTTACCTCTGGAGGTTTCAGTTCATCTATGCCACAGGTCAGCTTGTGTTTCTGCATGCTAATTATCTGTTTATTATTCTGTACCTGCAAGTTAACATTTATAATAACAATTTAACCCATCCTTTTTATACCAAACAAAAGTTCACAGATCACATAAACAAAAGGTAAATCAGTAAACTACCAGTATGCAGCAATTATTTTCTGTTTCCTATCTAACAAGTGCCTCAGGAACTTAACAATTCAAGAAAGTTAAGGATTGCAGAACCTTCTAACACAACAAAAAATAACCATAATAGATGGTTGTTTTGAAGCAAGCTGGTAAATTATGGTGAAGAGTACGTAACACATAGTGTTCATATGGAAGTAACTTATAAATATTGCTACAGTAGAACTGAGATTGATAATGAGGAGATTTACCTGTCGTTTGATAATCAGGCTATTTACCTGTCGCTTGATAATGAGGAGATTTACCTGTCGTTTGATTGAGACCAACTCTCCATCCAGTGCCTTGAGCAGAGCCTCGGCCTGACCAGACAAACCATTACCAACTAGCTGTAAATCCTCTGTGTTGATGAACATTCCGCGCGGAGGCTTTCTTTTGTGTTTCATAGGATTGTGTCGACTGTGGCCATGGTCATGTCGCTTTGACCTTATCACACCTGTTCTCCTGTTTTAACCACAATTGTAATTTTTGCAAGTGCACAGGATTCAGTTGTATCTCCATTAGCTCTACTGTTTACAATACATCAAGTCAAATTTTCAAATTCACTTAACAAAATGAATATGACTGTTTTTGAGAATAATGTTCGAAGTTGGTCACTTTGAACTTCAGGAGATATTTTTCTCAGTTTTGATAGTGAGGAATCTTTAATTGATTTTCAATTTACCTTAAAATATGGGTCAGCTAACCAATCCTTTATATATGTACAACAAAGTCTGGACCTAATTACGACTCAGTAACATTTTCTGGTCCTTACCACTATCATATTTTATATCAAAATTGCAGTATTTAATGAAGAAATGAGACATGATCATATAAATAACATTTTCTGACATTGAGATATCAAATTATACCAACTTTATAAAACTTATATCTATCACACTGTGACAGATATCAAAAGTGTAACAATATCACTTTTGGAATCGACAAGTCAGAATGGTTATATCAATTCACTTCATTCAGAGCCAGTTTTTCTGTTTGGATACAGATGAAGCTACAGTAGAATAAGTGTTACCTGTTTGCTACATACATTATCAAGGTATTAAGTTTCCTACACAATTTATACCATTTATGTAAGCAAAGCTTGACAAATATTAGCAGAAAATAGTGTGCATCATGGATGGCAGGCATGACATCGTCAGGTAATGGCACCAGATTACGCTATTATATATGCCCACTGATTTGATGCAGTAACCTTTTTCGTCATTGTAGGTAGTTTTGAAATGTATTAAATAGAAAATTTAATACCAGTTGAATTCCAAAGATATTTCACTCATATGGCAGAACATACCATTATTTCCACTGGTAATTTTCACATTTTTTCACAAAAAATCTTGCTATACTGCCATACTTGTGGAATATATGCCAGGGTATATGGTATACGACAAGGAATGATTAAATATCCTTTTATCATGACTTGTACATACCTTTCATGGTAGAATTCTCTGTCTTCTTTCTAAAACCATGATAAAAAAATAAAACATTAATAAAGACCAACTCTGTTAAGTATATTAATTTTCTAAGTATATATGTCATTACAACCACATGTTTATCAAAGAGTATGCCTATACAGCATATTAAAGTTCACTCTCATATCTTTCCTAATTAAATGCAAAATGATCTATTTAATGTACGGAAGAGGTTTTCTAATCCACCATTTATTGAATTTCTTCATCAGACATCTGAAGTAAAGCCCTTTCCCACCCTAGAATGTAGTATTTCCTATTACAGGTGTACGAATAATTTTAGTTGATTCAAACACTCAAAACATTTTTTTTTAAATCTGTTAAAGAATTCTTCTGGGAGGAGACAAAATGGATAGTTATAGGGAAGGATTTTGTAGGGGGCATGATCATGAGCAGACATAAAAGAAAACAGATACCATTAATGATGTGAAAGCCATGGTCTAAATTTTTCCAGTTCATTGTATCTGATATTGTTCCTCTGAGGAGCTATGAAGTGGAACATATTTAACCTCTGAACATGTCGATCCGAACTTGTTATGTTGGAATAAGTATAGAGATATCTCTGTTCCCACCCCTATAAAGGACACATTTACAAGTACATACCTCATTTTCCTTGGAGTCAGAACTGGTTATGTTGGAATAAGTATAGAGATATCTCTGTTCCCACCCAAATACAGGACACATTTGTACATACCTCATTTTCCTTGGAGTCAGAACTGGTTATGTTGGAGTAAGTATAGAGATATCTCTGTTCCCACCCAAATACAGGACACATTTGTACATACCTCATTTTCCTTGGAGTCAGACCTGGTTATGTTGGAATAAGAATAGAGATATCTCTGTTCCCACCCCAATACAGGACATATTTGTACATACCTCATTTTCCTCGGAGTCAGAACTGGTTACGTTGGAGTAAGTATAGAGATATCTCTGTTCCCCCCCCAATACAGGACACATTTTAACATACCTCGTTTTCCTTGGAGTCTGAACTGGTTATGTTGGAGTAAGTATGGAGATATCTCTGTTCCCACCCCAATACAGGACACATTTGTACATACCTCATTTTCCTTAGAGTCTTCTTTACCATTTTCTGTTGGTTTATTGTTTTCATCCCCAGATTCATCACTATAAACAGAACAAAACCCTGTATACCAGTATTTCAAACATAAATCAGTATTGGTTTGTTAGTACATATATTTTTTTATGCGTTTTTCTTTGATTGGGGTAAATTCATGGCTTTGTAAATACAATGAATAGCAGTGTAATATGCTTGAGGGAAAAGAACAATTCACTGTTATCATATACAGATAATTTTGTTTAATTTATAAATGGTAACATTTTACTACCTGTCACCCGCTTTTGTGAGTTTCTTTGCTTGTCTGTCCATTAGACTTGTTCGTGACCGGGTTTTCTTCCATGAGTAGTAGTACTTGACAAGGCTAGCAATGGATTTGTCTGGCAACTGTAATACAGCAATAATAATTTACTTTTCAAAATCCAACATTACTGTTGGCATGCCTGTACAACGTCAGCACATCATGCTAGTTTTAAAAAGCATTCACATGAGGCCAAAGGGGCCTAAAGACAGTCACCTGTTTTAAGTGTCCTTTCTTTAATAAAGTTCCTAGCACTATACTTTAGAAAAGTGATGGCTAAATATTATGATTCTTTTTAAAGTTCTTCACATGTTCATTGAGTATTAAAAAAAAATAAACCTCAATATCAAAGTTGTTGCTTTGTCAGAGAATTTTGTGACATCACGTATCAAGGAGCTATCAATTGGCCAAATATCGTGTCATTCCAGCTTTTATCATTTTTACCAAATAGATCTGGGAACTTGAATATGGGTCAAGGTAATTTCTTTTCATAAAATTGATGGAAATACATTAGACAGCAAGCTGCTGACATATATATTACGACTAAGCGTTGTTGTTCTTCCGAATATTCAATCTGAGTGTTTTAACAGATTAGCCCCCTGTGACCTTTAATAGAAGTTAAGAAAATTTCTTTTCTCAAAATTAAACATTGAAGCACTCAGGTAAGAGGTTGAAATGAGGAAGGGAAGGAACAACCTTCATTTATACAACACTGAATTCCCTTGGTCCAGGGCTGATCCTTGCCAAGTTCAGTAAATTTCCCTTCAGTAGTGCATTATGGACTATGGTCTAAAAATCCTGTAGGACTTGAGGTCATATTTGTGAAGAAACAAGTTTAGATCCTTTCGATCACATGATCAAGAAAGTTTGTAAATGTTGTGAAAAATATTTTCATCATCTGTGTCATTGGTGACAACTTAAAATTCTTCCATCTTGGATCTGTAGCTATCGTCTTAATTGAATTTGTGACAAAATATTACCCCAAAGTCTGTGACACCATGAAATTTTTACAAATGTACTAATTAAATCCACAAGTAAAGTATCCTACCATTTGTCTGATGCGGTGAAAACTCTTCCCATGAAAGCTGAATGCCTGTTCAAATAGTACTTTATCCTCCACAGTCCATTCATCAGGGAACGGGGTAAAGTTGGGCAGGTCTGCTAGAGCTTTCTCGATGTTGTGTTTATGCCAAAACAGCATACCAAGGGCCTTAAACACAAATTAGGTAAGAGTTATGTCCCTTGTAATACTTGCAGATTCAGAATATTAAATGCAAGAGTGCAATTCCACAAGCTGATGCCAATTACTATAAGATTTATTCTAGTCAGGGCTAGGAAATTCGAAATTTTACCACAAAACTTGGGTGAGTAGAATATTTTGAAATCTGCCTTCAAAATTACATGTAACATATATATATACTTACTTGTTCTGTATTGTAACCATGCTTCTCCTTTGCTATTGTAACGTAATCATCAACTGGAAGATAAAGGGATGTGTTTTTGTTATATGTTTATTCAAGATATATAATACCTGCATTATTATTACTGATACATAAATTTTGCCTCAGTGTCATTATGACTCAATATACATTTTGTTTTCTTTTTCTTTCTTTCAAAAATTATATAATTTTTCACATATTTTGCCTCCATGTATATATCATGAGAATTGATATGCTTCTTTAAGACTATAATAAACACAATGTCCCGGTGACCCTACCAGTCCATACCCTAAAAGTGTGTGGCATATGTTGGTAAAGCAAACCTACCCACCATATTATTTTAAAGGTGTAATGTGAAACATACAAGCAGGGCTTTCAACCGACCCTTGAGAGTATTTTTTGACTCTCTAAAATGCAAATTGACTCTTGAAATTTAAAGGACAGGTCTACTTGATCTATGTATGGCTTTCCAAATTCAGGGAATATTAAATTTGATTATGAAATTATTGAATTTCAACGATCACCTGAAAGCCATATAAAAGGACTATTTTCCTTTAGGAATGAAGCTAAATTTCAGCCCCAAAATGGCCTCCAAAATAGTCCTGCAATGCCAGGCCCATTACACACTATATTCTTTTAATGATGTTGCAATTAAAAAATGCGAAGGATTTTTCCCTAATATTATTCAACACTTTTGTCAAGACCAAGAATAAAGCATTTTTAACCTATCCTTTACTGAAATTATGTTACAATAACATAACATGATGTATAGAATGATTTTTTTCTTCTCAAATATGTACAAGAATTTAGAAAATTATCTGCCATGTGATCTCAGATATTTAATAAACTAAGATTTTTTTTTTAACAATACCTGGTCAAGTCATTAAAGGACAACATTGGGTATAATTAAAACCAAGGCTGTTAGCTCCCTGCTTTCCTGTTTATCATTAAGTAATGATGAGGGCATTTAAATCACAATTTGTTAACACTTACCATTGATATCAGACAGCTCACTCCCAGGAGCCCACACCAAGATGGCTTCATTTCGTTGATCTGGTCTTAAATCTGAATAAAAAATTAACTCAACTTTCAAATTTGCATAATTGCTTTCTACAGTGGGCATACATATCCATACAATGCCTACTAAACTTAATTATTTAACATTATCACTGTTAGTTCCATTTATAAGCTGAAGAATAAACTTCATAGTAGGAGGCTCAAGAGCTTAAATCTCAATACTGTTTCCACAGAGGGAAGTAACCCAACCATTGGCGATGTTCCTTGTCATTTATATATATATACTGTCACGCAAAAGAAATGCATCTCCTATTAAGGATCAATGGCCCACTGCAGTGTTTTTCATATACAGTAAACTCCCCTTAATTTTGTTTTGGATTTACTTGCCGCACAGTTTGGCGAGGACACTTCCATTGACCAGGTAGGTCTGTTTGTCATTCTTAAGGTATCAGGTTAAGAACAGTCTGGTATTGAAATTTGATTTTTGACGAAGTAAAGAATGCCTAGACTAACAAATTACTGATGCAAGTAACAGAGCAGTACATTTACTGTTGGCTAGAAACATCTAACCACTGTTAATAGAGCTCTGAATGCCCACATCTCATTTTAGACTGACAGAAACAACTGCCCCCAAACTAGCTAACTGCAGGTTACAACGCCCCGTTACGATCAGTTCATGAGGTTGCAGCAACTGCGCAACTGGTTTAGAAGTGTACAATCAACTGCAAATGGGACACCAGTGATACATAATCTAAGAATAAGCTGAGATACTGTGCCGAAACAACTTTGTTCGGACAGCGTTAAAGCTGTGTTGTGATGCAGTAGGAATGTCCCTTAATCGTCATTAAAGGTGGAGCCAAGACTAATTATTTCGACACCATAAAAATGGTGCCATGTACTCTTTTGACGAGTCAAAGTTTACATTTTACTGCTCATGCTCAGATTGGCATGAGCGTGCACTCACAGGTCAACCACTTGCGATTCATAAATTTTGAATGCACATATGCAAGCATCAATCAAAACTCTTTAGCAGTTTTCTGATCAAAATATGTGTAATAAATTATTACCACATCTGTGGAAACCATCTGCTCAGAAAGATAGTGACTATACATATTAATTTTTCATTAAGGAGAGGGGTTCCAATCACAACCCAGCTCAGACATGCAGGTATCACCAGTTTGAGTGGGTATTTAAAAAATATATTGTTTGGCCAATAATTACTTACTACTAAATATTAATTATTAAAAATGAAATTTTGTGAAGATTTTATACAGAAACCTAAAAAATAATGTCATTTCAGCTAATAATTATGCATATGAAACATTTTGGACTATTGTTATAGGACGAGGAATAGCGATATAGATAGTGCCGTCGCTGGGGCTTGAACCCGGGAATCTTGGCTCTCCAGCCCGATGCTTTACTGCTGAGCTAAAAGGGGAATTCCCTACAGCTGCACTTGTAAGGCAACATAATCAATGCACATCTTTTACACTATTTCCCCCTTTTGAAACACCAACCCAGGTTTTTTGACTCCCCGCCAAGCGTTCTCCTACCTTGAACGGGGAGGGTCAACGGCACCAATTTCTATAGGACGAGGAACAGTGATTAAGATTGTGCCGTCGCTGGGGCTCAAACCTGCGACCCTTGGCTCTCCAGCCCGATGCTCTACCGCCGAGCTAGAGGAAAATTCCCTACAGCCGACACTTGTAAGGCAACCTAATCAATGCACATCTTTTACACTATTATTCTGTCTTTGCGTATTGCAGAGTTATCTTCTCTTGTGAGCAGGTATTGATTGTTACGTCATTGGTTTGTGTGAGAAAATTACGTCATTTTCTCAAAAATTGATGACGTTACACTCACAAACAAATGATGTAACAATCAATCACAAGAGAAGATAACTCTGCAATACGAAAAGACGGAATCAGAACAGGTAAGTTGAAAGAACACTTTAAACTAATTGAATACAATTCAGTCTGAACTGTACAAGTCAAATGATGTAACAGGAATCTCAAAACAATTTTATATGGCTCAAAAATTGTTTGTTATGAACAAGTTAGCTTGTGCACATAACAAGGGAGATAACTCAAAACTTCTAACTGACAGAAATTATAATCATCAGTGACAGCCCATAAATTGAATCTGCATAAATACAAATGATAAGTTTCATTTTCCAAAATAAACCAATTTATTTTTAGCTCACCCCCATTACCATTTAGTATTAAACTATATGTTACTGGGTTGAGTTACATGAAAACTAAATCACGACTTAAGCAAACTATGATTTGTATGGAGAGAAGTTAATGATTAAATACAAATAAAAATTAAGATTCTACATCTCCCTCCAAACAAATCAGTTGAAAACTTTTCCTTAAACTGCGATTCTGCATTAAATCTGAATTCGAAAAATGTTCATAAAAAAGAAGAAAAAAAGGGCAGGTATTTGCTATATTTTTTTTTACATCCATCTTTGAAATTCTTCTTCAAACGTATAGCAAATCTATATATTTAAATAATAAACATTAATCTAAAAAAATAACAATAACGAAAATGTATCAACAATCACATTGGTTATTATTTTATGTTATGAACCTGTTTTATCCCAACGTGTTCCTGATCATACTCACCTGGGGTGAACTCTGGAACTGTTGCTTGGAAATCATGTCCAACTCTCATTCCACCACCCTCTTTAAGAAAGAAAATAAAGAGATAGACTATTTCAAACTAAATAATGGAAGAAAAACATACATATTATTTTTTTTAAATTAAAGAAAGCATCTCTACGATATCTCGTTAGCACCATGTGTGAAGCAAACGGCGATAACTTACCACGATCAGAGTCGGCGCTGTCGTCGTCTGAAAAGTCATTCGGACTAGCACAACGAGAACGCCTTCCATTTCTTATATCTACGACATTTCTGTCCGCCATAACCATTATACCAACAAAAAATTAAATTTTCTTATTTACTTTAACTTTTGTAAACAGTTTTTATCCTCACACGGAAACTACGGCCGTCGGTTCCTCAAGCAATGAAGAGTGTAATCACTCCGTTGTTTTTGATGCCATCCTCATTTACGAATATAGTTCCGAATCGATCTTATGTTTGTAACACAATTACGAATTGATCATAGAATAAAAGGCAAGCTTGTTTATGAATATTAACTTAAGAATCCCACTTTTGTCGTCTACAATTCAGATATCGAAGTTTGATATTCTGAAGCGAAAAGTTCCGTGAACGATAAATATCATTGCGCTTAGCTGGTGTGCTACTTCTGCAAACAGTGTACACATTTCGACCAATTATGACTTGTTACTAAAAGGCCTCCATACCTCTTGAAAATTATTATCCAAAATTTAGTATTTTCTGAGTTATGAATTATGAAATAGTCGTATGTTTGTGGTCAACATATTTCATAGTGTATGTATACGTGTGATTTTAGCACTATTTGCCTTAATTACAAATTATCATATATTGGTGAATATTCTTCATAGACAGTTCAATTAAGCATTTGAAATGTAATAGACATACTTCTTATCATGTGTTTTGATGTTAGAATTGTGATATTTCCTTCAAGAATTGATGTAAGAGTTTCTTCATTTTCACGACTACACAAAGAAAATAATATAACGTTTGTCGTGTATAGGTCACCGTACTTTCTTATTCCCGTTCTTGTTGAACGCAACGTGTCAGAACGGAAAGGCTTTGACTCAACGATCTCAACGCCTTCACCAAACAATGACAGCATTGGCAAGATTTGAATGTAGCATATCAAAAGTAATAACAATGAACGCATTAAACATCGTATTCATCTTATTATAATTCATATTAACCAAAGTTGAATTACAAAATAAATGACCCTTTTCTAGATAGACCGGTATTTCGTGATCAGCCTGCGCCGACCATGCACAATCTTGAACGCAACGTAGGCCTACGCGACTGCGTAACTTAGGGTCGATGTGAACGACGTCGGTTATCGACGTTGCTATGATGCAATCCTGTTGAACGCTCCAATAAAAACATAGGAGAAGGTTGCGCGGATTACTGAGCCACAAGCGTACATGATGTTCATAATATTTTAACTGTTTACACCTAGATTCGTGGATCATTTTTGAAAATCGATACCGCGCCTGACGCCGGGGCTTTCAAATGGGTAGCCATTACAGGGACACCTTAATAGGCCTAGTAATAACTGCAAGATCAACACTATAGTATTGTAGTATGTATGCCCATGCATAGACATATTACTCCGCCCGAGGGGGGAAACGGTAGCAAATTGAGTGACAACTAGGCACGCGGCGGTCCTTGCTCGGTATTTAAGGTTTCGTCACCGTGGCTATACTATACTGACTGATTTTAATAAAAGTCTAAAATGGCGTCGGGCTGCACACTTCGTTTAAGCTTATCTCACGATACCCTATTCATAACATCTCTCGCAACGATTAAATCACCACTATATATAGCTACATCTCTCACAACGATTAAATCACATGTAGCTACATCTCTCATAACGATTAAATGACCTACAGCTACATCTCTCACAACGTTTAAATCACCTCTAGCTACATCTCTCATAACGATTAAATGACCTGTAGCTACATCTCTCATAACGATTAAATGACCTGTACAGTAGCTACATCTCTCATAACGATTAAATGACCTGAACAGTAGCTACATCTCTCATAACGATTAAATGACGGACCTATAGCTACATCTCTCATAACGATTAAATGACCTGTAGCTACATCTCTCACAACGATTAAATCACCTGTAGCTACAACTCTCATAACGATTAAATCACCTCTAGCTACATCTCTCATAACGATTAAATGACCTGTACAGTAGCTACATCTCTTATAACGATTAAATCGCCTATAGCTACATCTCTCATAACGATTAAATCACCTGTACAGTAGCTACATCTCTCATAACTATTAAATGACCTGTAGCTACAACTCTCATAACGATTAAATGACCTGTACAGTAGCTACATCTCTCATAACGATTAAATCGCCTCTAGCTACATCTCTCATAACGATTAAATCACCTCTAGCTACATCTCTCATAACGATTAAATGACCTGTACAGTAGCTACATCTCTAATAACGATTAAATCGCCTATAGTTACATCTCTCATAACGATTAAATCACCTGTACAGTAGCTACATCTCTCATAACTATTAAATGACCTGTAGCTACAACTCTCATAACGATTAAATGACCTACAGCTACATCTCTCATAACGATTAAATCATCTGTACAGTAGCTACATCTCTCATAACGATTAAATCATCTCTAGCTACATCTCTCATAACGATTAAATCACCTCTAGCTACATCTCTCATAACGATTAAATGACGGACCTGTAGCTACAACTCTCATAACGATTAAATGGTCTTTAGCTACAACTCTCATAACGAATAAATGACCTACAGCTACATCTCTCATAACGATTAAATGACCTCTAGCTACATCTCTCACAACGATTAAATGACCTGTAGCTACAACTCTCATAACGAATAAATGACCTTTAGCTACATCTCTAATAACGATTAAATGACCTCTAGCTACATCTCTCACAACGATTAAATGACCTGTAGCTACAACTCTCATAACGATTAAATGACCTTTAGCTACAACTCTCATAACGAATAAATGACCTCTAGCTACATCTCTCATAACGATTAAATAACCTTTAGCTACATCTCTCATAACGATTAAATGACCTTTGAAATGCACCACTACAGGTCGGGGATCGAGAAAAGAACATACCTGCTGTTAACCACAGCATGCATCGTAAGAGGCAATAATGTGGGAATTTGTGCCCTCTACATGCATGGGGATACAAAAGCGACCAAAACAAATCTACTGCACATATTGCAATATTTGGGATATTTTTATTTCCCTTTACCTTTAATTACTTTTAATTTCCTAGCACCTTGCTTGGCAATATCTCACTTTTGGCTTTAATGTTGAATTCGCCCGGTTGTGGTTCTGTACCCAGGCCGGGACATACCAAAGTCTTTAAAAACGGTAGTTGTTATTCCCTGCTTAAAGGGGCTGGTCGGGGGAAAAAATACAAAATAAATGGGTCTAAAAGCGTTCTCTGGCCTTCCAAAAGTTATACCACGGCAATATGATGGTCGAGTTCTGCTTGCAATGTCCAGTTTTGACCACTGAAATCTCGGGGAAGCCCCGCGTAAATTTAGCGCATATCTATTTATATATGTCACGTGGTTGTTTCGAAAGTGAGGCAGTGAAGATAACAACAATAGCACGCCGTCATGTGCCATGTCGGACTCAACTAGCGGACAAGACAGCAATACTATACGTAAATAATTGTTTTCAAAGGTCATGTATGATGNTGCCTGTCATGACTTTTGCATGCATTTTTTTCTTTCGCCGCGATGTTTACATTTGGCCTTGTTGATGACGCGCGTGCGGTAAAATTACATCTCTGATCTTGGTCAATTGAGAGTTTTAGACTGTCAGGTGACGATTTAGGATTTCTTTAATATAATTATAATTATTACTCTTAGGGAGTGAATTTCAGCAAAATTTGAATCGGTTTATTTCATAAGAAGGTATTTTAAACATGTGTATGCCATTTTAGCAAATATGACATTTTCCCCATTTTCCCCCCGACTAGCCCCTTTAACGTTCAGCATTTAGGGGAATGGCAACAACTGGTTCACCCGTTGTCCGTATGGAATGCTGTGCTGGGTGCCTTCCGCATGGTTTTTCAGTGAAATAGCACTGTAAAGTCGGCACCAGATCCGCGCTATCATAAGGAGGCAAATATGCCAATATACCCTGTCTCCGAAACATACACACACATGCATGCATACACACATGAAGCACAGGGGCACGTTAAAAATGTCTGAAATACACACATATGCTATACTGATATGGGTCACAACACACATAAACTATTTATGTGTGTTGTGACCCTTATCAGTATAGCATATATGTGTGTATTCCAGACATTTGTAACGTGCCCCTGTGCATGAAGGCACGTCCTTGACTGATAAGCTGTCATTAAAAATCGGAATATATCAGTAAATGTAATTTAAATATATTGGGGTGGGGGTGGGGGGTCTGAGTGGGGAAAAAATGAGGAAAATGGTGGATATACATGAATTTTAAAGAAAATTCTCAGGGTGGGGGTTTCCTGAAGCCCCCAAAAAAACTCTGGATCCGCTTCTGAATTCTTAGCACTCAGCTGGGTCGTAAAAGAGATTGACATGTTTTAAGACCGGTGAGCGATTCCTACAGCATCTAATAGGGTGCTTGAATTTGCACTGATTTAGCAGACGACGTGATTTTCGCGCCATTTGTTGAGCCACGAGACATCAGCCTTAATGCCATATTTTTGATTACGTTAACCTGGCTATGTTTTTTTTTTTTCATAGCAAATACATGTACAAGTTCAATATATTCAAATTACATATATATATAAGTTCCGATTTTAATTGAGGACTTTGAATATGACCTATCAGGTGGTTGGAATTTAAGGTGACTACTGCATGTACTAGGATGCTTGAAGATTTTCGCACCCATTTGTTGAGCCACGAATTTCTGTGATAAAGATATCTAAAAGGACAATTGCATATTAACGTATCTTTTTGCATCATGAACATATTGTGTGTTAACAAAAAAAAAAAAATAATGATAGAATAAAAACGAACAAATGATAGTTTTGTTTTGAGAGTATCTGACTCTGGGAGGCGATTTAAGAGTAGAAGTTCATTTCCGGTTAAATGGAGGCGCAGTGCTGTTTCGGAAAGGTAATGCATGCTAAATTTTGCTATGGTCTTTCACACATGCTCACATGATGGGATGTCAGCATTGACTTTCCTACTACTTTTTTTATACCATTTAGTTGTAAGTATGCTTTTCAACGAGGCAATGACACAGTAAATAGTGGCGTGCCAATTTTGACGACCCTGACACGGCGACAAGCCGACATTGATTCTGTCAGCAGATTCCTGCTACTGTTCAGTAGTAGGTTTGAGTACACGTTTCATATGCGTTGTATCCTATCTTATCATACTGGAATGCTAAAAACATACTTGGCGATCATGTAAGTAGTTATTGTGGTTATCTGATTGAGTTATTTAAAATGATTTAATAATAGTTGATTGGTCAGTAACAAATAGGGATTACACGACTTATCTCCCTTAGTCTACGTTACTCTTAGGCTACATTCGCGTATCCCGGTTGAAACGGTACGTGTGGCGCAGAAATTTTTCACGATAAACGAACACACTTGGACCGTTCTATAAGCAGAGCTAAAAATCCACAGTTTCGGAGAATAAAAAAAACAGTGTTTCAAGAATATTATGACCTTCTTTCATCCGTCCACTGAATTACATAACTTATCTTAAAAACTACATGTGACTTGACATTGTTTTAGAAAGAAATAACGCAAACTAGTAATAGTCAGCATTTCAGTTTCGGTCAGGCACGTCTGGACCCCTCAATCTAAACGTGCCAAATTTTCCTGAGGTCAGCCTAGGTCCAGATCTGTACCTGTCGTTTTCTTTACAGGTTCAACCGTTTCGACCGGTAACGCGAATGTACCCCTAGTCTTATCCAAAACATATCAATATATGGTGGAAATAGTATGCGAAGTCAGCAAGATGGACTCTCAACATAAATTATATTCTTCCCAAACTTGTTCAACCCATGAGGAAATCCTACCCAAAACAATCATCCAATCAGAAAAACTAGCAGAATTCAGGACATGCAGTATTGCACCATATAATAACATGTATAACATATCAAACATATACAAAACCTACAATACAACTAACACTGCTTTTAAACTGTTTTTATCCTATAGAAAATTATAAAAAAATAATTAAAAAACCTGCATAACACACTACAGCACAAGACCAAAAACTTCCATAATCGTCAATATTGATGGAGGATGGATTAAATATGAAGATGAAGCACCGCAATATTGTGTAGTTTTAATATAAACCTAGGGGAGATCTGGCTAAGATACAGAACTGTTCTAGTGTGGCAGATTTTAATTGTACATAGGATTACAGTTGCCTTCTAGCTTCGAACTAGAAGGAATTTCCCTTTACTTAGCTCAGTGGTAGAGCATCCCCCTAGGGATCCCAGATTGATCCTCAGTGGAAGCACACTATTCTCTTTCCTGTTACAGTGGTGCCTGTGACCAACCCTTGTTTCAAGCATTGGGTGCAGTACCTGAAATGGACGGTCGACCACTCAACATAGGCGATTAAAGTCTTGCTCGGGTGACCAAAAATTGTCAAAAGTGAGGTAGTCACTGGCCCAACAAAAATAGTTTGGGCCACTGTCGAAAAATCTGAGAATAAAACCAATTATAGTCCCTTTCACATTAAAATGGGGTGTTTGTTTTGTTACATGTACTGTACAGGTAACATATTATTTTATAGATTAGAGCTTGAGGTCAATGTTCTGGGTGCAATGATATAATTTATTATTGTTTAATAAACATAGTAATATCCTGACGAGGCACACGTGCATATGTTGTCTGTTTGGCGCGACACCAACGATCTACACTTGAACACACTATGATTTTATATAATGATATATATATATAAATAGTTGGGGCCTCTGGGTATTCACCAGCTATTTTGGGAAAGGGCCCCTGAGCAGGATTTGTAAGATCTAAAACCTGCAATGTGGTAGAAAAAAAATCTCCAGCTGTTTTTTTACAGTAAAATGTAAAGCAATAAATAAACATCAATTTTTAGTATTTTTGTTCAAATCTTATTTATGTAATTTGAATGCTCCTTCATGGGTGGTAAAACATTGCACATATAATGAAAGGAAACTTGTATATAATCATGCTTTTAAATCCAATTGGGAAAATAAGAACTGAAATTGGGAAAAGTACATGGTCATTTTTAGCTCACCTATTCGGAGACTACGGGGTCTAATGTAGTCACCGCGGCATCAGCGTCCAACCTTCTGAGGTTAAAGTTTTTTCCAGACAGTGTTGGATCATCACACTCAATACACACTTTGTCTATTATGAGGTTAAGTCATTTATATTAAGTTTTAGCAATGTGTTGGACCATATTTTCAGATTTTAGGGTCCAAAAATTAAAGCTTAATACATTGGACTTGGTTAGGGCAAACTTGAGGTTAAAGTTTTTGGGCAAGTTTTTTTGTGTAGTGTTGGATCGCCACCATCAATAGGCTATTGTCCATTAATAATAAGGTAGAAGTATTTATTTGAAGTGTTAGAAATGTTCTGGACCATATTTTCATATTTTAGGGGCCAAAACAAGCTTAATTGGACTTAGTTTCAGTTTTTGGGTAAGCTTGAGGTTAAAGTTTTTGGGCAAGTTTTTTTGTGTAGTGTTGGATCGCCACCATCAATAGGCTATTGTCTATTAATAATAAGGTTGAAGTATTTATATGGAGTGCAAGCAATGTGCTGAACCATATTTGCATATTTCAGGGGCCTAAAACAGCTTAATTGGACTTGGTTTAAGTTTTTGGGCTAATTTAGCCCACCATCATCTGATGGTGGGCTATTCAAATCACCCTGCGTCTTGTTATCAGTATTTCACAAGAAGTACTGAAGGGATCTTTCTCAAATTTTATATGTAGGTTCCCCTTGGTCCTTAGCTGTGCAGGGCAACTTTTGAGACTGATTGGATAAACAACATGGCCGACAGGCAGCCATCTTGGATTTTGATAGTGAAAGTTTGTTATCTTTTTTTCTCGGGAAGTACGGGAGGGATCTTTCTCAAATTTATATGTAGGTTCCCCTTGATCCCTCGTTGTGCCTGTTATATTTTGAGACTGATCATAAAAACAAAATGGACTAAAAGAAGAACTAAACAGATCTTTCACATATTGCAATGATCGATTCTATTTCTTTCACATTAAGTACTGTACTAGTAAATATGTGAAATGACAAACACACTTTGAAGGTTGGCTTTCATACACATCAGTATTATGTTAGATCAAAAGTTACCTCAAGGTGCATTTACTGTTAACATGACTCGATCAAACAGATTAGAGGAAAGAAGAGAAAAGATTAAACTGACAAAGAACTAATGAAGATGGTACAAAGGTGGGCGCCAAGATCCCTCTGGGATCTCTTGTTTTGTGAAGTGTTGGAACGGTCACCACGATCAAAATGCTGTTGACTATTTCATGTTGGCTGGTCATATCATCTTACCGTAAAAACCCATGTAATTTGCGCACTTTTTTTTCAGAAATTTAATACCCAAAGTAGGGGGTGCGTAAAATACACAGGTATAGAAACTTTCCAAGTTTTTTTCAGGAAAAGATCGATGATTCTGAGAGATCGCCATCTTGGATTATGTCCCTTGGTACACGGAACTCTAAGACAAATGACGATCAACAAATTTATTTATGTCAAACATTAATAAAAGATACATAATGTGTTGTTATGTGAGTTTATGTGAAAAGTATTAATAAATAGGTAACGTTTAACAAAAAAAGTTTAGCCAAATTCCTATGCCAGAGAATCGCCGATCAACTTACGACATTACGTTTCGACATCTCGGTGCGTTTCCCCATACTATTACGAAAATGTAGTTGTTCAATTTAAGCTCCGTTCTATGTAAGTTCTGTAAGTTTTTTCAAATCGCCTATGCGTATAACGTATAGCATGGTTTTTTCCCGGCTCACTTTCATGTTGATCTCGCGTCTAACATTACGTAAACACGTGATTGATAATAACCTTGTGAATTATTTCAATATTTATTAAATGAAGCATCGTAAAAATAGTCTGCGTTAACTATTTTTTTTCTTGGAGTAGATTTGAAGTGGATGTATTGATTGTCCATGCTTCTAGTATAAACATATTTTTATAATCCCTTATCAGTCAAATCAGCCTGTAGTTTTGACAATGCAGTAGGGCTTCGTAATTCATGCCACGTGTTGGCGAGTGAAAAAAACAACAACATGGTCCGTCGATCGCGACTGCAAATCATTTCAATTAGTGGAGCTATTGTTAACGGGTAATCACAGAGATAGTGTTAGCTCATTACTGCATTGTTATTTGTAAAAAAAAATATCGCCAAACCACGAACTTAGATAATCTAATTCCGTGGCCAAAATGAACTGTGACATGACCTGGTTTGAAGTGACGTAACCCAAGCCGCCATGATGAGCCCTTCTCACTGATCGTAATTATGATCAATAAAAGGTATCTTATTATGTCTTTCAACAGGAGATATGCACCAGCGGTTACTAAACATCGAATTACTTATTAACTGATATGTTTTTGTAAGCAAGTAAATGTTTTATTTAAAATATTGCTAAAATGAATTGATGTATTCCGATATGCGCACACGTGTGTGTCATGTGTGATCAGATAATTCAAAGAAAACAAGCAACAAAATACACATTTTACGTAGTTTCTTCTTGGTTTTAAATATCATTTTACATCAATGAAAAAAATTTCATAGAAATATATTTTAAAAAATATATTCAGAGATCGATTTTCGGAGCATGAACATTGTTTTTTTCCAGATTTTTTGGGTGCGCAAAATATTCGAGTAGAACCTTTTTTCCCGATTTTCAGCCTCTAAAAGTACCTGCACAAATTACACAGGTGCGCAAATTACATGGGTTTTTACGGTAACCGTTAACGAAAAAAGTTTAGCCAAATTCCTATGCCAGAGAATCGCCGATCAACTTACGACATTACGTTTCGACATCTCGGTGCGTTTCCCCTTACTATTACGAAAATGTATTTGTTCAATTTAAGCTCCGTTCCATGTAAGTTCTGTAAAAAAAAATCAAATCGCCTATGCGTATACGTATAGCATGTTTTTTTTCCGGCTCACTTTCATGTTGATCTCGCGTCTAACATTACGTAAACACGTGATTGATAATAACCTCGTTGATTATTTCAATATTTGTTAAATGAAGCATCGTAAAAATAGTCTGCGTTAACTTTTTTTTCCTTGGAGTAGATTTGAAGAGGATGTATTGATTGTCCACGCTTCTAGTATAAACATATTTTTTATAATCCCTTATCAGTCAAATCAGTCTGTAGTTATGACAATGCAGTACAGGGCTTCGTAATTCACGCCACGTGTTGGTGAGTGAAAAAAACAACAATACGGTCCGTCGATTGCGACTGCAAATCATTTCAATTAGTAGAGCTATTGTTAACGGGTAATCACACAGATAGTGTTAGCTCATTACTGCATTGTAATTTGTAAAAATAACGCCAAACCACGGACTTAGATAATCTAATTCCATGGCCAAACTGAACTGTGACATGACCTGGTTTGAAGTGACGTAACGTTAACCCAAGCTGCCATGATGAGCCCTAATTTTCACTGATCGTAATTATGATTAATAAAAGGTATCTAATTATGTCTTTCACCAGGAGATATGCACCAGCGGTTACTAAACATCAAATTACTTATTAATTGATATGTTTTTGTAAGCAAGTAAATGTTTTATGTAAAATATTGCTAAAATCATGTGTGATCAGATAATTCAAAGAAAACAAGCAACAAAATACACATTTTACGTAGTTTCTTCTTGGTTTTAAATATCATTTTACATCAATGAAAAGAAAATCATAGAAATATATTTATTTATTTTTTATTCAGAGATCGATTTTCGGAGCATGAACATCGTTTTTTTCCCAGGATTTTTGGGTGTGCAAAATATTCGAGTAGAAGCTTTTTTCCCGATTTTCAGCCTCAAAAAGTACCTGCGCAAATTACATAGGTTTTTACGGTATATGTTAAGGTACGGCAAAACGATATTATATTGCCATCATTTGTTCAAAGAAATGTTAGCATTATGAAGGGGTTTGGCGATAAATTGAAAGAAACACATAAGGAATTCTTAGGTAAAATGTAATTGAGGGACCTTAAAGTATGTTGGCGGTAAGTGAGGTGGCAAAGGAAATGACGGGCATTATAACAAGGTTTTACTGTACATTTGTTTCTGTTGATATTTGCTATCTTACAATATATATCACCAATAGGCGAGCTGTGCTGTTCTCCAACAGCTCTTGTTCAATTGGGAATGGGTCCCTGTACCGGGACCTATAAACACCTGGCAAAAACCCTGTGGCCTATAATTGTTTAGCTGATGTGTGCATTTAACCAGGCAAGAAACTGGATCCATGCTCACTTGTGGCATATCTTTGTACATGTACAATTTTTCCGTCAATTGGCTGTGGTAACCATAATGGTGGTCACACATACTGAGTAATTCTGTACCTGTTTCCCCAACATTGAAGACTGTCGATGTGAAAATTGACTAGTGTGTGCGAGTTTTGTACGGTTGATATTTCAATGCCAATAGCCAAACTTTGACACCAAAAACCTTATTTTGCTACTTTCAGTATTCAAACTTTGTGTTTGTACAATCTGAAATGTTTCCATGAATTTGATTTTGAATTTCCTAGAAGTTCACTTTATATTTCTGCCACAAGGCTAGGTTGCCTACCATTTGGTATTGTATATATATTGTCTCCACATGTATATCATCAAAATCATTAAAGAAGCTACTTGAATGACAACAGACTATAATGAAAACAAATTTGACTGTATTGTGATCAAATGATACATGAACATACATTTGTGTGTATACATATATATATCAGATCATACTCAATTAGTAACATGGTTTCTTGCACCTTTGAAATTTTACAATTAATGCTCCATGGCATTTTTCCCCACATAGTCACCATCAAGTCAAACTATATTACCTACACATATTACCATCGCCGCTATTATGAGTGATATAATTTGTTTATCTTATTTTCAAAAGAAATATTCAATAAAATCAGACGTTGTCTTGCATTTTACAGAATAACATACATGTACATCATAGTCAAACAAAATTTGAAGTTTGAAAAAAGAAAACAAAAAATGCTGGGGTCAAAATCCAGACCTTTATATTGCCAATCAGGAATTATAAACTCACACAAAAATAAAACATAAATGAATGTCCAATGTATTAAAAGGGAAGTTACTCTAAGCTAGAAAAACTCCTTTTGGTTGTTTCATGATCATCTGAGCTTCCATGTAGAAGGGAGAACACCCAAAGTCAAAAAGAAGTTGAGTGGAACTCTTATATTAATGATCATTACTGTGCTCCTTTTGATATTGGCTGTGAAGTACACTGATGCTCCTTTTGATATTGGCTGTGACGTACACTGTGCTCCTTTTGATATTGGCTGTGAAGTACACCGTGCTCCTTTAGATATTGGCTGTGAGGTACACTGATGCTCCTTTTGATATTGGCTGTGACGTACACTGTGCTCCTTTTGATATTGGCTGTGAAGAACACTGATGTTCCTTTTGATATTGGCTGTGAAGAACACTGATGTTCCTTTTGATATTGGCTGTGAAGTACACTGTGCTCGTTTAGATATTGGCTGTGAAGTACACTGCTGTTCCTTTTGATATTGGCTGTGAAGAACACTGATGTTCCTTTTGATATTGGCTGTGAAGAACACTGATGTTCCTTTTGATATTGGCTGTGAAGTACACCGTGCTCCTTTAGATATTGGCTGTGAGGTACACTGATGCTCCTTTTGATATTGGATGTGAAGTACACTGATGCTCCTTTTGATATTGGATGTGAAGTACACTGATGCTCCTTTTGATATTGGCTGTGACGTACACTGTGCTCCTTTTGATATTGGCTGTGAAGGACACTGTGCTCCTTTAGATATTGGCTGTGAGGTACACTGATGCTCCTTTTGATATTGGATGTGAAGTACACTGATGCTCCTTTTGATATTGGATGTGAAGTACACTGATGCTCCTTTTGATATTGGATGTGAAGTACACTGATGCTCCTTTTGATATTGGCTGTGAAGTACACGGTGCTCCTTTAGATATTGGCTGTGAAGTACAATGATGCTCCTTTTGATATTGGCTGTGACGTACACTGTGCTCCTTTTGATATTGGCTGTGAAGAACACTGATGTTCCTTTTGATATTGGCTGTGAAGAACACTGATGTTCCTTTTGATATTGGCTGTGAAGTACACTGATGTTCCTTTTGATATTGGCTGTGAAGAACACTGATGCTATCTACACATATACCTTATTTTGTTTTTTTATATGAAATATCACAATTCCATCTGTTTTTTTGTTTATTTAGGTACTCATTATTCAATCACTAGTCTCCGAAACCCAACATGTGGCACGAGGCAAGGAAGCAGGAGAAGAAGATCCGGGGGTTGATGGTAGATTACAAGAAAAGAGCAGAAAGGAGAAGAGAATTTTATGAAAAAATTGTAAGATACTTTCATGATCAGTTGAAAGGGGATCTAGATCTGAATTAGTTGAAATTGGAATGTACTACGGGGGGTGGGGTCCTCATCATGTCATTATATTGGAATCATGTAAATGTATTAATGGATTTTAAAAAGTTTCAAGACCAAGGTCATTGTAGCAATAAAACAAGACCATGGAGGAGCCTTTGCTGACCTGTCATTGGTCTAGTTTATAATTCAAATCTAAATACTGAGAAAAAGTGATTGTCCTGTCAGACCTAAAATGTAGCTTTATCATTCCCATTGTTTTGTGGCCAAAATATTTTGAATACATCTTTGTCCAATATCACTGTGATAGTTTCCACTGTAACTTTTAATCCTCGGGTATTCAATTCAATATTATACACATTAACTTTTGTTGTTCTTTCAGAAACTAGATCCTACCCAGTTTTTGCGAATCTACGGAAGGCCATGCAAGATAAACCTGGACCAGGCGGTGGCTATAGCTGCTGAATCTCCACAGAGCATGTCAGTATTCACATAATAGGGTTTATATGGGATTATCTCCACAGAGCATGTCAGTATTCACATAATACGGTTTATATGGGATTATCTCCACAGAGCATGTCAGTATTCACATAATACGGTTTATATGGGATTATCTCCACAGAGCATGTCAGTATTCACATAATACGGTTTATATGGGATTATCTCCACAGAGCATGTCAGTATTCACATAATACGGTTTATATGGGATTATCTCGGATCAGTATTCACATAATAGGGTTTATATGGGATTATCTCCACAGAGCATGTCAGTATTCACATAATAGGGTTTATATGGGATTATCTACAATCAGTATTCAATCATTCTTTCTCTGATTAAAAGGTTTGTAGTTGGAATACCAAGATTGACACATCACAATCAAATGTGCCCAGGATAATTGATGAACACCTTCAGCCAACCATCTTTGTTCTAAATTGCTGTCTTTGTCCATGATCTATTAATAGTGTCCTCCATTGTTCAAACTTACTGGTAGATCCATAGACAATCACCTTGAAAAACATGGTCTGTTAGAATCATCTACTGCATCTTTGGAGTTATAATTATTTCCTATGCATTTCTGATCCAACGATAAATATCAGTAAAATCAGTTTTTTCTTTATCATTAATATTGCACATTTCCTTATTCTATGTTATCAAGCACTAAATAAAAAGTTCAAATTTCCTTTTTTCATGTCTGGTGTATCAAAATTTCAGTAGGCCTCCAAGAAATCTTTATTAGATAGAACTATTTCATATTGAAGGTTGTCCTTGGAGTATTGTTGCGAAAGTTTCAGTTTTAGACTGATTGTACATCTTGGATTTTGACATTTTAAGTTTGTTATTGCTTTTTCTCCAGAAGTAAACAATTAGTTTGAAAGGACAATCTCCAATTCATCTGTATGAAGTCTACAGCAACAGTTACAGGATGCATTTACTGTTGGCAAAACTATTATCAGTCCAACAGATAAAAGAAAAGATCAAAGTTACATTTAGAACTAAAGAAGAACTCATTGTTTTAAATTTCATGACAGCTAATTAATTCAATTGCAAAATAGCAATATCTTTACTGATATGTGTTTTACATAAAACACAGAAGCTCACAGTACTTTGAATTGTAAGTAAATATGGTAACTTTCTCCTCAATTTTCATGCTCCACCACAGATGTAAAGATTGTAAGTTATTTTAAGATGTGATTTCTGTTGATCTGTCGATTTGTCTGTCTGGATGTTGGTATCTTAGTGAGACTTTACATATCTGTATCTATTATATGTCCCACCAACTTCGCGAGCCAATGGTGTTCAATACGATTCTCTCCTTCTCCTTTTGAAAAGGAGGGTATTGTATTGAACACCCTTGGCTCGCCAAGCTGATGTCCCACAGTCGTCATACATTAAACACATAGGTTTTCAGGAGAATTACACCATCATGTGATCTGTAGGTTTGTTTTTCTGATACTATTATGGCATCAATGCCTCGGTGATCAGCAAACCTAACATTAAGATACTTTTTAGGAGTACTATATTATTGACATGTAGCTCACTAGGACTCATATTTTATGCTGCAATGAATTTGATAAGATTTTGCTTTTAGATCCATTTCCATCAAAGTTGGAGCGAAGGTATGTGAGTGTTTAACAAACATGAGATGTATATGAGATGTTTATTGCTTTCCTTACATAGGATGCCATGGCAGGGACAGACAGATAACATGATTGACCGATTTGACGTCCGAGCCCATCTGGACTATCTACCACATTTCAATATAGCTGCTCCTCCTACGTATGTATCCCTCCAATCATGACACTTTGAGATCCAGTGTTAATCATTCCAGTGTAATTGGCAAAGTGGACTAGATAAATCTTATAACGTTAGAAAACAGTGTTAATCATTCCAGTGTAATTGGCAAAGTGGACTAGATACATCTTATAACGTTAGAAAACAGTGTAAATCATTCCAGTGTAATTGGCAAACTGGACTAGATAAATCTTATAACGTTGGAAAACAGTGTTAATCATTCCAGTGTAATTGGCAAAGTAGACTAGATAAATCTTATAACGTTAGAAAACAGTGTTAATCATTCCAGTGTAATTGGCAAAGTGGACTAGATAAATCTTATAACGTTAGAAAACATTTTAAATAAACGGAAGATCAAAAAACAACAATATGTTTTCTGATTTTCTTCACCACAACAATGGAGTGATTCACAAATTACAAATCTTCAAACATATTTATAGACTGGTTATGACGTCGTTAGTCTAATCTACATGTACACCTGTACCAACACCTTGTGTATATTTATTAAGGTCTGACATATGTAGACTGTCGCTATGACATCATTGTTATAATCTAAATTTGTACCGACACTTTTTGTATATTCTTGTCATTGTCATGTTTTTTCAGACTCACTAGACATGAAGAAGAGGAAGAAAGGCTGTGTTGCTATGAAAGATACAGAACCCTTATTGAAAACGAATGTTCAGCATGTAAGACATGGTTTTATATGAAATTATTAATCTGAACTTTGTTGTATGTGAAAAGGCAGACAAAAGCTTCCTCTCCACCAAACAAAAAAAGGAAAACGAAAAAAGCCCATAAAATGTTCAACAAAAAGTTTTTTGTACTATACATACATTTAGGGAATAACCCTACTGTATTTTGAGGTTTGTGGAAGTAAATCATGATTATACTGTCATGAATGGAGTTTTACAGAGTGAAAATCTAAAAATACAGTAGGATTATCCTCATAATAATTCATATCAGTTCAAACCACCGAAAGAAAAGGTCATTTTAAGATATGTTTGTGCGTGTTCTTAAAAATATGGGTCACTCTGCCAAGGACTAAACAAAATATATTTCAAGAGATTTCAAAATAACATTTCTCAAATTTTCTAAATAATAAGCTCATTTAATACTTTACTTTCTCACAAGTTTTGTTGTAACTAAAAGTCATTTGTATCATCTTTAACTAAGCAAAATGTTGAATTGTATCTTAAAGCAAATATTGTGATATAATTTATTCCTAGCTACCATATGTAGCCTATCATATGAGTTAACATACCTAACTGCACTGCAAGTTAGCACTAGGAAAGGTTGAGGATACTCCCATGTTTGTTGAAAATCAGACACCCCTGTGAGGCTGTGAGTGTTCTCATGTTTTCTTCGGTCTCTAGTGGTGAGATGTTTTGTAAAGATCTGATCTTGATTTAATTGTTTGATTTGCTGTTGTAATGTTGACAGTGACAGAGGAACAATGTCTGCAGCAGATAGCTGTTGATGAACAGTTTGGTGCAGCAAACAGATCATTTCAAATTGAAGAAGAAAAGAAAAAGTGAGTACATCAGTATATATAGTGAAAAAGATATATGACACAAATTTACATACAAAAAGATATTTGGATTTTGTAAAATTAGATCATGCTGTTCAACATAATATAAGTATTATAATGAGTGTGACCTTGTACAGACTTTCAGGGAAGAAGGCTGCAATAGGTTATACATACACGGACAGTACCCCAGCCCCGGAGGAGCCGGACGACGCGGAGAACGACAGCGATGAGAGCAGCGACACTGATGTAGAAGTAGCTGACTTAGGTAAAGTCTGATTACCTTTACCACTGAGGAAGGTTCTGTTTCAATAAAGTTCTAATATGATTGATATCAGCTGATCACTGATTTATCTTCACCCTTTCTAGGACAAAGATTTTGCTCTCCGGTTATACAAATGTACTTAATTTTTCCGTTTCTTTTGGGTGAAAAGTTCTCATTTTAAGATGATATGTACATGCCTTATTAGAATACTTCGTTTTTTCAAACCTCCAAGCAGGGCGATTTGCCGCCAGGGTTTGATCTGTAAACACTTGGTCCACTTCTGGTGCTTCCCCATGTAATTATTACAGTTGACTAGTGAACTATCATGAATTCTCCATTTGATAAAAACATACCATAATGCAGTGAAGATACACGAAATATTTTATCTTCACATGTGAAGACGCGTACGTCACTCTTAGTATGGTCCAATCTGAACAGTACACTTTATTCTCTGCGTAGATTTTCAGTTTCAAGTTTAGATGAAGTGAGGTCAGAATAAGTGATTGTGTGTTCCACCTATACAGCATACATTATTGTTTTTACATAACTACACTATTAATATAATTTTTGTCTGGAACTATTATTCAAAGGGGGGGGGGGGGGGGGGGGGGCNTTGTCAATAGAAATATTTGTAACAATCGCTGCTTCTCTTTCTCAGAAGATGACGTTATTACCTAATCGTTGACATTTACATGTGCGTGCTATGTGACAAATATTGAGTGACAATAGTGCTAAATGCAAAATTATTGCCATTAACAATTTATAAAAAATAAATAAATTCAAGTATGCAGGATCCGTTCCCCCAAGGTTGTTGGACTGTCAGTTAGTCATTTTCATGAAAAGAAATTTCGTGTCCAGCAACTTTGCTGCATTTTCTTGTTAAGTCTACAAGATAGAACATCTATTTGTAAATAAATAAGATATAATAACAGTTGTATTAATTGACATTGTTGTTTCCTATTAGATATCACCCTTGATGTTGATACGCTGAACTCGGAACAGTTAACCATGTTGAATCAGTGTGCTCAGCTGTTTGGTATGAAGGAAGAAGATTACACGAGGTAATACTAGTCAGATCTGGATTAATCTACTTCTGAATCAAACAAAATATGAATCATAGCTTAGGGGCTCTTAAAAGTGATAAGCTTGGAGTTCAGTACATTGACAACTATATATTGATGTCTTAGCTCTGAATAAAGGGAGACTTTTTGTGTTTAAAGTTCAGGCTCTTCTTGTAATTTTTGTGTCCAGGCTGTAACTCATTAATTGTTTAAGACATGCTGATAAATCTTGCAGTATACCTGTATCACCCACAGATGATGTGTATTGCCTGCCAATAGGTCACTGACCTTCACCTCAAGGTCAAACCCAAAATAAGTGTAAACTTTTCAGTGATATTATTAACTTGTATAAGTGTTGAGGTACTGTGACATTCCACTTTAAATCAACATGTTGGCTACTAAGGGGAGGTAATAAAGTTCATGTCTGTGTTATAAACCTGAAAGTTTCTGCCATTTTTTTTCCAAATAGTACATTCCTATTCATTTTGAAGTTGATAATAATATGTATGATCTGTTTTACTCTATTTACAGGCTTTTGTCTAAAGATAAGGAGGAAATTGAAGCATTAAGACAGGCTAAGATGCTTGAAGAGGAAAAGGCACAATTTGCAGTGAGTTTTCTTGTACTCAAACATTTTAATTAGTTTTGTTAGTTGGTAGTAAGTCTATATTTGTACAAAAAAACAACAACACCATAACACTAAAATTTTGTGGTGCTGAAATTTCACATTTTATAAATCAGAATATGTCTGGCTTTTAAATATCACAGTACATCATCCTTACCCTGGGTTGTACAATTCAGTGGCTCAATGCCTGGGGCAAGTAGGTTTTATATCAGGACTAGTAGATTAGAAAAAAATATACTATGAATATGTTGGTTTGCTGGTACAATTTTCAAAATCTGCCTTGGAGATGGATTCTTCAATAAATTGTACACTCCTACAGTCACTTAAAGAAGGAGAATCGAAATTTGGAAGAAAAAGGGGTATGAAAAATTTTGCTGTTAAAATTGCAGGATTACGGGTACTTTTACGGGAAATTATTTGATGCAAAAATGTAATTTCCTTTGCTGGAAGTATGTTAATAAGTAAACAGCAGATCTTTGATTTCCATGCATGAAAACATGTTTTGTAAGTCCTTTGTTGCTGGCTTTTCGTTTTTTTCAACAGTGTCTTTTAATGTTCTCTTGATTAGGGTCGGAAATCGAGGAGAGAGAGGAGAGCGTATAAGGAAAAACGATTGGCCGGCCGAAAACTGAGTCCACCAAGGTAACTAGAGAAAGCCTATAGCTACTGGGGAGCAGTGCAACAATGATACAAGGTTCTGCATCACCATGGTTTTTTTTGTGTTAACTCACAAGGAGGGGGTGATTATAAATTCATATAGATAGTATTTTAAACAAGGAGCGTACCCACTGTTAGTCCTTACATGAATTTAGATACTTGAGAATACGTTATTGGAAAAACATACTCCGACATAGATTTATATTAATAATGAAATAGCACTGCAGTGATCTTTGTTGCCCAAATAGAGTTTAAACTAAACTATGTATATCTTCAATAAGATTCATTAGTTTAGAAATAAATAATATGAAAGTTTTACTTTATACACAAACAATATATGTATATGTTGCGACACATTTAGTACACATACATTGTGTATAAAGTAAAAGTTTGATATTAAAACTATTGATAGTATATCTGGTTACATATGCTGTTGTTGTGTTTCAGTTACGCTGCTCGAGATAGTCCCAAGTATGAGCCCTACAGAAAAAGGTAAAACTTCATGGTTCATTTAACTGGAAATATTTTCTTTTTCTAAGATAAATGTCTTGGTGTTTAGTTGCGTGTAGAGCCCTGAAGGAGTGAAGTTATCAATTCTGATACATTCATTTTTAAAGGATGTACTGTATGTATGTTCTTTCCAAATAAGTTCTTCATAACATTAGTGTTACCTATCTTTCATGAATGCTCATAAAGAGGTAAGTTATTGAGGGCACAATTAAAATAGTCAGTCACACAGTTTAAAGGGAGGTAACTATTACACCAGTCAAAGGCATTGCATTAATCTTGAGCAAGTGGTGTGTGTGTTGTATTGATTAAAATTGAATGAGTCATTCTACTTGCACTGCTTCACACTTTTGAGGGAGACATACATTCTATCCGTTCTATTTCACCCTTTGACTGTGGTCTGGCTGTCTGAGGTATGTTTGTCTGAGATCTGTTTATCTGTGGTCTGTTTGTCTGTGGTCTGGCTGTCTGAGGTATGTTTGTCTGAGGTCTGGCTATCTGAGGTCTGTTTGTCTGAGGTCTGTTTGTCTGTGGTCTGTTTGTCTGTGGTCTGTTTGTCTGAGGTATGTTTGTCTGTAGTCTGTTTGTCTGTGGTCTGTTTGTCTGAGGTCTGTTTGTCTGAGGTCTTGCTATCTGTGGTCTGTTTGTCTGAGGTCTGTTTGTCTGTGGTGTGTTAGTATCATGTTGTAGAAACAATTGAAACAAAGACATTCTGCTAGAACCATTGTATCTGTGAGAATTGAACTGAGAAAAATTGGGAGTAAAAAAAAAATCTTTTATACTTTTTCTCCTGGAGTAACCAAATTAGGTATACAGATATAACCAGGTACCTGAGATGACAGAATTTGTTGTACCAAACAAGTCGCTGTGATCTTTATTTTGACCTTTGACTGCCTGCATTCTTTTGAAAAATTTGCCCTATTCTGTATCGGTTACTTTCTTCGTAGTAGCTGGCTAGGTTGATCCTTAGATAGGTGTACAGCTCAGTAAATAAAGAAACCCTAACCCTATGGACTGTTTTGCAGTACTATGCATTGTTACTGGTATTATTCCTCATAAAGCACTGGAGATTCTGTGTAGGTCCCCTTTGATTCGTTGTGGTGCATGTTCCATTTTGAGAACTGATCACAAAAACTGTAAGGCTGGCAGATAGTCATTTTGGAATTTGACTGTTTCATGTTGTTTACACTGTTTCTCAAAAAATACAGTATACATACATGTATATCTTTCCTATTTCTTAAATACGTTCAGTTTCATAGTTTTGCATATTTCATTTTGAGCTTCATGTTCCTTTATCAGAAGAAAGTTTATTGCCAGAAATCGGAAATCTTGCTTGTTCTGTTTGGTCACATTTCTGTCCTAGTTTGACAAACAGCAACCTAACTTTGAAGTTTTGATCAAAAGTTGCTGAAAGATGCATTCACTTTTGACATGAATATCGATCCAACATGAGTGAGAAAAGATAAACGTACATAGAAAAAAAATGGTTGGCACTAAGATCCCAGGGGGATTTTTTGTAGAAGTGTTCAATCAATGGATAAAGAACTATTGGGTATTAATTTTCTCAAAAGGGTCAATATCATATTTACAATGATAATTGCCTTCTTTCTAGGTCATCGTCTTCATCAAAATCAAGGTCCCGTTCTCGCTCGAAGTCCCCAGAGGCTGGAGGGAAGGTGATGTTTATCACCAGTTTTGGTGCAGACAGTGAGGAGGAGGGAGCCATTCATGGTCCAGCACTTCCACCTAAACTTAACACAGAGAACAACGGCAAACCTGAGACTAAAAAGTCACCATCATGGTCGGTGTTCTGTTTAGTGAGACTCTCTAACCAGGATTGGCTTCCCTCAAAACACAACTTACATTTAGGCCAGAAATTCTTGTCCTGTTGACACTTTTATTTTTTTTGGCGGAGTTGGAAGGTTAAAAAAGAAGAATAAGAATCATAAAAAAAATCTACAATACAAAGGATAACAAATTATGGAATGATGGCAAAGATTGTTTATGGAAAAGAATTATAAATTTTGAAAATGTCTTTATGATATCACTATCAGCTCCTTTTTGTTTGTCAATGTCATTGGCTGTGATTAAACGGAGTATTTATGTTTTGTTATTGTAGTGAAAAGAGGTCTGACAAAAAAGGTGAAAAGGACAGAAACTGGAGGTCAAGGTCAAAATCACCCCGAACAAGGTCACCACAGCGATATAGCAGTCACAGCTCCAGGACTCCAAGAAAGAGGTCACGATCACGTTCAAGGTCCAGAGACCATGATCGTGACAGAGATAGAGATCGCGGTGGTTATCAAGGAAGGGGCCGTTATGGACCTCCGCCCAGAGCTGGCTGGCGTAGTAGGGATTGTGACAGTCGGGATTATAGGGATAGTCGTGACTATAGGGATAACAGGGATCGTGGTTATAGGGATAAAAATGACAACAGGGATATTCGTGACAGCCGTGACAACAGAGATCGGGATGGCAGGGATGTTCGCGACAACAGGGATAGAGATGGCCGGGATTATAGAAATGTACGTGACAACAGGGATAGGGATGGACGTGATTCCCGAGATAATCGGGATCATCGGGAAAACCGGGATGGCTCTGACAGCAGAAATAGGAGGTACCCATCACCCCCTAAAAGCTCTTCCTTGAAAAGGAGAAGGTCAAGTAGTAGTTCCTCATCCAAATCAAGGTCAAGAAAGTCCAGATCAAGGTCAAGAAAGTCCAGATCAAGGTCAAGAAAGTCAAGGTCAAGGTCACGAAAATCTAGGTCATTGTCACGATCAAGAAGATCTGTGTCAAGATCTTCATCACGCTCGTCAAGTTCATCTTCCTTCTCCAGCAACAAATCATCAGTGTCAAGGTCAGATACATCAAAATCAAAGTTTGTCTTTTCTTTTTTGTTTTTTGCTTATATCATTTCCTATTTTGCAGTACCATCTTCAGATTTCAAAATTTTAATGGCAAAGACTTAAAAGCCTATTGTTTAAATAATCAAAGCCTGATTGCCTTTGACTTGACCATTCTCAGTCATTAACAAAAGTGTGAGAGTATTAGTTTGACAGGTTTACTTTCTTAGTTTTTATCTACAAAAGAAAAACAATTGGCTCAGATATAAGTTCATGAAAAGGACATGAAAAATATGGGTGCAACGATCCAATATCCATATTGAGGGTGGCAAACTAAATAAAATTGAACTAGATCTTAATCAGGAACAGGATACTTCTACCTTTTGAAACAAAGTAAATCGCTTTTAGCTATAGTGTTTAAAATGATATTTTTTCCTCCATTTTATGAAAGGAACATAATAACCATTTGTTATCGTGATCAGGTCAAAGTCCACCTCACCAGTACAGTTCAAACCAGATCCAGTGATAAAGCGATATCGCCGTGAAAGTCTGTCGTCCAAATCAAGTGACAGCGAATCAGATGGGGAGAAAGAGAGTAAGACCGGTAAAACTTCCAGGTAAAGACAAAGACAATGTTTGAACATACTTTAGAAAATATTACTTTAAAATTTCCATTTCTACCACATTGAAGAGCGGTATAATTCAATTCATTTGTAAAGAAAAAAAATCATGTTTATTAATTTGGGGAAATAAAAACTTCATATTGGGGAAAATGCATGAATGTTCATTTTTTGGTAAAGGTACTGTCTGGGACACTATGATTTCTGGATTTTGCAGATATTTCACCTGATCGGTATAATGAGGATTGTGTATATCTGATTGTTGTAGGGCCCCTGCTGTACCTGTGGTCGGTAAACTGACATCTGCAGTTCCTCAAGTCAGTAAGAATTGCTTGTCTTGTCATGCCTTGTCAGTGTAATGCTGGTGTTTATTTCCACTCCAATACCAAAACAACACTTTATTGTAGAGATATTTTGTACTGATTTTCAGGATTCCATAATCTTTTGATATTATTTCATAGTTTATAATTTCTCCTGTCATATTTTCCAAACTGAAAAGAAATGAAGTATGTGTTCCTATACTTATTTATTATTTTGGTGTCTTGTGTATTTGAATCTAAAAATTTGTTCTGAGCTGTTATTCCTGTAAATCAGTATTAAATATTATTTTGAATTTCCTCCTCTATATATAATTATGTGTTTATTGGCAAACATCATTTTAGAAAGAAACTATTTTAATATAGGAATAGAGTGTGATAAGCAATATTTGCTGTAAATGACTGAAGTGCAAGACACTTTAATGTTGTTCAAACTAGGTATGAACGATACAGTGTTGTAAGTTACATTTAAAAAGTAGGAGAAATCTACAGTGAGATTCCAAGACTTCTAAATCGCGACGAGGGGGCTCAAAGACTCTCGCACATCTATGACCAAGTTTTAAACAAAGCATAGCTGAATCGAGTCATTTCGGTACATATATAACAACTTTTGTACATACGCTTACAGCATAGCGGAATTGACATAGATTTTTGTGGACATTTGTCTGATGAAGGTGACAGTGTACATATCGTACCAGTCATCGAAACGTCACATAGAACATTTTATTGGTTATGTAAAAAGAACTTTAAATAATCCATACTTACCAACCTGAAGAAAATGTTTAGAAAATGAGATTCCAAGACATCAACATGTAAAACTGATGACAGAAAAGTAGCCGGTGACAAAATGCCGCCTCTTATCACTGTTATAGGAATAGAACAGGAAATGAGATCATTTGGAGTAAAACAATTGTGCTAAGAGGTGCTCCTCTGACACTATCAAATTATTTCAAACATGGATCCAACATGTTAAATTAATTTTATCAAATAAATTATTATTCAGAAGCCCACCCTCTAGATGATGGTCGGTTCAAATTGTCCTTCAGCCTTGGTCCATCGTCAGTTCCCTTCATTGTTCTGATTTAACCAATTCTTGTTATTACTATATCTCAAGAAGTACGCATACCAAACAGGTTTCTTTCTAAACTTTACTTTTAGGCTTATAAGAATAAAAACAAAAATGGCCACCAGGCAGCTATCTTGAATTTTGACAGTTAATATTTGATGTTGCAATTTCTCAAGAAGTACCTGGCAGACCTTTCTCAAACTTCATGCTATATGCATGGTTCCTCTGGTCCGTAGTTTTGTATGTTTATTTTCTGAGACAGATAAAAAACAGTTTGTCGGCAAGTAGCCCTTTTGAATGTAGCAGTTAAAGTTTGTACATGTAATAACTATTTCTTAGACAGTAAATTGAGTTTTCCCCAAATTTCATGTGTACATGTGCCCTGTTGAGGGGCTGTCCTGGACTCTTGTTTAGTATAGACTTCATTGAGCTTCAAGCAGCTTGATCAGAAGTAAAATATGACCATCAAAAATCAGAAAACTTACTTGATTTGAAGGTGTCATGACGGTTATATTGCAGAAGTAAATGTTTTTTTTTTCAATTTTGCCTCCTAGTATAATTATGTTAAGCTCTGCATGAAAGCTACAACAGTAGTATTAATCCATACAAGAATATGTATTATTGTCCGATTCATGATTGACATGATTAATAGTGTTAACCCTTTCACCCCCATGTAACTTTAGTAAACTCTTCCATGCATTGATATGGACGAGTCCATTATGGTCTACCGTAAAAGTAATGTAGACTACATCTTTGATATTGTGACAATCCTTTTAAAGAGGATGTGAATTCAGTGTTCTCTGTTGATTAAGCTGTTATATCAAGCTGTCTTAAGATTTGTGTTTTGAGGGACCTCAATTTTTTGTGTCAACAAAACCTAAGCCTGTGTCAGATCGGGTCAGGCATTCTGTCGAGTTCAAGTTAATATCTTAACATGGAACAATTGAATAAAAAATTCAAATTTTGATTGCTTTTGTGAATTTTTTTACAATTAAAATGTTCAGAAAAATTCTTAGAAATCGCTTATTACTGATGTACAAGACCGGTGATTTTCAAATAACAGTGTAACAGATACACTGAATCGAGGTAGCATCGGCTGTCTGTCAACAGGCATCACCTGACTAGCTTTTTTATTATTATTATTAAATATTAGCTGATTTGATATATAGGGTTGAGCTATGGTCACATAAAGAGGAGTGTCCTTGTGTGTAATGTGTGTGTGCTGGATGCAGTACGTTTGTGTGTTTTTCATTTCAGAATTTTTTATTGAAAAATCAAAAGGATTGAACAACAGGCTATGCCTAGTCCTCTCTTAGCCAGAATTACAAACAAACATAAACTATATAGAAAGAAAGAGAGAGAAATGTATACATATAGTAGAAGTAGTTACAGAAATAGTGATGCAAGGGGAGTAACTCCCACAGAAGTTTCAGTTATAAATAAATACTTCAGTGTGTTTACAAGAATATTTGTTTATTTAACGTCGCCTACCATAATCATACAAACATTAGCTCGGTAGCGCTATTTCTGCGTCAAAGTATTTGCCTCTCGGTGGTAATGAGCACGATCTGATGTCAACTTCAAAGTGCTACCTAATTGAAAGACTAAGCTGAAAGCACCCCTCACAGTGTTCCACCCAGCTACATTATACTGACAATAGGTTAACCAGTTGTATTTACCCTGAATGCTGCATGTTTAGCAGGGTATAGCAACTACCATTTACGGACTTCTGTATGTACCACAGCAGTTAGGCAAGAATGGGACATCTGAAACAGCTTTTAGAGGTATCTGTGACTACCTGTAAGTCTGATATTTTCTGATTTTAGCTATCAGCCCGTGACAAGCTAAAGAAAAAAATGCAGGCAGCTTTAAATCGACAATGTAAGTATAAGTAATACAAAAAAAATGGGATATTTTTATATAATATTTATATGCATATCTATCTATTAAGATTTTAAATCCTTGTGAAAAAAATTTGGAAAAGTAACTAATCTGGTGAAAAGTTGATCCATTTACCACTTATCTGGTAAAAAAGTTAATCCATTTACCACTTATCTGGTGAAAAGTTAATCCATTTGCCACTCATCTGGTGAAAAGTTAATCCATTTACCACTTATCTGGTGAAAAGTTAATCTATTTACCACTTATCTGGTGAAAAGTTAATCCATTTACCACTTATCTGTTGAAAAGTTAATCCATCCATTTACCACTCACCTGGTGAAAAGTTAATCCATTTACCACTCATCTGGTGAAAAGTTAATCCATTTACCACTTATCTGGTGAAAAGTTAATCCATTTACCACTTATCTGGTAAACAGTTAATCCATTTACCACTTATCTGGTAAAAAATATTCTATTGGCTGTTTATTTGGTCAGTACTTTATCCAATAATTCCAGCCACTAATAATATGTTCAGTAGTTATACATTCAAACTTGGTAAATCAAGTCACCTCTGATCTATATTGTTAGTTTTAATTTATATGGCTCATATTTTGTAGACAAAGCAGACAAGAAAGCTGAGGTCCAGAGGCTTGAGAAAGTGGAACGCGAAAGGGTGGTATGTATTTGTTTATTATTATAGAACAAAAGTGAAGATACACATTAGCTTTCACTAGAATAAGAAAGGTCGATACAGGCTATCCTAAAATAAGATTAAAAATTGAAAGTGCTATAAAATTACAAAGATTTGGGAGTATCGGAGCATTAAGATGTAGAATTATCAATCAATTATCTGCATACAAAATCAGCTTGAATTTTGATACATTAAGAGAGAATAAAAATATTAAAACAGTACAAAGAAAATGTTGCAATCTCTACAACCTAGATGTTCTCACTTAATTCTGGCAAACTACACATGTTTGATTTTCAATGTCAATACAACGGAGATTAGTGTTGTCTGGAGGCTGCTAGAATGATTATCAATGTCAGTACTACATAGATAAGTGTTGTCTGGAGACTGCTACAATGATTATCAATGTCAGTACTACAGAGATAAGTGTTGTCTGGAGGCTGCTAGAATGATTATCATTGTCTATACTACAGAGATTAGTGTTGTCTGGAGACTGCTAGAATGATTATCATTGTCTATACTACAGAGATTAGTGTTGTCTGAAGACTGCTAGAATGACTATCAATGTCAGCACTACAGAGATAAGTGTTGTCTGGAGACTGCTATAATGATTATCAATGTCAGTACTACAGATATAAGTGTTGTCTGGAGGCTGCTAGAATGATTATCATTGTCAGTACTACAGAGATAAGTGTCGTCTGGAGACTGCTAGAATGATTATAAATGTCACTGCTAGAATGATTATCAATGTCAGTACTACAGAGATTAGTGTTGTCTGGAGGCTGCTAGAATGATTATCAATGTCTATACTACAGAGATAAGTGTTGTCTGGAGACTGCTAGAATGATTATCAATGTCATTACTACAGAGATTAGTGTTGTCTGGAGACTGCTAGAATGTTTATCAATGTCAGTACTACAGAGATAAGTGTTGTCTGGAGACTGCTAGAATGATTATCAATGTCAGTACTACAGAGATAAATGTTGTCTGGAGACTGCTAGAATGATTATCAATGTCAGTACTACAGAGCTTAGTGTTGTCTGGAGGCTACTAGAATGATTATCAATGTCAGTACTACAGAGATAAATGTTGTCTGGAGACTGCTAGAATGATTATCAATGTCAGTACTACAGAGCTTAGTGTTGTCTGGAGGCTACTAGAATGATTATCAATGTCAGTACTACAGAGATAAGTGTTGTCTGGAGGCTGCTAGAATGACAAATATTGTTTTGGAGAGTAAAACTTGAACTCTATCTATCAGGACAGAGAAGAGGAGCTTCGTCTACGAGCGTTGGAGATGCGACGCAAGGAAAGAGAGCGTCGACACCGCGAGCGAGAGAAAGACAACAGCAGCAGTGATGAGAAGCCAGTACCATCACCAGTATCAAGGAAGCATCACTCTAGCAGTCGCAGCCCTTCCCCCAAACCCATCAACAGACACAGGAAACGCAGGTAGGTTCCTACAAACCTGCCAACTTAAATGTTAATTTACTTAACCAGGGTTAGCACTGGCCTTTTCAAACATGGAATACCAAACAAGTAAAAGGTTTGGATACACAAAGAGACATTGGAGAGAGCTGAAATAGAAAAAGAAGTCTCTTGCAATGTTTTGGCTTAATTTGATACCAAACAGAATTAAACACTTTGATAGGTTAAAACACTTTTCACTCTTAACTTTTCTTTAATATTCTTATGGGTTATTTTTAAACAACATGATCTAATAGTGCATGCATGCCATACATCATTTAGATAAAGGAACTAGTATTGCCAAAACAACTTCAGTTATGGCAGCAGACTTTGAATGAGTTATCTCCCTCAGAGAACGTAGAATGAGTTATTTCTCTTAGCATGTAAATAATCCTGATTTTGAAGTACATCTTCTGATTTTATTTGTGCAGGTCAAGATCGAGGTCAAGGTCACCGGAACGTAATAATAAACTGGTGTCCTACTGAATGGAGTAAGGTTGCCTACAACAAACATTTAAACGTGTTTCTGCTCATGGTGGTGATGATTAGGACCTGGTCCATCAATAAACATACCTGTTCCTGCCTATATTGTTGGTAATCTAGGTATATACGGTTAACACCCTGGCCTCTGATGGGACGACTGTCACAGTGCCAACAGTAAACACCAGGATCTGTTCCTGCCTATATTGTTGGTAATCTAGGTATATAAGGTTAACACCCAGACCTCTGATGGGACGACTGACACAGTGCTCACAGTGAACACCAGGATCTGTTCCTACCTATATTGTTGGTAATCTAGGTATATACGGTTAACACCCCGACCTCTGATGGGACGACTGACACAGTGCTCACAGTAAACCCCAGGATCTGTTCCTGCCTATATTGTTGGTAATCTAGGTATATACGGTTAACACCCAGGCCTCTGATGGGACGACTGACACAGTGCTCACAGTAAACACCAGGATCTGTTCCTACTTGTTATTGGTGGACAGAGTGTACAGGATCCCAACCACCCTGACCATGTTATAACAGTGACTGGAGGTGTCAGTACTTGAACAAGGCAACATCTTATCCTTCAGTTAACATCATGACTGCTTTTCACAAAGTGAGACGTGTCTGGAATATTGAAGACTTCAGTGCCTAAAACGACCAGGTCATTACAACAGGGATCAGTAGTTTCACTAAACAGATACCAGGAGGATACCATGTTTCCCTAACAGGGATCAGTAGTGTCACTAAACAGATACCAAGAGGATACCATGTTTCCCTAACAGGGATCAGTAGTTTCACTAAACAGATACCAGGAGGATTCCATGTTTCCCTAACAGGGATCAGTAGTGTCAATAAACAGATACCAGGAGGATACCATGTTTCCCTAACAGGGATCAGTAGTGTCACTAAACAGATACCAGGAGGATACCATGTTTCCCTAACAGGTGTCAGTAGTGTCACTAAACAGATACCAGAAGGATACCATGTTTCCCTAACAGGGATCAGTAGTGTCACTAAACAGATACCAGGAGGATACCTTGCTTCCCTAAGTTTTGAAGTGACCACTGATCTTTTATATCTAAAGAACTTATTGTCCTGCTTTTCCTGTTATGACTATAAATTTTTAGGCTATGCTATTTCTATGTGTTCATGCAGGAAAAGTCTTTGTTGAGGTGAGAGAAGGTTTACAAGAACCTTGATGTGTACAAAAAGTAAATAAATCCTTAATTAACCCTTTCACCCCTATGTAACTATAGTAGACTCTACCATGCATTGATCTGGATGAGTCCATTATGGTCTACAGTGGTGAAAGGGTTAAATGAACTGTGTAGTCAATATAGGGGTGATGATAGTTAGACTAAAATGTGTGAAGCTAACTATCAGTCAAATTAGTTTATATACAGCTACTGGTATATTTGACCGTACAAATGAATATATTTGTTAGTTAATAGGAAAAATTAACTTTTCTGGGTTTTTTTTGTACAGTGTACATGTACCCATAATGACAAAAATGTTTTCTCATCAAAAGATTTTTCTTTTCTTTTCCGTGCCATATTCTTATGACATCATACTTAGAAACAAGACTACTTCATGCTATTTCAAATGGACTACTCATTTAATTCTATTGTTTCCTGCTTGTTAAATGCTAACAAAATACTATCAGTTGTGTTGTTTAGTAAATATCTATGTGTGGTTATGGTGTACCAAAACAACCACTAATTCTACAACTGCTTCCACCATAAACAGAAAATCTGTGGATTTGAATAATGATTCAAAAGTAGGGTTTGGTGACAGTTGTCACTTTTTATATCTGTCAGAATGTGAAAAATTGCATTTTTATCAAGTAAAATTCAATATCTCAAAAAGGTAATAATTTTTGTTCCTGTTATGTACATTTGTTATTACATGTTAGAACAATATCGACCATTGAAAAAGTATCCAATATCATGCCCGTGTTTTTATTGCTAATCTCGGAGTATTTTTGTCCGTTATTCATGTTGAAGGTACCATGTTTGACCACCTGTATGGTGTTTGACGTATTTAGCAGCCAGTATTCACCCTCTCCACATAATACTGCTATAAATAAATCAGTGAAATCATCTACAAATCACGTTCATCCAACATCTGTTGTGTAGCAGTCTACACAAATTCTAGTTTACAAATCCCGTTCATCCAACATCTGTTGTGTAGCAGTCTACACAAATTCTAGTTAACGAACAGTTCATATTAGCACCCATGCTTTTTTTTTTGCAATTTTCATGCCCCGGGCCATGTTTGGTCAATTATGGCCATTCCCAGGGTAGTAGTTTGTTAATCTGTTACATTGGTGTTTTGTAGAAATACTAGGATCTTTTACGGAGACACCTTCTCAGTCCTTAATTCAAAGCAACAAAATTTGGAGATTTTATGTTATTGCTAACTCTGTGTATATGTATATGAATTAAAAATAAACATTATCAAAAAATTTGCATCCAGTCCAGTTATAATTGCCAGCAATATTTCTTGCTGCCACACCCAGAACTCAGAGGTCCCGGGTTCAAATCCCATTCAGGCCATGTTGTCCTCTTCTGTTACACATGAGATTCAAGGATAAATTCAAGCAAACACGAAAAAATAGTGAAGGCCTGGTTTTTATCATCTAGGGCCTACACTCACAACTTCTGCTCTGTCGATATTTCTTGCACAGCTATGACTATGGTCTCCTGAAACAAGAGAAATTCTAGGATTAATGGTGTTTGATGATAAAACAGTATTTTTCTAAGTGAGACTGGGAGGAATGTCCAGTTACGTTCCCTAGGTTATCACATTCCATGGTGATGTCACCACAAACCCGCCTCTGTCATGTGTGGACAGTGTTTATATGGCCTAAGCTGCTGCAAGGATGCAAAACCCATATCAACTAAATTAAGATGGACGTCTTTAAGTCCCCTTGCAAAATGTGCTTATGTGATGGCTTGTCATCCGCCAGGCATCAAGCAAAAATAAGGCATTGGAAACTTATCATTGGCTAGAAGAAGGCCATCAAGTCTGTTCAAATGATGGACATTGAAGTCACATGGGGTCATATGTGTTAAAATCTCCACCTGACCTTTCATTAGCAAAACAGGCCTAGGGTCATGTTTATTTAGCTTTAGCAGTCAAGTTAGCCTTGACCTATTTTCAAGTCACAGGAGTTTTAATGTGTTAAAAATCTTTAAGGAACTTTTTTTTTAATAACCAAAAGGCATAAGGGTATGACATCGTCTACAAGCATGCTGGATTGAACTGCTATACAGTTTGTTTAGATGAAAGATTTTGACCTATTGGCAAGGTGGTAAAGGAGTTAAATGTGTTGAAACATTAACTTAAGGTAAACAGCTCCAGTGCTTTGTGTTGTACACCCAATGAAGGAGAGTTCCCATTTGTTCACTATTTATTATATTTTGTTACTCAAGCAAAGAATTGAATATGAAATTTCTTTTTATTATTTCCTTTTTCAATAAAACAAATGTCCAAGATTCCATCCCTAGAATTCTTAATTGTGAAACCACAGGTACTAGCCTGGTCTGTCAATACACCTATGATATACCACAGTTACTAGCCTCTCTGTCAATACACCTGTAATATAGGGTTAGGGTTATATTATAGGTGTATTGACAGACGAGGCTAGTACAATGTACCTGGGGTGAAACAGAGCTTATTCACAGTGCAACAAGTTATGATATTTGATACATTTACACTTTTCTGTAAAATTACAGGCAATACTTTTGAAATGCACAATCAAGGTTAATGAGATCAATGTACTAAACCCTTAAAATGATTTTCTTCTGAAAAACCAAGCAATCTCCTGTCATTATCTTTTGCCTTAGGTATGTGATGGCTATCATTACTTCTTCAAAAAAATTGTTGCTTTCAAGATCAAATGTTGAAATGATGCAAACAGATTCTTTTAAAGATACATAATGTCCAGAATAATTATGCTTGGCTGGTAGCTTGCTGGGATGAAGAGTAATCAATTTTGAAGGCTCACCTGTTTCTAAGGACATGATATTATGCCATGGTGTGGCATCTGTCGTCTGTCGTTCAGACGTTCTGTCGTTGTCAACTTCTCCTGACTTTAAATGACCCCTGACGGAGAACCAAAAGGCTTATAGTCATGATATTTGGCTGGTAGCTTCCTTAGATATAATCCAATCGTGTTTATAAACAGTGACATTGACCTACTGTCAAGGTCACAGGGGTCAAAAACGTTAATTAAAGAACCTAAATACCTAGCGTCATGGTTTTTGGTATGGAGCTTCATGGAATAGAGCCCAAACATGTGAAATAAGATGAATTTCAAGGTCACAGGGGTCAACTCTTTATCATGCATACAGTCATTATATTTGGCTGGTAAAGTCATAGGAAGAACCCCTACAAAATTAGCTAAATTAAAATGACATTGATGTACTTTCAAGGTCAAAAACTTCAACTGACATCTTCTGAAGATTTGGCCGTTAGTTTGGTGGGGTAGAGCTTAACAAAATATGCGAAATAAAATGACCTAGATCTACTTTTGAGGACACAGGAGTCAAATATGTCAAAAACTTGAATCAGCTTCTTCTGAAGGATTGAGAGGCCTACATCAGGATATTTTGCTATTAGCATCCTGGGATGGAACCCCCCCAAAAAAATTGGCAAGAAAAATAAACCACTTTCTTACCTTCACTAGATTCCTAGAATAATCCCATCTGAATTCGCGGAAACTATGACCTTGATTAAGTTACAAGTTCAAAGGGGTCAAATATGTCAAAAATTTCAAAAGACTCCTTCTGAAAAACCAAAAGTCCCAGAGTCATGATATTTGGCCGATAGCTTCCTGGATCGAGGCCGATCATGTGTATGAATTATGAAATGATATTACCTGGATCTTCTCCCTAGACCATAACATAGAAGCATTCAATTGTCTGGCGTGAAGAGCGAAATTGTCAGGCTACCAGGATTATTCTGGCGTTCAGCCCCCCACTGGTCATTGCTCCCCCTAAGGATTTAGTCCGTATGAATACAGCTTATATTTCTTATACTCTCTGATGATAGTGCACGGTTTTCAACAAGGGTTTAAATACATGTAATTGAAACATAAAAAAACAGAAGGTGAAATAGTAAGGTCAAAGGTTAACATTCCTGGAATAATGATACTTGTCCGACAATTGGTTTCCTTGGTCGAAGAGCTGTCAAGTGTGTTCGAATAAATGGTCTCGACCTACTTTTAAGTACACATCGGTCCGATGTGTTGAACTATTTTATTAACTTTGAAGGTGTTCTAAATTAATGTTATTATCCTTTAGGTTATGGAGAGTAATCAAGGTTGCACAAGTAAATTACCCTTGATGAACTTTGTTGATCACAGTGTTTTAATGTATGAAACAACTTCCCAAGCTCCTGTAAGTATTGAATAGTAATACCCCAAGCTCCTGTAAGTATTGGATAGTAATACCCCTAGCTCCTGTAAGTATTGGAAAGTAATATCCCAAGCCCCTGTAAGTATTGGATAGTAATACCCCAAGCTCCTGTAAGTATTGGACAGTAATACCCCAAGCTCCTGTAAGTATTGTACAGTAATACCCCAAGCTCCTGTAAGTATTGGATAGTAATACCCCTAGCTCCTGTAAGTATTGGACAGTAATACCCCAAGCTCCTGTAAGTAATGTACAGTAATACCCCAAGCTCCTGTAAGTATTCGACAGTAATACCCCAAGCTCCTGTAAGCATTGGATAGTAATACCCCTAGCTCCTGTAACTATTGGACAGTAATACCCCAAGCTCCTGTAAGCATTGGATAGTAATACCCCTAGCTCCTGTAAGTATTGGACAGTAATCCCCCAAGCTCCTGTAAGTATTGGACTGTAATACCCCAAGCTCCTGTAAGTACTGGACAGTAATACCACAAGCTCCTGTAAGGATTGGACAGTAATACCCCAAGCTCCTGTAAGTATTGGACAGTAATACCACAAGCTCCTGTAAGTATTGTATAGTTTAACAGCTATGGTCGTTTAAGGATGTGCCAGGTTTTGGTGGTGGAGAAAAGTCGGAGTTCCCGGAGAAAAAACACCGACCTACGCGTACGGCCAGTACCTTGTGTCTGCCCCACATAGGTATCGAACCCGCGACCCAGTGGTGGAGGGCTAGTGGTAGCAGAATGTCAGACGCCTTAAAATCTTGGCCACCGCTGGCCCTTGGCTTGCTGGGATGGCATGCTTTTTTGTTTGTTTGAATAATTGACCTTGGACAATATTGAAGGTCACAAGAAAGTTAAAACCTGTGATCTAACAAATAAATATCCGTAAGGGTTAGAATAGTGATACAAGCCTTTAGTGTTAGCTTTCGGATGTGAATTGTCAAACTCTTGTAGTTTTTAGGTCTGTGTCATCAATTGTCAAGATAACTGTTGATGGAATCAGAATATTCTTGTCCAAAGTTAATGTCATTTTCAAGGTCACGGAAGTCAAATATGCTTGCATCTTCTAAAGATCCAAAAGGTCAAGAAGTAAGAGGGAGCAATTTAAACCATACAATTTTGTAATTCGTGTGACTCATTTTAGAAATGATACTTTATGTAAAAGATATAAGACATATAAGCTAACAAATTATTAATTTTGATAATTATTTTGGTTGGATATAGATTATGACAGACGTCTTTAACCCTTTCACCCCTATGTAACTTAAATGAACTCTACCATGCATTAATTTGGAAGAGTCCATTATGGTCTACAGTGGTGAAAGGGTTAAAACTACACCTCATTTCTACAGGGAAATCGGTTGTTATTCCCTGCTTAACGTTCAGCATTTTTGGCGTTGTCAGTAGATGAGATCGGGCGAAATGTTTGTACCTTCGGTATGGTATTTCAGTGAGATAGCACTTTAAAGTCGACATAGTATTTCAGTGAGATAGCACTTTAAAGTCGGCATCTGATCCGCGCTATCACAAGGATGCAGATACACCAACATACCATGCCTCCAGCACACATACACAACACAAACGAAGGAACGTCCTTAAATAACCTTAGCTGTTGAACTTTAAAACCTATAAATCAAACCTTGATCCATGACCAGTTTTGCTCGGTACACTTCACCTACATGTATATTGTGGATAAAACAGCAAAGTTGGTCGATAAGTAGCAGAACTGATTTGAGCAGCTTTTTTACTTCATTCTTAACGATAACCTGTAGGTAACGATTGTTTATATACCAACGAGCTGGAATGGAAAGATAAAAAGCTCAAGTATTTGTCTGTATGTGGCTGTGTGAATTACGGTATTTAAGGTACAATCTAACATACGGTATTCTGTGAAACTTGAGTACATATTAGATGGGTGCTTTAACATTTATTTCAATAAGCAAATTTAAATTAGAAATTGTTCATATTTTCAAAATTACTTTATCTTAAAACGAACTAGATCGTATTCATTGCAACCTAATTTTCAAACAATTGGAACGGGTTTGTGAAGAATTGACCCAATGAAAGGTATAAACCACTTCTACCTGAACATCACAGAAAAGCAATGGGTAGTCATAAAATAGACAGTATCTCATTTAAAACACCGGATGTTTTAACGTGAAAAGTGTAACTGCCGACCTAAAAGGGCATAGATACTTCGGATTGAGGAGAAACTATTGTTTTAATGACATCATTCAAGTTTTACTAAAATTGTTTTATGGAGAAGTAACGAACCAACAAGCTCATTGACTGTCAAGGTCAATGGTCATTAGATGTACTTTGAAGAGCCTCTATAAGGACCTATAGAGCTATGGTAGGTATTGAAATGGTCGGGAGGCTGAACATTTTCATTTCAACTAATTGTATTGATAAAAGGATAGAAAACGAACTAGGCCTATATCAATTCTCCCTAATAATGGTTCAAGGTTTCACATATCAATCACGGGAAGTTATCTCCTACAGATGCTATTAACTTTCTTATAGAGGTAGCACGGGGTTTTTGCAGCGCCCTATTGATCTGTTTAATTCTTATAGAACCATCGTATTACTTGATGGAAAAATAAGGAAATAAAACAAGTTTTAAATGTTAAATATGTAGAAAATAGATGGAATTCGAAACAGCTGCTTCTGTGGTATTCCCGGCTGCAAAAGCAGGTCAGAGAAAGGAATGTTCATTGTGTTTGCGAGTCACCACGGAGGCGGAATATGACTATAATAGAAACTGAATCGCTGTTACCTACAATTTGATTGCATACTTATTTTTTTTTGTTAAACTAACTTGCAGTCTGTAGCACATACAACTTTGGAGAACAATATCTCAGAATGAGTATAGAAATAGAACCATATAAAAATATAAAGATTACGAAAATTGCCCCGATTCTCTGTAACCTGTATATACAGTTAAAACAAATCCCGGGGTCGTTGTGGATTCTGGTAGTCACGTCACATTTCTATATCAGGGGCCTTATATAATACTTCATTATAAGCAATGACTGCTGTTCTATGATAATATTGTATAAGTTATACATGGATATGTATAAATTTAAGTTTCAAAATGCCCTTTCTTTGTCGAATTTATATATGAGCAAATTGATATCATAATAAACGACTTTGCTCTCACACTGTTCATTTTCGTCACACTATTCCATGGCTTTGGGATATTGCTGGTTTCCCAATCATTTATGTCATTTATCCCATTATAAGGCGAGTGTTGGTAATAGATCTCTCATTCCTGGTAATTGTTTTGTGGACACCTTCCAACTTTTGTATGTCCTTGATTATGAATGTTGACCAGAGCTGGACACGTCTATGTGTGGTCTAACCAGTGCCTTATATAGTGGCATGTGTTTGTCCGTGTACTGCAAGGTCCTCCTCACCATGGCAAACATGGAACCGGCCTTGTTTACCTTTCCACTTAGAGGATCCTCAAACGAGAGGTTAGCATCAAATGTGATGCCAATATATTTCTCCGTTTCTGTTTGTGCCAACACTACATGATTGGGATTCTTCCTTTGTAGGTTTTTCGATATGCATGTGTTTGCATTTTTGTGAGTGAACTTGTGATAGCCATTTCTGGCTCCATTTTCTCATACTGTCCATATCGTTCTGTAGCATTGACTTTTTTCCTCTTCTTTCCCAATGACTTTAATAATTTGGTGTCATCAGCAAATAGGAATATAGGCGAGTTAACCTAGTCCTGATGATCGTTAACAAATATTACAAACAGTATTGGTCCAAGAACGGCCCCCTGTGTAATTCTGACGATACTTGTGTCCATTCAGACTGCTCCCCGTTTACCATCCTTTGCGTTCTGTTCCGCAACAAGCTGGTGATCCAAAGTAACATCTGATTAGAGAATAAGCCTTCAGCTTATTATTTTATCAAGCCCTCCCCACCCCGATTAATCATCAATTGCTACATATCGCATTCTCGTTGGTTGGCCATCTGCATTTCCTATCTCCCTAACGGACTTAAATGACCTTGGCTCTTAATAGGACGCTAAACAAACTAAAACCAACTCCCCTTACGAAAGAGCTCTTGCTTTTCGCCACATTCCCCAGACCCTTCGTTAAGCCACTTTTCTTTAAATTGAGATTTAGTCCCGAAAAAAAAAATTCTTTTATAAACGTGGGTTTCAACTTCATTGAGATTTTGGCTTTTCTTGGGTGCCGCCATTTTCTTCGCTGGGGCTGTTCGGCGCTCGGGTTTCCATTTCTTCGCTTTACTTCTTTTGAGGTTTAACAAGCCCCTTAAAAGATGGCTTATTCACTCAAATTCAACTCCGTGATAAGTCCTATTTCAAACCCTCCCCACCCCAACCCGATTAACCATCGAAATTCCGGTATGTCATTTTGATTGAACTTGTACTCGAGTTTTTGAAATAGTACATGCATAGCGACGGTAACTTAGTCAGTAATAAGGCATGCTGATGTCTTCATAAAAATACTTCACCGGACTTATGACATGTCAATCTATTTGTGACTCTACTGACAAATTCTTCGTTTTTACTATGTACCTCTGTCATGCAGAGCTTAATCATGCCGGCCCCAACTCAAGATGGTAGGCCCTAGTGGCTGTGGGAATATACAGGGATATGTAAAACTAAGAGCGTTGACCTTGATGAGGAAGTAGATTTTCTATTACACATACGATAGACCTGTTATAAACATGATAGCACTTCTAAACTTGTGAAATGGTACGTCATCTTAAGGTCATTTATCGATTAAATTTATCAGTTACTTAGCCTTCATTTTCTTGATAATAATCTACTTAGATATACTACCAAGGACATTTTACTGTGATTTTATGGTTTTGCTTGGCCACATGCACCTTAAGGCCGGTACGCCTCTCCACACAGAGAAAGTAAGCACCGCATGATCTAGGTATATCCATGGTAATATCGGCGATGAACAGTTTTTATAACGATCTAATGCCCTATTATTGTCCGCGTTATCATGGCTATTTGCCGTTTTAATAACTAAAGAACAGCATATCCAAACAACATATATGAATTTCGATGTTGAAGATTTTTTTTTGAATATCATTTATCCGTGGGTGGGTGGATGGGTTTGGGTTTGGTTGAACTTTTAGTTGACTTTGCCATCTTTTGGGGGCTTGTTGAACCTTTACGTTTTCTTTATTCAATGTTGACGTACGTGCTTTACATTAAAAATTGTATAATCCCAATTGTAAGGCAACGAAACTCAGTAGGGTTAATCACTACTAAATCACTATCACTCTATCACTTTCGAAGATTTAAGTGCTAAGCAAAACATACTCTATATCTTGATTTAAGGACAAATCTGAAATAAGACTTCAACCAACCACTTATTGAAGACAATCGGTTTTCAAAATTCCCACAATAGGAGAAGTAAGAATTCTACCATTATTTTAAGATAATCACCATTAAACTCTCCGTAAGTTCGAGAAGTAAGAATTTTACCAAAACTATCTTAAGACAAACCCTGCAAACCTATTACCAATAAAAACGTGGAGGAGTGAGAAATTGAAATGTTTGGTGATATTAAACTAACAATGCCGTTCTGACTGGACCTAGTTTGCTGTTAGAATATTTGACATTAACTATAGATCGTCTGTGTCGCCTCCTCTTTGATCTCCGAGGATTCGCCGGTCACACGCAACGTTTAGTACGTATTTGTAGGTAAGGTCCTCGTGTGGTGTGGGTGTTCCTGTTTTGAGTTATGTGTGCATGCGCATTATCAGGTTTACATGTGTGTTATTAGTTAGTGTAAAATCCATTTATTTTAAACATTAATTGATATGTACTTTTACCTAAACAAAAGACACTATTGTGCTACCTGAAACCCATACATATTAAAACCTTTAATCTCAAATATGAATTAAATTTGAATCGTTAATTTTTAATGCTTCATGTTAGCTTGTTCCATAACTAGTTTTCTTAATCAATTTCCTTTTAAGGAAAAAGAAGTGTTTGGAAAATAGGTGTGTTTGCGGTCGAAACAAACATATCTAGTGGTTAAATATAATTCTACCGTTTATTAATACAAATATCAATAGCACAATACTTATTTATATACACTGATGGTTGTCATTGATAATAAAGGCGCCTGTAATAGGTGACATTGATAATAAAGGCGTCTGTAATGGGTGACTTTGATAATAAAGGCGTCTGTACTGGGTGACATTGATAATAAAGGCGTCTGTAATGTATGTCAATAATAACAAAGGCGCTCTGTAATAGGTGACCTTGATAATAAAGGCGTCTGTAATAGGTGACTTTGATAATAAAGGCGTCTGTAATTGGTAACGTTGATAATAAAGGCGTCTGTAATGGGGGACATTGATAATAAAGGCGTCGGTAATGGGTGACATTGATAATAACGGCGTCTGTAATGGGTGACATTGATAATAAAGGCGTCTGTAATAGGTGACATTGATAATAAAGGCGTCTGTAATAGGTGACTTTGATAATAAAGGCGTCTGTAATGGGTAACGTTGATAATAAAGGCGTCTGTAATGGGTGACATTGATAATAAAGGCGTCTGTAATGTATGACAATAATAACAAAGGCGCTCTGTAATAGGTGACTTTGATAATAAAGGCGTCTGTAATAGGTGACTTTGATAATGAAGGCGTCTGTAATAGGTGACTTTGATAATAAAGGCGTCTGTAATAGGTGACATTGATAATAAAGGCGTCTGTAATGGGTAACATTGATAATAAAGGCGTCTGTAATGGGTGACTTTGATAATAAAGGCGTCTGTACTGGGTGACATTGATAATAAAGGCGTCTGTAATAGGTGACTTTGATAATGAAGGCCTCTGTAATAGGTGACTTTGATAATAAAGGCGTCTGTAATGGGTGACATTGATAACAAAGGCGTCTGTAATGGGTGACATTGATAATAAAGGCATCTGTAATGTATGACAATAATAACAAAGGCGCTCTGTAATGTATGACAATAATTACAAAGCTGCTCTAGATCTGTAATGGAAGACATTGATAATAAATGAAGCGTAAGTGTACTTGTAGACACCGAAGATAGGTACTGGTAGTAGCCTTGCCCAAGTCCGATATATATATATCTCGGTGGAGGCGCCATCCGAGCATCTGTAGTAATTGATAACTCGCTCTTCTGATAGATAACAAATTGACGAATACGTGACTACACATAAACCTGTACATATTATATAGTTTATCAGGTGATTGCCTACATGGTTCAGTTTACCACATATATTATACAGAGTGTAAATGTAAGACGTATTTTTAAACCAGTGTATGTTTGGTCCCCCAGGCCTACTCAGTATGATTTCTATACATATTCTATGCATGCATTGCATGATTACTGAGTTATTGATGGGGTCGATAAAACACGTCGTCATTTGCAATATTGGTATGGAAGGATGTCATCACTGCATTTTCTCACGTAAACAGATTTTTGAACGATTTTTTCAATATCTTAACTTTTTATTTATTTTTAAACAAAATCTTTGTGTTCAGTTATTGACGATAACCTTTGCCTAACATGCGGAGTGTGGGACATATTTATCATTTATGGACTTTTAATTTAGGTTAATATCACTTTCTCAGGTCCATATCACATCATATTCACCTCAACAAAAGTCTTCAATTGCTATATTTGACGCTAAGTATTGTTTCACTCATCAAGGGAGGAAAGTACTCATTTGGCAGATAACTTTGTGACGTAACAATTTAAATGACGCCAAAAAGTGAATGTTAAAAATGGTAACATGGAGTTAATATAATAAATCACCAAACTTCACCTGATTCTGATCCAATGAGGAAGTAAGGAAATGTGTGTCATCGAATATTAGCGGTTACCATAGTTACATTCTCGTCCAAGATAAACGAGTACTTGGACAAACCGGATTGTCGGCACTTTCCGTAAACGAGAAAATACTTTCCCGTTTACGGAAAGTGCCGACGGTTCCCGATTGAGTGCTTGGATATATATCGGACAAGTTCCTATTTCTGAGCGTGTGCTACAAGGTCAAGTTCACTTTTACTTTTAAATAAAATACTTAAATAATTACAATTGTATTATTGTAATAAAATTCTTCTAAATCTGAACCTATTTCAGTCATGTTTTGCTCAACCAAAGTCAAGGTCATTATCAGAGTTAATAGAAAAAGTCTGAATAATTATTATAGTGATCGCTACCACAACACAAGTGTCAACTACAGACCAGTAGTTCACGAATTAAACCTTACCAACCAGTATCAGCCTAAACATCTCAGTGCATTTCGTTTTAGCATTATGACACTTTTTTTTTATTTTTCATTTCGGTTCAATAACATTCCTGTAAAACTAATACGTTACGAAATGAAAATACATAATGTGCGTCGGAACTGAAATGAGGTGGGGATCGAAGTCTATCCTTCTCTTCTCAGTATGGTCCTTCTCAGTATGTGGTCCTTCTCAGTATGTGGTCCTCCTCAGTATGTGGTCCTTCTCAGTATATGGTCCTTCTCAGTATGTGGTCCTTCTCGGTATGTGGTCCTTCTCAGTATATGGTCCTTCTCAGTATGTGGTCCTTCTCAGTATGTGGTCCTTCTCAGTATGGTCCTTCTCTTCTCAGTATGGTCCTTCTCTTCTCAGTATGACACTTCTCTTCTCAGTATGTGGTCCTTCTCAGTATGGTCCTTCTCAGTATGTGTTCCTTCTCAGTATGTGTTCCTTCTCAGTATGTGTTCCTTCTCAGTATGTGGTCCCTCTCAGTATGTGGTCCTTCTCAGTATATGGTCCTTCTCAGTATGTGGTCCTTCTCAGTATGGTCCTTATCAGTATGGTCCTTCTCAGAATGTGGTACTTCTCAGTATGTGGTCCTTCTCAGTATGTGGTCCCTCTCAGTATGTGGTCCTTCTCAGTATATGGTCCTTCTCAGTATGTGTTCCTTCTCAGTATGTGATCCCTCTCAGTATGATCCTTCTCAGTATGGTCCTTCTCAGTATGTGTTCCTTCTCAGTATGTGTTCCTTCTCAGTATATGGTCCTTCTCAGTTTATGGTCCTTTTCAGTATGTGGTCCCTCTCAGTATTTGGTCCTTCTCAGTATGTGGTCCCTCTAAGTATGTGGTCCTTCTCAGTATGGTCCTTCTCAGTATGTGGTCCT